>NW_026962012.1:12071154-12671154 GCF_032445375.1 Bacillus rossius redtenbacheri | reverse complement strand
CAAATTCATCTTTTTGTTCCTTGGCTCGTTTTAGCACTGGCCCTGCCTCATCAATTGAAAGCTGCCGTTTTGAAGTTTGTTGCATTTGTTTCCCATTTTTGTGTCAACACATGCGATGCGTGCTGCACTTCATCAATATTTTAAAGTTTCGGGTGCTGTGGTACACTTATTTAGTCAGAAAACAATAAAATTTTTTTCCAGGCTTTTAAATTACGTTATAAAACACGCACGCGGAAAATTATTACGCTCAACACAAGTGCTTTTGCGTTGTGTTGGCTAACAGTGTCTATTTACAATCTTCGCATAATGGTGGCACTGTTTTTCTAACGTGTGTATATAACCAAATATGAAAAAAATTATTATCTGTGTAAAAAGTATGAAATATTAAAGTCTTCTGTTAGATTTATATATTGCAAAAGTGTGTTTGAAACACCTACAAAGATAGCTGTTCCAAGAAACGACATAAACAAGAATTTGTCATCTAACTGGCGATGTTATTGTTAGAGACCCCGAAAAATGGTGAAGCGCGAAATTCACGAAATAATGCGAAAATTTGATACTTTAAACGAATTTTGTGACTTTCCTTTGATTTCGGCTTAGTCGCGAAATTCACGAATTTTCGCAAAAAATTCATGCATTTTCGCGCGAAATTCACGCTTTTTCGCACAAAATAATGCCCTTATGGCGCAAGTTCTATTTATTTACGCCATCATAAACATGGGCGTGAAATAAACATAGACTGAAAGACTAGTGCCGTGATATTATCTTCGTTTTGACACGTTACTGAAATCCACGTATTTTTATTACTCTGTTTACAAGCAGTAAATATTGCCAACGCAAATGAAAACAAAATTTAACAAATGTCAACAATCGATATGTGCGCACTACCAACATAACAAAATTGACTGTCCACAGTTTTCGTGTTGAATAATGGTCGTTTCTGCCACAAGGCGCACTGGTGTCGATTTTTCTAACCTAATTTAATTGTATGGAGCTAAGATGGCAGTCATTTTTGGGTGCACATATCTATGAGCGTTTACAAATAATTCCGTCCACATTTTGTAAGTTTTGTGATACAATTGAATTTATGACTAAGATGCCGATAACTTTGACGCGAAAGAGAGATGAAATCGGATGGATTTTATATTTTTGATCAGCGGGACAAAATATGATGTGCAAGTTCTGCAACGTGCGGGTTGATTGGACACACAAAGACACGTGCAAAAAGCATGTGGCAAATGACGCACACAAAACAAAACAGAAAAGACAATTATTTTGTCAAGCAAATTCTACCGTGTCTAAACAAATCTCGATAGGCGACAGCGTGAATAAAGCAAACAAGCTTGAAAGTGCAGAAAACAAAAATTTGTTTCTGATTTTGTTAATATGATGCTGTGAGTTAACATTCCTTTGGAAAAAGCTGATCATCCAGCTATGAGGGAATGGTTTAACACCCAGGTTGAAGAAGGTTAGCCTTATTTATTTAGAAATTTCTTCCCCCTCTAATAAAAGTTCATAAGCATATGTAGGCCTACAATATTATAGATTAACTTACCTTTAGGCCCAACTTACCTTTACTTCAAATAAATATGCAAGTACCTCATATTAACAAACACATAAATAGGATGGATTGCATTGTGAAATGGTGAGCACACCACAAGATATTTTTGACTGATTGATTGATGGTTTGACTCTGTAATCCAGCAGTAATCTCGAAAAGGTTAGGTTATGTTTGGCTTAGAATTGTTTTGAGTAAATTAACCCATTAATATTTTCAGCGATAACCTTATAAATGCTACCTATTTATAAGTATATTGTAAGTTATGTATACATTTTAGATGCAGGGGATTTGCCATCAACCAACACTCTTAGAGAAACTTAAGTCCCAAAAATTGGCCAGGCAAATAAGGAAGCAGTAAGGCACGCTGTAGAAGACAAACAGATTGTATTCTTGTGTGATGAAACGACGGACAAAGTGGGCCGATGTAAGGCAGAGTCTGCTACTTTGTAGTGCCTATCCGCTATGAGGTTTTTTTTACACCGCCAATGGCATAATTTTTTCACCATTTTTTGGGGTCTCTACAGATTGCTTATTTTTACACAGATTTTTTGCACCGCTTGCTTTTTTTTACACCGATTTTTTGCACCGCTTTTGTAATTTTTTTACACCGAAATGAGTCAGTTTTATTTACCATTTTCTGGGGTCCCTATATGTATTTCGTGTTCGTATGGTACATAATCTATTTTTTGCGTTTTGGTGGTGTTAACACTCAATATCGTTTTATTTTGCGTGCACGAAAAAATCGTGGCTCTAATTATAAGTGGTTACTATAAGCTATCTACTTTGTGTCGAATCTCAACCATGTACATTTCTCCATTGTGATACTTACTGTCAATGTGATGGCATAAAGCTGCGTATGTATAAATAGTAAACTTTATCATGCAAAAATTTGTTCTGTTCTTGCAGTTTCATCAGAATTTTTCCCACTTCCGAAACCTACACCTACCATGAATTTTTTGAAGGACCTCGTTATTACAATATGATGTTTGATGCATGGGAAACAAAGTATCACAACAATCGTCAGGAAGGTATGTATGTGTTACAAGGTAGAAATCCTTTTAATAAGTAATTTCAGAGTAACTTTAGGGCAAAAAAGTTACCTCAATAATTTGTCCATGTACATAAATACCTGTTTTTGCGACCTCGTTTATTATGCCTACCTCTACTATTATCCCTTTTTGAGGAACTGTAAAAAATTTGTTTTGAAAATTTGAAGGAAATCTGCAGATAATTAGTTTGAAGCATGTTGTGCGGTGTTTCTCTTGGCCAGTGCTGAACTGCACGAGACACAGTGCCTGACTGACCCTCCACTTCCTCCTACCACAGATAACGGTTCCATGGGTTCCACTGTGATATGGCTTGCTCTTTTACACGCTTCCCTCTCTGTTTCCTTCTGTTATTTTGGATCTCTTGATTTTGATTACTGTTTGTTGAAGACTTTTCATGCAGTTTTATGTTTTGCTCTGTTCCAGTAACATAATTTGGTTTTATTTGGTGAATGATTGTGGGCGACCCACTTATTTGTTTTTGAGCTCTGATTTGATTGCGCTTAAGGCTTGATTTTGTGAACAGCTGTTAACGATGTGTTCTTTTTTTAATACTGTACGGACTTCAGATTTCTGTAAAATTAGTATATTGGAATCCCAAAATTTGAGAAAAGATTTAGGGTTACCAAAATTTTTTTTTTGTCGGGCAGGAAAATAATTCAATATATTTTCGGGAAATTTTAGGGTTCTTCATGGAAGGTTTTTTATTTCCACTACATTCAGCTACTAAACTGAGAGATAGCTAATACAGAATGTACCATGATGCTTACTGAATCCCATTCAATTTTATTGTATTTGCTTCCAACCTTCAGTTCCAGGTACTTTTATG
Source organism: Bacillus rossius redtenbacheri (assembly GCF_032445375.1). NCBI lineage: Eukaryota > Metazoa > Arthropoda > Insecta > Phasmatodea > Bacillidae > Bacillus > Bacillus rossius. The sequence goes on along the minus strand of NW_026962012.1, from coordinate 12,667,718 downwards.
TGGAACAATGCTTCGGGCTAACTGGTTAACTAATGCTTTAGTGAGAGGCAGAAATAGCAGAGCATGAACTTGTTAATAGGGATAGAAAATATCCACAATTGAGGCCAAGCACACAGTCGCTTGCTGTAGTTGAACTTGCATTGGTTGGCAAGTGGTTTGTAGAAAAACTCACAAATGATGTTAATAGGGTTTATTACAAGTTTACACCTTGTTGCTACAGCCTGTCCAGAATGGACACACACTGCTCACACGTGGTGCTGTTTCATGGCAGGCGGATACTTTTCAGTGGTCTGGCTCCCGGTTGCTAGTCATCCGATCTCGTGCTGCGAGGGGATAGCCACACGTCTCAGTGGTTGGCGGTGTGGGGGGTTGGTGCGGTGAGCGAACTAGGTTGCCCCCGAACACCAACTGCCTTTGCAGATTTTATTTTTCCTAGCCTAAGTTCAATCTATAGTGTATGGGGAGGGTCCAGGTTAGGCGAGGACCTAAGTGTGTCTCAGGCCGAAGCCTGTACACTCTACTCATGCTGGGTTTAAACCATGCGGGAAAGGCCACGGGCATCTTGTGCTACTGGGGTTTATTGGCCAGTAATGGCAGCGATTTTCGCCACGGCAGATGCTCCATTGGTCGCCCTAGCTTAAAGGTAAAACCTTCATAGACACAGGGAAAACCCTGGGCCGGGTCATGCGGGGGTTAATTGACATGCATTAAAGCAAGCAGGTAACCACTGGTCAAGGGGAAGAAGGTTCAGGTAAGAATAGTTGGGCAGGGCATAAAAATTTGTAGCGCAATCTTGGGTTGCGGTACCGGGGGCCCATGTGCCCCGGGGGCCAGGCGACTACACTCGTCAACCCGCTCAGCTGTCAGTCAACGGCCTGTAAAATAGATGGGTGCTACTTCAAATATTCCCTTCCCCTAGCTTAGTGATTGCAGATGTGCCCAGCACGTCGCACATCAAGAAGAAAACTCGCCTGGTAGTTAATTTTGTTCTAAACGTTGGAAGGAAACTTGTATAGATCTGGTAGAAAGCATAAGGCTATAAACAAAGAAATGACTTGTTTATTTTGACATGCTACGACATGTTTTTTTCGTAGATATACACAGCTACGGTCTGAATGCGCCCCCACCCCCACCCCACCACCATTCTAACTACCGCAGGCGATGTTTATCTTGACATGTAAGGCAGTTAACTATCTTTTCCATGGGTTAACAAAGGAGGAGGTCACCAATAGCACAAAAAAATATTTTGCCCCTTTTACCTGCATTTATCTCCTCAACCCTTTGCAACAGTCCACGTGTTTTGCTCGCTTGTGCCAGCACTTGACCTTCTGATCTGTGTGGCATCATATATAGTTAAGGCGTGATCTGAAAAAGTATAAGTGGTTTTTTTTTCTCAAAAATGGATTTATTTTCCTTTCAAACAGGCTTGACTTTAAAACTTAATATTTTTTACAAAACCAGGAATTATTTTTTAACAAACACTGAATTCTGTTTTTTTTTATGTAGTATAGAAATTACAAAACTGTTCTGATATAATCCTAACACATTTTTGCAATTGAAGTGTTTGATTACTGAAGATACAAATGCAGTTTTCTGACTTAATAATCAAATGAAAGCATCGAAAAGCTTTCAACCTTTTCTTCTTTTATATTTTTATGCCTGTCTGTAACCACTTGGTTGTAATGACTCAATAAGCGGTTCACTGTCAGTGTTATTGGTGGGACTCCAAATATCTTTCAGTGCTGCTGCTGAAAACTGAAGATGCTCAGCCTAAATAGCCACTAGCATTTTCTGGACATCACTGTCACACCCACTCTTTGCTGCTTCTTGTACAGCTTCCCTCAGTGATTCACAAACTTTAAAAATTAGTGTTATCTAGTTCTCCTAACATGGGAGTGTTTTTCACTGTTGCAGAATACTTTTGGTATTGCAACCTTTAAAAATTATAGTGTTTTCCAGTTCTCCCAACCCAGGAATTCCTTTTATTGCTGCAGAATACTTTTGGTATCATTAAGTAAGATGTGTTTGGGACTTAACACCTTGTTCAAAGACCTAAACAACTTCATACTTAGATCTGAATTGATCAAGCTTTGAAGTTTGTCCCAACATAAAAAGATTGTGCCTTTTGGTGTTTCTGCTTCACAAAAGCTTGGTCACAAATTGTCAAAAGAGACATTTTATCTTCACAAGCTGAAGAAAATATTCCCTGAGAAGTACAATCTAAGCCCTTTGTCAGATCTCCTAGATAATCACACAACAAATGGGTTGTTCAGTTTTATGATCCCTCTAGCTTCGTCAAAATATCTTCTATGTCTGAAGCATGATTTTTTACAAAATCACACTGTGATGGAATATCAGCATTTCTAATAGAAAAATATGTCAGTTAGTGAACACCACTATCTTTATTTGCCTTCATGTCATCTTGTTTGAAGAATTCAACATCATCTACAAGGTACTCTGCTAAATAAAACAAGGATTTGGTCCACAAAGTTTATCTTGTTGGATTTGGCATTGGGAAAAAATTCACCGGTTTGCTCATATTTTCTGCCAAATATTCTTGCCTGTGTATTCTTTATTTAAGAAGGCAGTCTTCACCTTCACCACACACAAATTTATTTCGGACAATTGACAGCCCACTAGTGCCAGCTTGTGAGACCAGAATTGTAAATGTAGGACGTGTTCTTCCAAAAGGATCTCTAGAGATTATATGCATTTCATCATGTAATGAGCAGAGTCAGAACTATGCCTTTAATGATGCATAACTGAATGCCATACTTCTGTACAAAGTCATTTAAAGCCTGTGAGAAAGTTGTCACATCAGCTTTTTTCAGAAAGTAACAGAAGCAACCCTTAAAACTGGATTTTCCAACTTATCAGCCAAAATGTTGAACAGGGACAGAAATACACATCTTCCCTTACTGTCTTTGGTTTCAACACAAAGTATGAAAATTTTCAAGTTCTAAACCATCTCGTGCAAAGAATCTGCACGCTGTTGCAGATGTTGCAGATGTTGCTTCGGAACATACTGTTCTCTTAACATTTTGACGCAAGGCAAGTCATCTGCTTCTTCTATGAATTCACACATCCATTCCTGCAAGTTGTGATGTTCAAGATTTTTAATGCAAGGTTATCTGTTGCAATTTTTCATAATTAAACACTGTTGAAATTGTTAAGCACTGAGGTCTGAAGTCTGAACTGTATTGTCTGGGTGTGTAGTATCATGTTTGGTTGTTTCTAAGTGTTTAATAAAACTCTAGATCCCTTCACAATTGAATTCTTCCGCCCGTATATACACATTTACAGAAGTTTTAAGCATTTTAAACAAAAGATTGACAACTTGATTCTTAATTTAACGTTTACAGTACAATTCCTTTCTCAGAAATGCCCAAAACCAGAAACTACAGCAGAAAAAAAAACAGCACCTGTAATTGTACTTATCGCATACTTGTTGAGGATAAAAAAATGTCTGTATTTCACGGCAAACTGTTGACTGCTTTGTATACGTTTTATATTTTGAGGCTACTATCTTCCACAATTGTTGGATGCACCTAGGTCGTTATCAAACAATAACCATAAAACAATGGGTGTAGGAAAGTTTAAATACTAATTACATAATTATTTAACAACAAATAATGTTATTTGCATTATACACCAACAAAATTTTTGTATTAAGGTTTTCTTCAGAAAAAAATTTATTGTTTATTTAAGAGTGACCAACAAAATATGGTGACCAACATCAAGTGTAAAAATATATTAGTAGGGATGGGAAAACCGATTCCCAATTTCATCGATACCTACCGATTATACTTAAATAATCGAGAATCGAGAATCGATGATAAAAGTCGATTCCCGCATGTAGCAAAAAAAATCATTTCACATCATTGAAAATCTGTCAGATACAATTATTTAACGACTCTTTGAGTTGGGTTATGACTGACTAGATGCATATATAACAGTTATATTTCCCCAAATAAACAATATCTAAAACTTGGGTCGATGTTATACACAAGTCAAAGTACAAAAATTATTTATAAAAAAATTATCACTGCGTATTAGTAGGGGCCTGTTCTTTTCGTGATTGAGATAAAACGACGATAAACGCGAAACACAGTAAAATACAGTTTTTACGCGAAATTGCCACAACACAGCGTTTTTCCACGAAATTTAGTATTAAAAAGTGAAATCGTAATGTTTTAACGGGAAATTTAAATACTGGGTAAGACTTGTCTCGTCACTGGTAAACAAACACCGCAACATGGCCGCCACTGAACATTAATTATAAATGCACTAAAGCAAACAAAAGCTTACACGCGCTCACGTTATAATGTTAAACCCAAAAATATACCGTAAAAATACGCAAAACTACGGCGTTTATTTTCCTTTCCGGCATAATGTTTGGATAGATAAGACAAACAGGCGAAGTTTTAAAGCCTACGCACACCGCTTGGGGCACTGACGTCAGCTTTGAACAGCGACAACGGATAAATACAAAAGTAAGCAGATGATTGGGCGAACGGTGTTTGGAACAGCCTTACGTGAGTGGCCATACCACGTCAGCCAGGGGCGCTGGCATATAGTTGGAACAGCGTTGTAGTATCAAGCAGATTATTGGGCGAACCAGGTACCAGGAGGTTTATTCTAAGTTTTTCGGAAAAGAGTTCCCGATCGTGATGCCACGATTATCGGAAGCTTTCTACAATGTGGTATTCTAAGTTACTTTCATCAACTCGGAACCCTTCGATTCTCGGAAGCCAACGATCGTTATGTTTCGAGTATACAATTGCTGTCGAAAAACCTTTGCCTATCGGGATTTAGCAGCCAGTTGAAATCATGGCGGATGCACAATTTATGTGTACACAAATAGTTAAACATTGTCGAAAATAGTACATTTTTGGGCGTGATCTATTTTCACGATATTTTACGTAGGTGTCAATTGTGTTTAATATTTTGTAAAAGGAAATGTTTTCCCAGTAGCATTGAATATGTATGATTTTGGAGCGTTATTCAAGTAGTTGACCTAACAGTCACGAGAGGGCAGCAGGGCTTGCGGGAGTGCGAGGCAGTAGCGCGCGCTGCGGCGAGTAGGACTACTACAACACTTAATCGGAATTAAGTTTCGCGTCCATTACCGTTTCCCGAGTGGTAACAGTAATTACTGAAGATATTTGTACATTTATTATGTATAAAATATTGATCCATAATACATGTACAAATATCTTCAGTAATTACTGTTACCACTCGGGAAACGGTAATGGACGCGAAACTTAATTCCGATAAAGTGTTGTAGTAGTTCTACCGGCCGCTGCGCGCTACTGCCTCGCACTTCGGCAAGCCCTGCCATCTCGTGACTGTTAGGCCAACTGATTTCTATTTGTATGCATATCACAATGCCGTTTTATAGAATGATTTGATATAACGTATATAAGTAAAAGAAATGCATTCCGTTTTTTTTTTTTTAGTTTTGCCTTCTTTCGGATGAGTCCTTACCATGGTTACCGCTTTAAGTTACAATCAAATAAATTAAAAAATTACATAATGTAAGCAGTGTTCCAGATACATAATAACTAAGTGGGAATGTAAAGACGTTCTTTCTATAATAACAATATGATAACGAAGATTTTATGCAAGTAAATTGAAAAATAACCCAACTTTCAAAATACATATTCATAAATTATTCGCCTGTTTCAGATATCAAAAGTTTCAACAATAACTCAGCGTGTGTATTTTGTTGCAGTCGTGAAATTGGATGAAAATTTTCTCCACAAGAATTCGGGGTGCTCCTCCATAAAATAAACCAACATTTTAATTTGCCTCTCACTCACACGAGATCGCCGAGCAGCCATTATTTCAATAATACAATGACCGACCACGTGCAAACAACTCTAAACATTTCACACCAAATATCCCGTAAAAATAATTTAAGAAATAAACATGTTTTCGCTTGCTTGAGCACTTTTAAAATTACTTAAGATTTTTATAAATACTTTTATCAACATTGAAACATCTGGAAAGTATATTGTCTTATAAACTCTGTGTTTTTATTTATAAATTTGTTAGAAATATGAAGTGTTTTTTGTTGTTATGTTGCAGTTTTCAAATCTCATCTTCGCTGCCAGAAAAATTGAGGAGTGGAAAATCGTAACCCGAACTTTGCCGAGATAGTTAGGCCTCGTAACGATACCGCGCTTAGAATAACAATTTCAGTTCCTTTCTATTACGATCGTTCGGAACCGTGAGTTGCCGATCGGCCAAAGAGCTATCTAATTCGATATCGAAATGTTCCGATAGAAAACGCTGGAAACTTAGAATAAACCCCCAGGCTCTGGAAACTCTTATAGGGGACCTTGGGAACTATCTTTACTTCGTCACCCAGCCGTACGGGGCAGCACAAGCATTTTAAATCGCGCCAAAAAGCGGAAAAATGTAAACAAACATCCATTTTCGAATGGTGTGACGATGATGATTAGTTGGTCAGTGTTTTATAGATTTTGTTGGGTCGTTACCACAACGCCGAAATAACAATGAATGAATGTGTGTTTCTTAAATGTAACTTAACGCCGAAATACCACAATCAAGTACAACACTTTCATTTGCTAGTTCTCTAGTTGTTGCTTAATTTTGTTACTGTTTCATTTCACAAATTTTTTAGTTAATTTGTACCCTTCTCTAAGTTAGGCAAGTTGTATGAACGAAAATAATTTATACTGCTCAAGGAAAGCTTAAATTTTTTTCTATAGTTTATTCCGTATTACAAAACAAATTTTAGATCAGTTTGACCCCTTTGACATATGAGCCATTGACTTCTAATGATGTAAACATTTATATGAGTTAATGTTAATAACTTAGTTGTGTACTCAAATTTGATAAATATGAATTTATGATGTATGCTACATCATTAAATGTATTGATAGCTGAAAAAAAAATGTTGCAAATAGAATTTGAATTATTTAATATTAAGTTAACTAGGTGAGTATAGAGTATCGAGAATCGAAGGATTTTTTAAGGAATCGATAATCGGGTATCGGAATCGAAAATTTTGGAATCGTCCCATCCCTATATATTAGCAAGCCGATTTTTTCAACCAAAACGTGAAGGCCATATGAGTACAAATTTAATCTATATTCTATGAGAAAGAAAGAAAAAAAATATTTTACTCAAGAAATTGAACTTTGTATTTCTATTTACATAATTATGTCAAAAATATTTTTCAACTACAGGACAAATTTTACTTTTGTACTGCAACCAACATTTCAACACCGTTTAGCAAATAAGTATGGCAACTAAACTATAAAATAAAACAACCGTAGTGTCTACAAAAATAACGAAAGTTATACAAAAATTATCTAAATATACATATATTTTATTGATTACAAAACATTTTTAATACTGGTAATTTAAATTCAAGAAGGAATATAAAACATTTTCTTCCAAATTGGTCTAAATTTGCATTTTATCTTTGAAAATGCTTAAATTCAAAATTATTATTTGCATCATCACAGTAGCAAAATTTTCAGGTCTCTAGTTATGACCCACGTCAAGTAAAATAAATTTTCCTTATGGAATCAGTTCAAATGGACTTGGCAAGCATTAAATTAACAGTTGCACTGCGTATTGAGCCATGGCTCAGTTTGGTGACAGCAGTAGATTGTTCAATATGCTTTTCTTTTTTTAAGATGTCACCTATTTCAATAAATTTATATTTAATCTTTAAAATGTCAGAGTTGTGCTACAGACAACTGAACACTGACTTACTTATTGAGAAAAATGACACATTTTGATATAATGTTTCGTAGTAATGTCTATGGACTGGCACCGTACAAAACCTTCATGTGTCTATCTCTTCAGAGTTTTTTTTTGTTAATATGATACAACATTGCCCAAACATTATTGTTATGGCGTGAGATTTCCCCTGCTTTCAACTGCAGCATTCCATGTCAAAACTGCAGCCATAGTTGGTGTGAAGCAGACAAAGAAGGACGAGGTTAAACACCAGTGCTGTGTTTCTTATATGCCAATAAGCCAAGTTACGGAACATAAAGGCTTTGCTTGTATCTACGGAACTCTACTGGAGAAAAATATATGGTGACCCACCCATATTCGAGGGCAAACCCTTTTGGTGAAACTGTTAAATTTTTGTCCATTGTGATCCTTACGCAGGGTAGTTATAACATCGGCCGATTAATCAATCAGATATCAGTATGATCTCAACTCAATTAAAACTTTATTTTAGTTGATTTGGTAATATTAATTTTTTTCTTAATGAATTTTAACACCCATTTGTATCCCATTAGGTGTTAAATATTAGGATACATTAAAGAGAAGTATTTAGTGTTAGTGTGTTTATTATTCATATCCATTATACAAACAGCAGGGGTCTCGCATTCTCACTTTGCAGCTTAATGAACTTTTGATTTTCCGGAAAGCTTATAAAAATAAAACGCTGAAAAAATGTTGATTCCTCAAATCTCAAACTAACACCATCAAACACATTTTACAATTATACAAAATGTTATTCTGAATAATTAGCACGTTAGTATCCAAAAATCAATTAGAAAGAGAAAATGTTATTTAGAATTTAATTGAAGTATTTTCATAAAATTTGTATTGATCTGATTTTTAAGAAAAATGAATGGTTCTTGAATTATTTTTCAGTTGTTTTGGATGAAGTTGGAAGTAGGTAGGTAATGTGTTTGCATTTGTTTTTTTTTTTATGCCTTTCTGTTTTCTAGGTATCGAACTATTGGAGTGTCTGTGCAGAAAAAAGCAGCACCTCGTTGTCCCAGTGTCGACAGCAGCTGTCAAGGTATGCTGGTGTCTTATAATTGTAGCACAGTTCAGATGCCATTACCCCCTGTGAACACTTAGTGTGTGGAAACAATTACTAGCCAGTTGTGTTAACTTATTACTAAGTTGTTTTTGAATATACATTCATATGTGAAGTAAAGAAGTTTCATGAATTTGTGTGTTTTGATATATGTTCAAACAAGCAGGAAGACAGTATCTCATCTCAGTTTTGTGGAATACTTTATAGATTTTTGTATTTCTGCACCAAGGTTGTTGAGTGGCAGTTTAGCAGTCAAATAGTGTTGGATGTTTTCGACTTGCATGGAATTCTAAAGCTACTTCTTGAATGTGACCAAATAACGGTAGTGATATAATAACCCTTCTCTATTCAACATTTAGAAAAAATGTTTTTACCTATTAATTCAATATTTTCCTGAAACGCCCATTCTAGTAGTTCCACAGCTTTTAAAAGATATAAAGAATAATATTTAAACTTTAAAAATTGTCTTAATGTTTTTTTTTTTTTCTGAGCAGGACTAACGTTGCGGAACATGCACAATTTTGGTTATTACATATTTCATTCCGTTTGATGAGCATTGTTACTGATTACAACTTGATATCAAATTTTTATACTTTCAAACAAGTATTTTTCACTAAACAAAAATTCTGATTTAAAATAGCTTGTGAAACACTTGTTAACGTAACGGCGCTGCGAGGTTACTCAGCGGAATGGCGCTTCACCAACAGTCACTGTACCAAAACCAGACCCTCACTACTCCCAAGACCCTTTAAAAAAATTTTTTCCTTGACATTGATGGTTGGAAATTTAGAAATTATCGTGTTTAAGAATCAATTTTTTTTTGCTACAATCAGGATGATATACAGGGTTCGTCCAGAAAGTAATAGGACTGATTTTCTTCCGCCGCGACTGTACTTTGGAGCGTGCGCGCACCGACTGGATTCGGTAGAGGGGGTTCCTAGCTAACGAACGAGCGGCTGGTCAGTTGTCTCCAAGCAGCTGGAGAGTCAATACAGGCTTTTTCGCGCGACGTGTTTCTGTGAGTGGTGCAAGCCCAAATGCAGCATTCGTTAGAGCAGAGGTACGCGATTAAATTCTGTGTGAAACTCGGTAAATCTGCGACAGAGACGTTTGATATGATCAAGCAGGCTTACCCAGATGATGCTTTAGCAAGAAGTGGAGCGTTTCGGTGGCACAAGGCCTTTTCGGAGGGCCGGGAAGAGGTCGCCAATGAAGACCGTGCTGGAAGACCTTCGACTTCGACAAACCCCGACAATGTGCTTCATGTGCGCAAAGTTTTGAACTCAGACCGTCGACTGAGTATTCGTTTAATTTCCCAGGTGTTTAATTTACCAAAATCTGTGGTTCATGACATTGTGACGGAGCATTTGAACATGCGCAAGGTGTGCGCGAAGATGGTCCCAAAAGTGCTCAACGCCCCGGCTCACACCGCCTTTCTTGTGAACAGCTACCTGACCAAGGCCGGCATCCCAACGCTTCCGCAGCCGGCCTACAGCCCAGATGTGCCCCCCCCCCCCCCCCCCGGACTTTTTTTTGTTTCCTCGATTGAAAAGGCCAATGAAAGGCGAGCATTTTGAGACAACAGAGGGGATCCAAGCAGCTTGCACCGCGGCTCTCAAGGCTATTCCGGAGAATGCCTTCCGTGACGCCTTCAATGCTTGGAAATCGCGGTGGCAGCGCTGCATCGACGTAGAAGGAGCCTACTTTGAAAGTTTTTAAAGAATTGTAACGATTGGCTCAATAAAGTTTTTTAAATCGACTCAGTCCTATTACTTTCCGAACAAACCCTGTATAATAGGTTATATAGTATGTAATATAGTTGTGATGACAACAGTTCACATGGTTGACTAATATTTATGAACTGAAAGCTGAAAATGTGAAGCTAGCAAAATTATTATTAAGTCATTAGAAGTATGATTAGAGCTCTGATTAAATCTCAGTACTAGACCTGAGCTTAACTAGTTTGATGATGATGAGTCATTTTGTCCATGTCATGAGTCATGAGCCCAGGCAATGCCATGGTGATGACAGCCATGATGTCCCTATGCTTGCCAAGACAGGATGACTCTCGCGGGATGGAGGTGGAAAGAACATCACAACCACCCGGTCCTGAAACACTATGTCGAGTGGGCAGACTTACTTGGATACGTTGTTCATGTTGTCTGTGCTTGATAAGAGTTTTTTCATGTAATCATGTACTGTACTTACTGTCTGCTGCCAGCGAAGTCTTGTGTTGACATCAGTCGTTACTGGTCAGTTTGTGGCGGCTCATTGTGCCCACGATCACTGAAGAATAGTTGTGCTCGGCAACATATACTCAGTTATGTGCCTAAATAATCTGTGTTCAGTGCAACTTTGGAATTTTACTTGAGGGAGTATAAATTGAGTACTGGCATCAAGAGAAAGGTACTAACCTTCATGAGAGAACCCAAGAGGATATTTAGACATCTTTTTTTAAAGTTAGTGGGATAAAAGTATTGATTTTGTCAAATATTCAGTTTTTTAGTTGATCAACAAGGTCAACATCAGCATAATTGTAAAAGTATGACCAGTCATGAGTTTTAATAGTTATAAAGATCTAGTAATTGCAGTCTTTGTAATTTTTTTAACAAAGAAGAATTAATATTACTAGAGTAGGTGTCCATTATGATATTGATATTTTAAGTTGGGTGATATAAATGTTCTTCGAAAAGTACATTGACAGCATGCATTACTATACAATGAGATAAATTCGATAGACAAAGGTCTAAAAGATTTTTAGATGATTTGATTAAACCGAGCCTAGATGTAAAGTTGAGTAGATGAGTGGCTTTGGCTTTGACGTGTGAATTTAAAGTATCAGCAGTGTGATTGTTAATACAGTCAATACTGGGAACATTAAAATCACTGAGAATCACAATATCTTTTAAGGACTCGAAATATTCAAAGTAACATTTGGAGTGATATTCACAGATATGTAGACAGTACAGAGGGTTAGTGATTTGGTAGACAATGTTTTTATTTACAGCCAGATAGTTTCGATACCATGAAAGTCATAGACATATATGTACCGGTTGAACTGATAAAAATTTGTGATTATTGACAGCTGATCTGTTTTCTTCGTTATAAGTTGAGAATTTCTATCATTTCTGAAAACAAGATATTGGTCTGTGAAATAGTTGGAATTCATGCTATTTTCATTGCACAGACATTGATAATGATGCTGATTCAGGCACCAAGTGGATGCAATAAGCCTGGTAGAAATGTTGGGCTCCTTTGTTGTAGAAACATTGCTTATGATTTGGGCAGGGTGCAGTTTTCCATAAAAAGGGCTTAACAGAGATCCACTTTGCCAGAACATAATATTATTAATTCTGTTTAAATCATCTTCAAGAACAGATACATGGAAGAAATCATATGTATTGGATGTAGTTTTGAGTTTTGTCACTTTAACTTGAGCTAAATTAATTTATATGTAGTAATTTCTTGACACCAGGTGAAGCTATCGCTGTCTACACGTTGGTTATTGTCATTAGAGCTCTTGTTGTTGGAAGACTTCATAAGAATTCATGATCTCTTGTAGTTTATAATCTTTCCTTGATTTGGAGTAATTCTTGCTTAATTTAAGCAGTTTCCATGAGCAGGGTTTTGAGAACGAGGTTCTCACCTTAACTTATCTACCTTTTCACATAGGGAAAAGGTAGATTTAGTGATTTCATGTGATTTTAAATAATTCATCTATATTTGCTGCTTCCCACTTTGTTCTTTCAAGATTAGACACTTTACACGCCAGTTGTTCCTGGGTTACCGTAGTTTTTTTTTTAAGTTGTAGACCTGAACATGTTCAAGTGACTGTCATGGTCTAAGTTAAAGATGGTTAATTACTACGGGGTAAGCTAAATCCCAAAAAGTCAGATTGATAAAGCACTGGACTGACAAAGATAATCATCAGTGTAAACATAGAGACCGTGGAGCGCACGCGAAACATGTACGTCAGCTTTGAACACACTGCTGGGGCTCTGAACACAGGGCTGCAAATTTGATAAAATCCCCTTTTGGTTAAATATAGTTCATTTTATTAGGTCTGCTATGAACACAAGTTTACCCCAAAGGAAATTCAAGAATTCAAGCCTGCAATGCTTGCATAATCAAATGATGAGATGATAGATATTTTGTAGCTCATTTCTCTATAAGTGTGTCAATTGTTTTGTAGAGTATAGCACAGGGGGTGGCCATTTATTTTTTTCTTCAGCTCATTGTATTGGTTAGAAACCCAAAACATTGTTTGAAGTGTAGTGTTTGCATTGTGGAAACAGTTTGAAATAACTTTTTTTTATGAAAGTGACTGTTTTCAAAGACTTCGATTCTAATTCACACTTACTAACCATCATCAGACGTTGTTAATCTTCATTCGGGCAATGTTTTGGGCGGAACAATATGTTGATGGCGAAGTTAAAATTGTCTTCAACTACGTCACAGCATGCTGTCTCATGACAGTTCCTAACTCCATGGTATAGCATTTAGCGTGAACTTGATCGCATTTGTCTAACGTGTGTTTTATTGAAAGTATAATTGTGATTACTGATACATCTGTGTAGAAGTTGGTTCACTGTAAATATAAATCAGAATATAAAACATTCATATAATACTTACATTCTTGAATCCTATGTTCAAGAAAAGATTTAACATTTTACTTCCAATTGCTGAGAATATTTAAAAAATAAAACTGAACATTCTAGATTCAGTGTTACTTATATCTATCTATTTTACAACAGATTGTGTAATTTAGAGTATGGAATTACTGTCAGTTTCTGGTAGGCATGTGGTTGCAATGTGACATATTGCTGTGTGAGATCTTTTTGTTCATGCTTGAAAAACCAACTTGTAGGTTAAGTGATTTAGCGATAATTTTTCTGTCAAATTGCTTTGCGAAGTCCAAAATGTTGGCTGTATTGAAGGAAGTGTACTGCCATTGTAAGAAAGCAGAAAAGTGTAAGTCTGTTGACAAACATTATGGTTTACCCTATTTTTAGCTGTATAGATAGCATCCATAGATCAAGTAGCAAATAACATACTTAGGCTAGCAGAATACTTAAAAATGTTTTTCACACTGTTGGGTAGTAAATTTGGTGTTGCCAAAAATTTGTGTGTAGTTGTTTTGAAACCATTTTTGTAAATACATTTACTAAGTTATGAGAAAAAATACACTTAAAACCTTTTGTAAAACAAATATTTTTAATTTAAACTAGGCCTGTGTGAAGCTTCGACTGAGCATAACAAATTGAAGCTCTTTTTAATATTTGATTTAACTTCACCAGAAAATTTGCTATTTTTTGTATTTGAAGCTTTGAATGTATTGTAAAGCTACACAACTTATGTGAAACTTCACATTTGTTGAGAAGCTTTAACACACTGGATGTCTAAGAATTGCTGCTTTTCAGTTGAGGATACATAATTATTTTATTGATGAAATGTTTATATTAAGAAATAGGAATTGGTATAAAGAAGTTATGAATTTTTTTATTTTGAAAAAGTGTTTTTTAATTTCACAAGTGCAGATGATCATAACTAAAGTAAAGAGTTTTGGTATGATCAGCCACATGTATATGAGGAAACCTATTTACGTTATTAATATTTATGTTTTCCAGCAATTTTCATAGTTTTTTTGAAGGTACATTTGACATTTCAATTACTCTTAAGCATTTTGTGACTGACATACTCAATGAACACATTTCTTACATTTCTAAATGTTTGAGACTAAATCAGATTTAGGATACATATCACATGGTAAGATACAGATTTATAACACAACAAGAAAAATTCAAAAACATTTTTTAGTAATCAATTTGACAGTTTCTTTTTCCTATAGTGCCAATTGATAATATAAATGTATGGGGCCAATGTAGTAATGCGCTGTTTGTAACAGCAGGAACGTGTTTCATCTGGTATTTTTTATATTTGTTTTTTTAATTTTTTTTAATGGGAAAGCATTTTTTTTTTGTTTTTTACAAATTTTAATTTAAATATTACAACAGATTTTATGATTTTTTTTAGTACTTCACATGACGTTTAAAAATGCCTAAGTATTGTTTCTTTTGAAATAGGCCGTAATCTTTGTTAATCGCATAGTTTTATGGCTTTAAAATATATATATTTTTTCATTTTTTATATTTTTAGGTGGGTTTTAAGTGGGTTACTTGAAAAAAAAATCAAAGTAAGCACTCAGGTCTGCTTTTATGAATGCACAAAATTAATTTTATGCATTGTTATTTTATCATTTCTATTGACTGCAGTTAAACATAAGGCCCAATTGGTTTTTTAATCATTACAAATGTTATATTTGTTTTACTTCATTCCAGTATTTTTTTTTAAAAATAAGTGTAATACATGCAGCGCTGCTGAGAAAAATATACACAGTTAAAATTATCTTTACAATTTTTAAACATTAGATTCAATATTTGCTGCACATAAAAAAAAAAGGGTATTCACACAGGTCTAATTTAAACACAACACTGAAACACGTACATGTTATAGTATTAGATAAGCCATTAAAATAATACAGGAAACTTGTTAGGCAGTTCTTGGATAAAGTGTATACTTCTTAAAAAGTTATTTTTTCATACATACATCAATTATTTTTGCTTTAACCATTTGTCTTCATTCACTATAGTGTACGATTTATATCCCAGTGATAAATTGAGTTTATGCTGATTTTAAGTGTGTGGTTTTTTTTTTTTGGGGTGTAGTTGACATCATCCTGTATTGCTATGATAGTAATTTTTATTATTTTAGGTAAGGAAATGATAATGTGTGACAAAGAGTTAAATTAAATTATAAATAAAATGGAAAATTTTTAAATATCTTTTGAAACCATTTAAACCTAAGTATAAAAAATAAAATGAATCCTAGCAGCAAATAAATGTTTATACAGTGCACAGACAGTGTGTAAGTACATATTTAAGCATTTATATTTGGAGCTAAGAATGGGATTAATTTCTTCAGTACTGGAAAATAGTTTTATCATTTTGGTAGCCAACCTGAAAACATAGCTTAAGTTAGGAGTTTATCCCGTAATAAACTTGCAAACACTATTAGCTCATGAAATATTCTGAGTTTCCCTCATTTTTACATGTGAACTAGTTAATAAAGACAAGTTCCCAGCTTTTATAGAATTGTTAATATGTTGGTCCTTTTGGGCTGTTGCTAGAAGACAAAAAAAATAGAAAACTAAATGTTTTTCATGAACTAATGACACTTACTAATATGCCTATTTTCTGTGAAACCAGTTTTATTTTTATTTCTGGTTTATTATTATTATTATTATTATTTTCATTAAGTAATGCGTTACATATCTAAATTTACTGAATGTATCAGATTTGGTTCTGTGAACTTCTGTACTTAAAATTTTTTTTTTATATGTACTCACCATGAGCAAATGATTTCTATGTTTAAAAATTAATTTTTTATTAACAATAATAACTTTGAACATGATGAAATAGAAACTCAAACAGTTCAATGCATGATTCAGTTGAATAGTGTAATTAAATTCAAGATAAACTAAACATTACTCCAAGATTCATTTTGTACATTGTAGAGTTAAACAAGTTAGTTACATTTGGTTAAGAACATGTAGTTAAAGTAAATAGACATGTATTTAAACAGTAGTAAATATATTTATATTATTTAAATACCTTTATAAAGTTTAAAAACACAAGCATGCTTTTCAAAATTCTTTTTAGCTGGGTACACATTTTAAAGGTTAAAATATAAAGTAAATTTCAACCAGTAGTTACCAAAAAAAATTTTTTATTTTTTTATTTATAACTTTTGAAAATAATTAATTATAAATTTCTATTCAAATTAGTTTATTAGAATATTATTTAAATATTTCATAGTTTCAAATTCTTGATATATGTTTCATGTTATTGTCATGAAATTAAAAAAAGGGGTTGTCTGTAAAGTCGGTTTATGGGCGATAATTTTACGTGATAACGTCATAAGAAAACATTGATGAAAAATTGCATACTTTTTAATTTTCAAATATTATTTACAGTTTTTGCAAATTTAATTTAAATAATTTGTTAAAATATAATCACGAACATATAGTTATAGAAATAAACTGAAATCAAATCAATGTCAATAAATTGTTAATTTGAAATGACGAAATTGGACAAATAAATCACATTTTTTAAATTGCTGCTTTTAAAAAGCCCGCCTTAACCTGTTTGATATTATAGAAGATTTTCTCGCACGGTGGTTGGCCGGTTTTTGCACGCTCGGCTCAGGCGGAACGTGACAATGAGTCATGCTTTTTCGTGCGTGCAGCCGGCGTACATTGATTTATAAGACGTTATCACGTCAAAAATTGATACTTTTTTGTCACGTAAATTTTTTTTTGTTGTCTAATTCTTATTTTTGGATTCATTACTAGTCCTGTAGCTCACGTGGCAAGTGTCGGGCTTAACCCAACCTCCGTTAGGTCTCAGTTTATGAGCATTTCCCTGAGTCATACCAGGTCCAGGCAAATGCTGGAGTAGTTCCTTACTATCATCCAGGGTCAATTCTGTACCTGATATCCCCGCTCTTTATCATTGTGTCTTATGTCAATACTGACAGCTGTGTCATCATAGCCGTTACGCCTGAGGTTCCAAACCTATCGAGGCTTAGTAATTTGTTGAAATAATTAATTATTCTCCTTCTTTGCCATTTTATTTTCCGACCACAAGAATTAAACTTGAATTTTGCTTAAATAGCCAAATTGTAATTGTCCAATTTCGTAATTCGCAGTATCACTGAGTGGAAAAATAAACAATGAGATAACACATCAAATTAACAACTAATTGCAAATATAAACTCTCATTGTTCATTCTATTTTAGGGTTTCCTGTGTTATTTTTGTTGATCAGCATACACATTATATCATAGATATGTCAGTAAATAATGTATGTACTACTTAAATGGGCATTGCAGTACCTAGCCAGTTGATGTGGTAGCACACAGTTTAAAATTACATTTTAAATCTGTATTGTACATCTGACACCCTCGGAGGATGTATTTGTTAGGTATGACATTGGTGTTAACATGTAAACATGTTAGTGGTGACAAGCCAGTTAGATGTGTCGGCTGTTGTGTAGAGGTAGTGTGAAATGTAGTAATAACTGTTATGAATACTGTGTAAATTCCTGCAATTTTTAATAGACGGGCTGTTTGTGTTCATTTTAATTATGTGTAGCACACATAACTAAATGCAATTTTATGTGTAGGATTCAAAAATCACAAAATTTTTAATTAAAGTATATATTCCGTACATTGGGTCAGCATTATAACTTTTTGTTTGTATGGTTTCTTGTATCTTCTAAATTTTTATATTTGCACTTTCAAGAAATTCACTGAAATGTAACAAATAGAAAGGTTTAAAAAGACAAAAAAATGATATCTATATTTTATTTTATTTGATTTAGTGATATTCTTTTTTCTTTTGTTCCCCATTCTCAGTTTGGTTCCAGTTCTTAATTGGTTCTTGGTTCTTAGTTAACCTAAACCCAGATTCCCATCACACCGAAGATGCTTTTATGTCTTAGTAGGGTGAATCTTTATTTGTTTTATTAGACTTATCAGCATTCCTTTTCACCTAAATCTGACCATAAACAAGTCACTTAGGACCTAGGTAGCACATGTGCTTTCATCCCATTAGACAGCTAGAGCAGAACAGTACATGCATCCTGTAAACCTAAAAATTATACATGCTACCCTGATAAACTATTTATTAAAAAGCTTTTTAATATTTGTGTAAGTTTAAATGAGAGAGGCCCACGCCGGGCTAGTTCTGGCAACGGCCACATAGGGCGCTACTCCGTCCTTACTTACGCTGAAGGAAAACAAAACACTAGGGGTTATAATTACATAAGTAAAATTACAAAATACGTATATTAATTAGAATATTATTCTAGGTATGCGTGGCACAGGCTCTACTCGCCTCTTGCAGGGCGGGCAAACGCACGCACGCACGCACACAGGTTCCTGATGGTGGGGGGGTTATGGGGGGCGGAGGAGCCAGGCGCGACATGAGGCACATCGGGCTTAGGGAGGGCGTTGCCCCGGTCAACGTCAATACAAACAAACATCTTGCTTACATTTTGATGTCTGTAATTAGACTTTTAATTTGAAAATCTCTTTTAAAGAAAAAAGTAGCCAAATATTTTTGCACGTGCATTTTCACTCAACGTGCTTTTTATATTTTCAGTTTTCCTTTCCTCTGGTGTTCTATCTGAAGGAAAAAAGATTGGTTTAGTTGTGAAGGTGGCTGCAAGGTAACACTGTTCAATCATTTTCGCCTTTAAATCAGTACAAAGCCACCAAATAGTAACGAGAACGGCAAGCTGTAGTGAAATATTTTTAACTCGGTATTTGGTTGGAGTCCAACAGTTTTAGGAGGGTCCAGGCGAGAGAAGGGAGCAGGCTGGTAGTTAAGGCGACACCATCGTTGCCTTGGTTCAGATCAATATTATCTAAATGCATACTAAAAATAAAACAGTTTGTGGTAAAAAAATCTCTTCATTACATGAATTTATAAAGAAATATAGGAATTTGATATTTATGATATTTTAAACTGAAATGTGTGTATATAGTCCATCCACGGTAACCTCCTACTTTTCTGAAGCCCTGCTTTTCACCGGATCTACTTTAATGTCACTATGTATCCTTCCGCCGTATGTAAACAAAAACATTGCCATGTGACAAATGTCAAATGGTTTGTTTACAATCACCAGCTGTCAAAACAATGTCTGTGTGTGTGTGTGTGTGTGTGTGTGTATATATATATATTTATATATATATATATATATATATATATATATATATATAAGTAATTTGAATATGATCTAAGTATTCATGTATATGTGCATAACATTTATGATACCCAATGGTAAAAATATTAAAAAATAAGTTTGTTAGCTAAAGAAATAACATATAATTTAAAGTAAATTTTTAGGAGAACATATAAATTTACAACATTTATGTAAGCAATGAATATCATCCTTTAGTACAGTTCAACACAGTTTTCTGCATCTGAAAAAAAAAGTATTGTAAATTATACATATGGCTGTCCATCTAAGCAATCTGGAAAAGACTAAGGATTGAAGGTTTAATAAAATTAACAAATTCAGATGAAAACATTTAAAAATGAATTTTCTTCTTTTATTTAATAAACCCCTACCATTTTGCCGGTTAAGGCCACAAATAAAAATATGGTTATATACATTTTCCTGAGTATACTTATTAGACAAAATCATAATTTTATGAACAGTAAAATTGTGGTAAAGAATTGACAGTAATTTCTATACCACTTATATGCATTATTTATTTGTGGCCCTGGATGGGGACTGGCTTTTTGTTTTCCAAGTAAGTTCACTGAAAAATGAAGAGACACAACAAAATAAAATGTTTCACATACACCTATACGAATCCAGAAATGAAATTTATTATTAATTTTATAATATGTGTAATATAAAGTTAATACATAAAGTTCCAGTAATCAACATACTTAATGGGAATGCATAAAAGAAAAAAAAATGTTTCAAACCCCAATACTTACAGTTGCCCAGGTGTTTATTACATACAGACCTCAATAAGAACACCCGGGTAAATCATCAAGAGGAACTGCCAGTACTTCACTGTCTCCATCTACTTGCTGTGTCGTAACCTCAAATTCTTCGCTGTCACTGTCTTCACTTGAACTATCCTCGCCGAGGTGGATGATGAGTGGAGGAATGGTGCCGCTGTCTATGTGGACTTCTCTCTCCCAGTCTGCTTGAATTAGCTTCTCCACGTGATCCACACACCTCGCCCATCTAAAAAAATTAATGTATACAGTAAAACCTCTATATAAATGACCTGTTTATAGCAAAAACCACTCTATAACAAAATATGTTTGTTTCTGTCAAAACGGCATAGTAAACAATGCATGGCATGCTCTTTATTACATACAATTTTGAACTCACTCCACAAGAAACTATTTTTAAACACAACAAAACTCATTTAATGTTTTTTCCTCAACTATCAAAGCTATTATTTAATACTTGAAGTAACATGTTTTGTTTTATGTTATCTGAAAAAAAAAAATTGAGTGGTTTATTCAAGATATAATAAAGCTGTAAATATTTTCTATGTTATCAATAAAGGCTTAGAATGCATATGATAAAATATTTATTTCATAACTTTTGTGTTTGTTTTTGGTTAAAATTTGTCCCAGACAAAAACAGTGAGATATAGCGAAAATTTAATTTTTTGAATAGTTTTGATGATTTACTGTATATGTATTTCACTATAATAACATAACTTTTGAAAATACTAATGTGCAAGAACTACATGTGTAAATACCTATTCAAGTTCGCTAGATGAAAATATTCAAAATTCTCTACGTTGAAATTTTATCTGAATATTGAAATCTGCCTACAGCACTGAACCCACCATAACTTTAAAGTCATTGACACAAGATTAAGCATAACAGAAAGTAATATCACAATTACTAATAAATACAAAACTATTTATGGAAATGAAACAATTGCAAATGGACTGCAATTACAAAAAAAAAAACCTTGCAAATAAGTCACCACTGTTAGATCTAGAAACTACACAAATATGTATGAATCACATGGGAATAAAATTACAAACACAAACACGAACACAAACACATACATGCAACACATTTTCAAAACGACAACTACACAAATTCAAACCACTTATTTTTACCAATTGTTTTAAAACTGTATTACTGGTATATGAATATACACAAAATGATAATCACACTATACACACACTAGCACACAAAGTTATCAAAAGGAATGGTAGGACCAGGCTGCTAGGCAACAATACTTACGTATTATGTAAAAATGTATGGTAAGGGTTTTGCTGAAGCTTGAGGAATGTTCTACAGGAAAATAAAACAATTTCTACTTCAAAAGGAATACCCCATTGGTCATGCAACATGAAAATACCTCTCTGGTGTGGAAGCATCAAGAGCCTCTTTCCAGATGGCTGCAACTGCATCATTGTCAAATCTCTTGGCCCGCCCCACGTTACTATTGTAATGGTGTTTACATTGAGCCCAAACTAGTTCGATTGCATTATAGTGGCAGTGATAGGGTGGGAGTCGTAGAATTTTGTGGCCATAGTTACAAGCCAACTCGTCTACCTCATATCTGAAAAGTGTGTTAGAACAAGGCGTATACGTAATTTTTTGCAACTATCTCACTTTTAAAGAAATGCTGTAAAAAAAACGAAATAATATACCGTATTCGGGGCTTGTTTTGTTTAGCTATTCTCAGCAGCTCCACTTTCAACAAATTATTTTCATGTTTTATCTCATTCTTCTCCAGCCACGCGATCAGTGCATCCTTGGTCCAGTTCGTTGTAGGTGTTTTCTCAACCTACGTTATGCCAACATTTAACTAAATACTCAAGTAGCTGATAAGAATTCATGACAGTAGAACCCTGTTACAATTTTACTGCTTATAAAGTTTTCCTGCCTATAATGTATTATTTTTCAAGTCCAATATTTTCCCTATAAGGACAATGTATTTAATTCCTGGATATAATGTTTCACAAATTATGCGTTTCGTGCTTGTAATGTTCACTTCATAAAATTTTAGAAGACGAAAAAAATTAAAAGCCTTTGTCTATACTGTCTATGTATATGTGTATGTTAGCAGTTAACTGCCTGTTGACACCCTTGGAAAACAAATAAATTCATAAATTTTTAGCCATTCTGTGTGTTTTCAAATGTATTCACTTAAATCACATGTTCAAGTGGCAAAAGAACTGGACTTAAGCATTTCCACTGTAAACACTGTCGTGAATTATGACAATTATACAGAAATGAGACAATTTTACAGCAATGAGACAATGTGTAAGTAAAGACAAAGCAGATAGAAGCTGGAAGCACCATGATGTTAAAGAAAAATTGTTTTTGGCTTGCTACAAGCAAATTGGAGCATCAAATATATCTTTATGCAGCTTGTTGAGTCCATTGGCAATAAATCCACACTAAAAAGTACTAAATTGAATTTCCTGCTTATGTTTTTTTTTTCTTGTAGCCCCTTAAAAACAAATTATAACAGGGTTCTACTGTACTTATGCAAAGCAAACATGTGTTTTGGCATATTGTCGTAATGAATTTCTAAATTTAACAAAGCATGTTAGTTTAGTGACTAGAAATTTTTTTGAAAATATTATTTTAATTTATTAAGTAGGGCAACAGAGCATTCATAAAGTGGGTCCTTTTACCAAACAAGTAATTATGTCATTTTCAAATGCTATTTGCAATAAAAAAATTTTATTTGGTATTTCAAACCCTCTACTAAATTAGTTTGCACTATGATGTAATTCAATTACATTATATATATACAGTAAACTCCCGGTATATCGCGCCCCGATTGATCGCGGAATCGGGTATATCGCGGGTCAAACCATGTCCCCCAGTCAGAAATGAATAATAATGGAATAAATGGTTGATAGCCGATTAGGATAATTTTGCGTTGTAACTAACAAACTAAGCATCGGGCATAAAAAAGCCTAGGCGTAGAAAATGTCCGCAGTGAAATTATAAACAAGATATCTCCGTACATTATTCCTCTATCTTGTAGGGTTTTCAAATTATGGTCCAATCCAGCCCAGTGATATTTTCTGAAAGACTAGTTCTTAACGTCGCTTTCTCACAAATGAAACAGGGGACCTAAAGCCCACCGTCCAGCGACATTATCCAGCGTGACTCGGCTGGGGATTGATGTTGGATAGGCTTGGTTGTCGGCAAGCGCTGGATAGGGAGAGGCAAGCCGAGAATATGGAGAGAGGTAGAGATTAGAGCGGGCAGAAACTGGGCGAGGGGGCGTGGGGGAGGGAATGTGTTCACGCAGCACACAGGCAGAGCATGAGTCACTTGACTGAGCAGCGTCCCTGCGTACAAGGCAAAATCAGGTAGTCCGGTGTTTAAAATTCCACTCCAGAATCTTAATTGGTACTTTACTGGACATCTGTATATAAATGTTTTGTTACAACTTAAACCTACAGACGTAATATTATTGGGTAATTCATTGTATTATACACGTTCATCTTTTTACTTTGGTATAATGTTTTAACATTAAATGGTAAAGTAAATCAGCTAGCGTATTTTTAATCTTTGCCCAGGAATTCCCAGTGGTCCAATACTTACGTGAACCATACTGTACCACTTTTGCCGTGAGGTAGTAAACAATTCCCGGAAACGTTTATGTGTAGCGGTCTCCTGACCTTTAACCAGAGGCTGGGGAATATAACACTTGCCGATCCGAGCCACACACACTCAGCAACTCGACACAGTGTTTGGTGAAATAAGTAAAGACATAGTTTAACACGGTTTTTAATACGGCGTCACTGATTGCGCTAAAATTAAATTGGCACAATTTTTGTTTCCCACACGTGACCATTTATAATTTACTGTAAGCATGGATAATAAAGTTTAACCACTTGACACGATAGACGATTCTTTATTTTTTATTGTACGAATGCTAGAATAGTTTTTTCCTGTATCTGCGGCCTACTTCTGCAAAAGACAAGCTATCTGTAAGTAAATATAGAATTTTTATTTTGTCAATCAAACTCGGTACTTTGCGATTCATATTCGGTTTGAATTATCACTACGGCCTTTCTTTTTAGAAGACTTCGACCACAGAATCGTGTGTAACCGCACACACTGCACTTACTTTGTTACGGACACTGACGAAGCAGATACTGTGGCTGACACCACGAGACTGGCAGCAGCTTGTGTGCCGCACGTGTGTATGGCGGCGTGTGGCGCGCTCGTAGGCCGTGCGACAAACTGTGCGCGGCACGCGGAAAAATAAAAACAATTCAACATTTAATATTTATCTTTAAAATTTATTATTTTTATTTTTTCACCTGCGTTTAGTGAAAACTGCGGATGCAAAGTCCGCACAACGGCGGGCCGTCTATACTGTGCGTGCTTGCCGACCTATTAGAACACAGGCGGTGTTTTATGCCTTTTGACCTTAATCACATCGAAACATCGCGGTTATGAAACAACGCGGGTAAAAGTTATGTCCCCCGACAACCGCGTTAAATAGGGAGTGTACTGTATATATATATATATATATATATATATATATATATATATATAATCTGTGTGTGTGTAATCAATTTCAGCTCAAACATTATAGTTTAAAAAAATGTAGTGTAGGCATACTATTAAGATAACAATTATTGCTGGCAAAATGTATTAGTCTCGAATATTCGTACTTATACACATGTAAATTTTTCACATTACAATTTGAGCAATAAAAAGACACTGCTTTACCATTGCACATACCTGGGTGCTGTGATATGAAGCATTGTCCATTATAATGACACTGGGTTCCTCCAGATGCACCAACATGTCTTCAAACCACATCAAGAAAGTTTCCCCATTCATCTCGCCATGGTAGTCTGCAGTCTTCTGACCTGAAACAAAAAGTAATCCTGCTCCTGGCACAAAGCCAGTGCGCCCTCCAGCATTAACAACAATAAACCTTTTACCATCTCCAACAGTACGTCTCTTCGCAGATTGTAGACTCTTGTCCTGCCATGACTTTGATACAGTTCCTGAAAAATATATGAAATGGAAATGAAATACTTTGTATTGGACCACAGAACAAATTTTCAAATAAATTAATGCCTTGCCTCTCTGGAAAATCCATGTTTCATCAACAAATATGAAATTGGCACCTCTTTCTTTTTCTTCTTTATACTTTCTCAAGAAATCTATTCGCTTCAATACTATGTTTTCATTCTCTATCAAAGCTTTTCGTCCATCAACAGTTGTCCATGAAAATCCCATCTTCTTTAACAATTTATGAAGACTTGATCTTCCACCATAATAATCTATTTGTCTTTCCCTGATTTCTTTCAAAATGGTGTCGACTGTAACATTCAAACCTGTAAATTTATTGCATACATTAACAATACATGAAATAACAGAGGTACACAAAACTAAGCGAAACCACAACCCCGTAGAAGATAATTTAAGTGCACAATTTACATTTATTAAATAGTTTTAATAAACTTACATTTCAAAAATACTTTTAAATTAATTTAAATTTTGTAGTTTGCTTAGAGGAATTCTACATTGCAGTATTTTTGTCTGCAATGATATGACGATTATATTGCGCGTTTGTATTGAAGTTGTGTAAAACATTATTATTTCAGCATTCAATTTAGCAATCAATAAGTTACAAGCTCTACACTGTGTTATAGGTAAATGTTTTGTATCGTGTATCCCATGTGATCCCTAGATCTTTATGCATGAACCTGTACATCCTATTAATCGTGTGGTGCATGCTTTTTTTCATTTATTCAGATCAAAGATCCTGAACATAATCAAATATTGTGGTATAGCAAGAATAATTATCATAAGTTTAATAAAACATATATATTTTCATTATTATTCAACTTTAAATCATAACTCATTACTACATCACAGGTTTTTAGTTTTGGTTTTGTACAGGATTTTTAAACGTAATAAATTAGAAAAGCAAGCATCATCAATCACAGGATCAATATTTGCAGGATCATGCGATCAGGATCAATGTATCGAATCGGATACGCGATACTAAACTTTTACTGTTTTATAACCTTCTGTTACTTCATACACTAACACACAGTTTGTCTGGCTAAGTTGTGTTTTCATATGATACTTCATTACAATGAAGTAGGCCTATTGTTTATAAAATAACAATACCCCTATATTTTCTAAAGGGTTAGGCGGGGCATGACACTATTTTGCAATAGAATATATATTGTACTGGACCCTGCCACACAGTACAATTTAGCCAATTAAGTATCCCAATTTTTTTTTAATAACCATGCTTGCTTAGACCACAACTCACTAATTTGTAACCAATTACTGCTAAAGCGCACAACTGGATATTATTGATACTGGAAATAGTCATTATTTAACCTTCTGATACATCATAAAAGTTGAGGTTATTTAATATGTATACTGTGTATAACGATATAAACATTACTTGTAGTTTTAGAATGTAACAATTTTCTTTCTATCTTTAACCTAACCTTAAAAGGACGTGTACCTATTTCATATGTTGCACAATATTCTATATATCAATACCATATCAATAAAGAAACCTAACAAACCACTCAAAAATGTTAAGTATTTTTAAAGGACAGATGATATCGGGAAAAAAACTGAACCGGTCAATCTGCATATGGATATATGAAATGAATACAATTAAGTAGGGCCTACCCCAGTGATATTGAAACTACTCTTCAGTATCAAATTTTTACCTTCAGCGTACATCCTGTAAATTGCATTCCTGATTGCATTTACTGTGAAATCGTCGACTGTGTCAAGTGACTTTCCTTCCTGTGGCCTTTTTTTCCTCTTTTTTCCTGGTGTTGAAACTTCTTCAATGTCTTTCTTGTAGTACCTAACCAAAAAAAAAAAACATTTGTCATAACACTTTTCCGGGGACCCGTTCACAATACGCAGTTAGGCAGTGTTCCAAATATGGCATTTTGTCACAAATATTTGCTTTGTGGTCACTAAATGGAAACATGACAGACTTTGTCCACGAAATTAATGAAGTGTTTTTTTATTTATTTTGTGATCTCCCAAACAGATGAAAAACTAATTAAATGCAAATTATAAAATCACTCCCTTATGTTATAGTTAAACCTATCATAAAGTTTATAAACATCGTTATAAACAAACGTGTATCACACCCATAAAAATACTTGAAAGTGCCTATATTGTTATTGTTAGGACCTGAGTAGGCCTAATATGATTTTAGGTTAACTTTTCAACAGAGACGCCACATGGCGGTGTTGTCTCACACCAAAAAATATAAATTGGAAATAAAACACAAAAAACCTCGTGAGTTAAAACACAGGCCGACAATACTTAGGACACAGTCGATATTTTTTTTACGTGCATGAAAACGAAAAAAGCCTACTTACTTGAGAACAGTTGACTTTGCGATGTTGAGAAGAAACGCGGTCGTCTGCGTAACGTCACATTTCTTCAAGTCGCCTTTTTTAATTAAAACATATTATAAGTTCTGAGCGACGTTAATGATGTCCATCTGACGCTGCGAAGAAGTAGCTTTCCCCATTCCGGAACCAATTACCATTACAGCAATCACAAGAACCACACAAAATATCAAAACGATAACAAATTCCATCATTACAATAGTAGATAATAAATAATATAACAAAGTTAAAATACACAATATTAACACAAAATCCTGAAACACAAACTGTACGTTATTTCACGGTCAGTAATATATTAAAACATACTGCAATATGGCGTAATCTGTGCAGACTGCAAACGGCTGAAAGAGAAAACAATCAAGTGACTATTAACATTATTAATGCGCGACCACGGTTTCGGCACGTAATATTTTTTTACCGTTAACATAACGTTTTTATTTCACCAGAGATTTAAAAAAATGTTCAAACTTAACAAATACCCACACAAATTCTTAAATACACGCGGAAAGTCAAAAAATATATATTTTGGCTATGGAACTATTTCGTTCTAATCATTGCCAACACACCACTTCTCTCACTGTTTCATTTACACACATGCGAGATCATTAATATTAATAATATTGTACATAGATAGTTACTTTTTTTGTAAAATTTTATTTAACATCATTATACGGTAATTTAGTGTTAATGCATGTTTAATATGCATATGATGGAAAGTATTTTTGCAAACGAACCAAACATGCTGCATCCTGGTGTGTTTTTTCAAAGGTTCGTTTAAAAAAGTAGGAGGTTACCGTGGATGGACTATAGTTAAAATTTTTGTTTGTTTTCTGTTTATTCCTTAATGCCAAAAATAGGGAACTGTTTTAGAATATTTTTTTTTTGCTAGGAGGTATAAACAATAAAAAACCATCGGCTTAAGCTTAGAGCTTCGATGCATAACATTGCAACATAAAACCTTAGCCTTTCCTTTACAGTTCATCATTTTTCAGTTTGCAAATTTAATATATACTTTAACATGGAAGTGCAAGAGCAAATATTCTTCAATGAAATTACAGAACAATTTTGTATATCATAATAAAAACAAAACAAAAAAACTTCTTCGTTTAGGTTCTCCTATTAGTGACTCAAAAATACAATATTTGCTTGCCTGTAAACTGGTAGAAAATAAAATTTACCTTAGATGAAAATTAAGCAACATTTTTGAAAATATCTGAATTTGAAAATTTATGAAATTTTGGGAATTGAAATTAAAAAAAATTTCAAACACAAGCATAGTGAAACTACGATTACATAGAAGTAATTTTGAACCTAGAATTGTCGTCTATTTAAATATTCTTTGATTAAAAGTCATTGTATAGTCAAGGATGCTTATATTAGTGTCTCATCTAGGTTGTCTTATGTTCAATAATTAAATTTAAGACTCATACGTATAGAATTGTCTTAAAATCGAAGTAATCATATATTTGAGATGGAATTCTATACAATTTGATGAATGTTATACTGAACACTTGAGAATTTAAAGTAATTGTTTAAACTTTGATAGCTTTTCTTATTAGAGAATATAATTGACTTCCAACATTTCAATAATTTGGTTAACTAAGTTAACATTCGTTGAGCACTCAAACAATTATTTGCTCCGCAGATTTTATTTCATCGGTTATTATTAAGATTTTTTTTGTATTGATGCAACTACAGACTGTAATGGGACACATACATAAACATTAATTATTTGATTTTAGTTAGAGTACAGTATTTTTCTGGCAGTAATTTGTAGTTTGTTGCATGCTTCGTGAGAACAAGTGAACATTGCCAAACACACCCAACCTTATCCATTGAAAACTTGGTTTGGGATTTTAAGTTACTTTAATATTGTACAAGGCATTTGGAAACTAAGTCCTATAGACCATCTGTGGTGCTACACATAGTTTTAATACGAGGATGAAATTTAAATGCTGGTTATCATTTAGTAATTTAGCAATATGTATTTGTAAATTTCCCACAAAATGCTTATTGTATATTAAATTCTGTGTATAGCCATAGATAATTAAGTGCATTTTGGTGTATAGATAAGCTAAGAAATTAATTTGAAGTTGACAGAGGACAGCTGCTCAGATGTTGTATGCCCTAAGTATAATATAGTTTACAGTTGTAGTAGATATTTTTGAAAGTCATTCATGTTAGTGCAATCATTGCATAAAACATATTTATGTTGTGTGTAAATGTTATTTAGTGTTTAGAAATGTACACGTGGAATAAGACACCTCTTGAATTAAGTAGCACGTCTGTGGGAACTGTGCCAGGCAGATGTTTATCTCGGTACAAAGAAGTGAAACTCAGGTGGGAAGAACATATGCAGCCAAGCTAAGTTTATGTGGTGTGTGGCACTGGTGTTGAGTGGACAGCACTCAGTCAGAGCAATGCACAGCACATAGTACCCAGATAAATTAAAACGAAAATGTACATAGTCGTCACTGATTGGGTGTTGGCTCACCGCCTGTAGATGCACTTCATCTTGCATCAGCTGCTAAATACAAATATACTGAAAATAGTTTTGATGAAAATTTCTCTCCAAATACAAGTTGTCGATGAGATAGATGTTAATACAAAGAAAAATATGTAAAATGCATGGTTGAACTGAGTCTACAAAGGGTCCATTGCTTACTTCTTCTGATGTGCCTTAGATACAGTATGTTCTTTCTCGATCTTGAAGAACGTGTTACATGCTTGATTTGTTTGATTTTCAGTCATGTTACTGGCAGACACCAGCTGTAACTTACCTTCATTATCAGCCAGATCACTTTAGCACGTCTTTCAGCTAACACATGCCAAAACATTTGTTATTGTTCCACCAGCTGTATAGCATGCCTAGTCGGTCACCGGTCTTTGTTTGGTTCCCGGTGAGAGATGACTCAGTAAAGGTGTCCTGACTCAAATGCTGAAAGGCAACAAAATTATTTGCTGATAGCTGGCTCTGTAGTTTGCCACCCATGAAACAGGACTGAGGCTTGTGTTTTGCTACCTGGAATTACATGATTAGCCATAGTCTTAAATTAATTTTCCCACTTTTTCTCTGTGAAAGGACTTTCCTTCTCACATCATAAGTCTCAGAATTTTAAGAATTTTTTATTTTCTTATGATTCATACTACTATTTGATAGATAATTATGAATCACCTTCTGTAAACTTGGATGTGATGTTAGTAAAGTACAATGCATCCTTGTGCTCCTACGAGCTTTGTTTTTGTGCTTTGCCTCAACTTAGGTTTGTTGTTCTCAGTATTAATTTAGAATTTGGTTTGAGACACCTCGAAGTTGTGTCAAAGGCAGCGTCTCGATGCATGCCGCGTTGTGTCACAAGGCCATCACAAAAGTCTCGTGACTAGCATTGTTATTCAGTTGTTATTTATATGTAATAAGATTTGTATTACTTTTTAAATACTTTGCTAATAGCATTAACAAGCCCAAATTAAATTTGGTGTTTGAATTTACTACCTCTTTTTTTTTTCTCTCTCATAAGAAGTAGATTAAATTACTGTGACTTAAATATAAGGATAAATATTAATTCCAAAAATTATATGGCACTATTGAGACTTAAGTGTTGATGTTTATTGTTTTGAAAGCATCACTGATTGTCAAAACTGACACAAGTCGAAAATTTTTGCCATGTGAAAGTTTTCAACGATGGATAAATGTCACACAGCACTACTTAGCATTCATTGTCTCGCTGCACATCAAGTAACAGTGTGTCGTCTCCAGTTTTTAACTTTCTATGATTTCAACTAGTCTTTCAGTCCCACATCTGAAGGTTTCTTTAAACTCATTAAAACCCTATCCAGTCAGTCAAAACTGATAACGGGGAAATATGGATCAGCATCAGCCTAAGCATTTGGTGAAGTCAGTAAGACTAGATCCAACATCTAAGTTTTTTTATAGAAATGTTACAAACAAAACCATAAAGAGACTTCCATAAAATGCTCAGACTTTGGCTACTAAACGATATAGAAAATAGCTTCAGATCAACTATCATCTTTATTTTGTGCCTTAGCTTTGTAGATTTGTTTTGAAGAAGAAGATGGTTATGATTTTAAATATCGTTTTTGCTTTAGCATTCTGTGGTTTTTCAGGACAAAAAAATTATCCTCAGAGTTTTTTGTGGTGTTCGTCCAAAGCTTGACGATGATTTTGAGTAGGCTTGCATGGGCATTTTGTTTTTGGTTCTGTCAAAATATTATACTTAATCTATTCACTGCAGTTGTCCACATACTTGTATTTATAGGTGTGTTTGCAACAGAGGTCCAATTTTCACAAACTTAAAAAAAATATATATATTTCAGTTCCACTTGTTTGGTACAAGATGGTTTGTTTTTGTGTAGAAGCCATTACCTGTTATTTTCCTTCTCTCCATGCAAGTAACTGACACATTTATCACCATTTGAACTTGTCAATAAGATTGCAATCATCTTGTAGGTACTATTTCGTAGGGTTGTTTTAGTTCAATACTGTGTTCCTGGGAATGAAAACCTCATTAAATAAAACATCTGCCAAGTACAGTTTTTATTGTCACTTTTAGTCGTTAGGACTACCAAACCTTGTTTATTAATGTGTGCCTACAAATTCCTTTTTGCTGTTTTATATTAGACACACAGAAGACTATCCTAAAAAGTTTCATTTAAATGTACCCATTTGTTTGGTCTAGTGACAATTAATTGTTTTTTGTTTACATGGTTAAGATAACTGGATGGTCTCGTAGTAATTAAAATCTTAAAAACATTTTTACAGTTTAATATAAAAATTTTTTCTTGCTGCCCCTTACAGTATGTTAGTTGTGTGTATGCTGTGTGACGTGTTCTGTATGCATGCTGTGGTGTTGCAGTCCTCTGCCAGCCCGCAGAGTCAACCAGTCAATGAGAACACATATCCGTTGCCTCTCAGCATTGGGGAGGAGGCGGCAGTGCCGTCCACAGAGCGGTATGGCTTCCACGTTCTGTGCATGGTGCTCTTTGTTTTCTTCCGCTGCCAGAATCCTCTCTCTCTCTCTCTCTCTCTCTTTACCCCTTCCCTCTTCCCCACCTTCATGCTCACTCTATTACAAATCCATTTCCAGTCTTTCTGTCGTGAACCTGTTGCATGCGTGTGATATATTTTCATATTTACCTTGATTTTGTTTCTGCTGGCGTGTGCACAGTTGGTAAGGTGATTTCGCAGTGAGCTCACCTCACTTGTGTGTGTTTAACATCCTGGCCACTTGCAGCCAGTAAAATGCTGAGCATATCGCCTTACTCTGGGTCTGCTAGCATTATTCTCTGTCTGTCTGCAGTTTTCTGGCTTCTTGTTTCCGGTTGAGAATGTAAGATAATTGATGAGTATGTATTACTTTATTTTTTTATGTTTTAATGAGCTATTGTGTGAAGTGTAATTACAGTAACTATGGAGTCCAAGAATCTTGTATGGTATACAATAATCATTTCTGACCGTATTTATTGTGTAAGCTTAAATATGTTGGCCATTGACTTCTTTGTTTTGTTTCTTGTAATTAGCAATGGCCTAATTCTATCATGTTGGAAAAATTAAAGTTTGCATGAGAAAAGCACATGCTTGTAACTTTTATCCTGAAATTAAGTGTAAATAAACTTGTTAGTAATGGTTGTGCATATCCTGAAAACAACAGTTTTAAGTACAGTAACAGCGTGGGGTGACCACAATTTTCGTATTTTGTTTTTACCATGTTTGTACTGACTAGTCTTGACTATTACTGACTTTATTTTGAACAGGTTTATTTTTTGTAAGCATTATAATTTATTCTTTTCAATGCATTAAGCCTACCAGGTCTCACTTTCTAGTTTAAAACCAAAACAGACATGTTTACTCCCAAGTCACTTACTGTCTGTCAAGTTCTTACAGACTGCACTCCTCACTGTGCACACTCCTTGCGGAACTCACGCGGCACACCCCGCGGAACTCTTGTCGCTACACTCGCGAGACTCTCACTACTTTCAAGAACTCCGTCACCGCGCCCGTGGCGCTCTGGTCACCCAACTGTCACCCCAAGAACTCTCTCGCCCAAAAACTGTCACAGAGGCCGGCATCGTCGCTCAAGTACCTAGGGGCGCCCATCTCGAACAGACCAGGGGGGCTTGATGACGAGTTGCGTCATCCCCAGCCGACCCGACATCCGAACTGTCGAGAAGGGCGGCAGCCTGCGGAATTCCCAAGGCCGCTCGGTGACGGATGTGCGGAGGGGGGAGGGGGGTAATGATGACCCCTGTAACCCGGGCAGGCGCGCGTGGCACGGTGCATGACGTCAGTGGCCGTGTGGGGCCGCCAGCCAGCTCTGAACCTGGCATCGCGGTCTGGTCTCTTGCGTTCGTAACAATACTTTACTTGAAACATTTACAGTGCTGCCAAATATTTTGGGTTTCCGTAACTATTACATGATTCAGACATCCAGTTATGAAATTTAATGGCGTGTTAGAAATATTGTGTGTATCAGGGTTTTTTTGCAGTAAAACTTGTGTATATTGGCTGTTGGCTGCTTATATATTCTATGGCACAATAATTTTGGTAAAAATTTAATTTGGTTGGACCCAGTTTATTTTATTAGGCGTGCAATGAAAACAAATTTTTTGCCCTCAAGAGTAAAGAAGTAAAGCATGCAGTGCTTGCATTATAAAATAGTAATTAGAAGATAGACTTTTTGAAAAGTACTTAACATTAATATTAATCTTTATAGTTATTCAATTATTTCTTTATATTAGTTTGATTTTAGACCTGTGTGATTTTTAAACTATTTTATGGATGTATTCGCTCATGAAGGCTTATATAATGATGTTTCAATATCTCTAGCATTTTTCAGTTGCTATTAGCTGCAAGTTTGTAGAACCACCTGGATATATGCTAGAGATGTACTAACCTGCAAATTTTTAAGTTGAGTTGAGTCGAATTTTACAATAATTAGTTTGAGTCGATTCGAGTCGAGTTTGTAGATCATAAATTCAAGTCGAGTCGATCAGAGTCTGAATTTTTATTTGAATCTCTGACACTTAAGTCGAGCTTGAATATTTGCACTTTACTGCTAAGAGTCCTTAAATGGTTGTCTTGTTATATCATGGCCCACTTAATCAAATATATTGAAAATGCAAGTATTAATACAAATAATTAATTTAGAATAAATTCTTAACTGATATAATACAATTCAATAATTGAGGTATAGAGCATAGAATAAAAGTATTTTCGGAATTTTTAAATTTTATTTAACAAATATCACCCAACTGTGAAAATTAAAAAATTCGATATCTCCTAAAGTATTTGGAATGTCTTATATCCCCCAGCTTTAATGAAAAGAGGAATTTAAAGAGCATATAATAAAAGTATTTTCAGATTATTAACATTTTTTTTCGCAAATATTGCTCAACTACATATTTACTTTATTTTAGACCTAGGGTTGCCAACCGTCCCATATTGTACGGGATTTCCCGTATTCAGTGACTAAAAGAATTATCCCGTACGTAGGCAGGACGGGACGTGATATTCCCGTATCTTGTTTAAAGTTCAATTTACACACCTGCATAAAATTGAAAAAGTATTTTCCCGCCTGCGTCGCACCACCTGTTATAAATGTATTGCGACATTGCAAGGCTCCGTTTACTCCGCAGTTCACTGGCCACCAAATAGTTCATGTTGAAGCTGACAGGTGTCATCACTCGTCCGCGCTTAGTCTGTTTTGTTTATGTTGATATTGTGTTGAGTTGAAAACGGATAAAGTTATCTTTATCATATCTTTATGTATTAAATTCATCACTCAAAAAAAGATTAGGCCAATACAAAAATTTTAATATTTCAACCAGGTGAATAAATTATTTTCAGATACAAAAACTGCTAAAATAGCACCAATTTGCATCTAGAAATTCCAATTTTTCCGGCGGAGGGCCCCCGGACCCCCCACTCTTTAGGTGGGGTTCAGTGTCCCTTATGGTCAGGGTGAAATAGTTGGTAACCCTATTTAGACCGAACGAGTTAGCAGCGGCCTGCAGCATTCACGAGTCAATAAGAAACAATGAATATAATTTAGGCTTGTTGGTGCGAAGGTTAGGGTAAGTTTCACACAATCATTAGAACATTTTTGAAAACTTTCACTTATTGGAAGTGTAAGGCCGTGCTACAATTGGCGCAACATTACAATAAACGTTCTCATAACAAATATAATATATTTAAAGATTATTGCTACAACACTAACGCCGTTACGTTGCCGGCCAATCGCAAGCTGGCACTTCTAACCAATCCATGCTTTTGTATTTGTATTGAATAGTTACACTTTATAAAATACTTTATACTTCATAATTAATTTTAACTTGCCACTTAACGTGGATAGCAAACAATTATACAAAACGCAATCTCGCCGAACGTAATAGTGTAAACAAACCCGGAAAAAAAATTCATGTTCGCCAACCTACACTTCCTAAAATTAGTGGAGCAAAGTTTTTTTTTAAATGCCATTTCCCGATTGGTGGCGTATCAGTTGCAAACATGCGCTCTGTAACACAAATATTACGCTACCGTTAATTTATTATTGTAACGTTGCACTGATTGTAGCACGGATTTACTAAAAAAAAGTAATATTTGTGCCGATATTATGATTATAAAATTTAATTTGTGTTTTGTTTATTAAAAATGTGTTCGTCTTCTTTGCTGTGTGGTCACACCTGTTAAGTTGGCAATACGTAAAACTAAAATACAATAATATGGCCGATTGTCGTCATTGTTTGTAAGTACGTGTTTCGGTCTTACGTACGTAATTTTTAGTGTCAGCCAAAGTCACGTAAGGAGATATTAAGAATTTATTGTAATTCAATTTTATTATGTTTTATCGAGTTTTACCCGAATTTCCTTTCGAGTTTCGCCCCGTCGAGTAAAATAAACTCGAATGCCGAGCTGAGCCGAGTTGAGCTGAGCTGAGGTGATGCTACTCGCTCGACTCGACTCAAATTTTCGAGTCTAGGCCCATCACTAATATATGCATATTGGGTAGGAAAGGAATTGCTAGTTGTTATACCTTCATAATAAGTTGTGTTAAATTGTGTTGTATTTTTTTCTGTAATTTATTATTTTCACTTGGCATGTAATTTCATAAGTGCTGTGCGAGCTGGTGTCGTGTGTGCGATGCAACGTGACGTCGCCAGTCTGCCCGCAGGAAACCAGTGGCCTTATCGTCGGTGACGCTGTATCGAGCGGTGCGGCCGCGCAGCGGCGCGAGGGGCGTGGTGCTGCGGCCCTTCTCGCGCATCGTCCACCTGGGCCGCCGGCCGCGGGGCCCCTACAGCCGCGGCGTGCCGTCTGACTCGAGCAGCGGGGACGACGAGGAGGGGGAGGGGGACTGCGAGGACTCGTCGACGTGCGTCAAGTGCTGAGGGCACGCCTCCCCCTGCGTCGCTCGCCCCTCGTCCTGTGGTATCGTCTGTTGTGAAAATTATTTTCTTTGTGATAAATTATTGATGTGAACTGCGAGTAACAGTTTTTAGAGTTTTATATTTATAGTGCGTGTTGAACTACTTGTGCAAACAGAATGATTAGGAAATGAAACTGTGGCCTAGATACATTTTTGAAGAAGAAAAAAGGGGTTTTGTGTTCTGTATAATCAACTTTTATATTTTTTATGAATTGTATAGTAAATTTTGATAAATCATTAAATTTTTGTAGTGCAGGTAATTTTATTTATTTAAATTATACCAAGTATAGTTTGCTGTGTGTACAGATGTATTTCAAGAAGCTTTAGAATTTGGTTATCAACCACAAGTTTTCTGGCCCTTTGTATTGTAAAAAATAGAAGAAAATTTAATATACATCAAATGCCTGTGTCAATTGTTGAATATTTGTAGTAGTATGCAGTGAATCATGTAGGGCATACCTGCCTTAATAAAGTACTCACATGTTCACTGATGGTGGGGTTTTTTTCTTCATAAATACCTATACAATATTTCTGTAATATTGGTTTTAAAAATACAGTCCATCCTCACTCATTTGTGGCACAGCATGAGACATTGCAGCTCAGTTGTGTAACATTCCTCTTTGCTCCGCTTGCTATAAGAGATGACCTCATTGTTTACGATCAAAAGTCTAGTCCACTTTCTCTTCATTTCTGAGGCAACTTGAGTTGCAGTTGACAGCATGAGATCAGTTATTCAAGTCTGGTCTTTGATGTGCAGTGTTTTTGAAATTTAAAAGCATCAAATGGGACAGCTTAAGTTGTGTTTCTGCTATTATTTTGCTCTGTGATGAAAGCAGTTTGGGTACTGCTTCAGAAGGAACAAATTTTGTGAACCTCTACATTGTGTGGTCAAAACCCAATGTGCAACCGATCTTTTCCAGCATGAGTCAATTCTATCAATTCACCTAACTCACAATATCACTTGTAGCTCTTAACAGGCAACACTTCAAAGATTATTATTTTAAGTGTTGTAATGTGCTTAAACATACGTGTCAGCTGTCAGTGGTAGCATGCAGTTTGATGTTTACACAGTTCTTTTACACCTGTAGTGGTCTAATTATTTTGGTTTGTTTCTCTCTCCATGATCTCTTTTTTTTTTTTTTATAAAGAAGAAATCACTTAGTTTTCTACAAAAAGTCACAGGAAATAAACTTCATTTGTGCGTTTTGCTATGTCACTGAATACTGTGTGTATGCTTTTGACAAAAAATTAAACCATGACTGTCTTTCTGTGGTTGAATTTGTTTGGAAGACATTTACTATTAAATTTATTAATATTTAATGAATAAAATCATTGGTTTTCTTGCAAGGAACCAGTGAAAATGGATGTCAGGCTGGCTATATGTTCTCTAAAAGCTCATCATGACTTTGTGTTGTCATGATAGGTTGTACAGTTTATACCTTTCTAAGCTATCAATTTGCATGGTAGATGTCCACTAAGAGAATAGAATAATTAATAATTTAAAAACTATATAACATTTAGTTATTGCTAAACAACCGTAAATGGCAAATATTACAACAGTCAAGAGTTTTAATGCTGAATTATAGTATTACATAGCTGCCAACTTATACGATTTTCCCGTACAATGTACGATTTTGCGCCCTAATGTACGATTGTACTATTGGTGTAAATTATTGTACGATTTCCAAGCTTTTTCCAATTTTTGTCTCATTTGGGTGATTCGTAACATTAAATCTATACTGATGTCATACAATTACGGTATCGAACATGCGACATGCGGTATCAAGATCGTACACAACAGAAGACGTTTAGTAGATAATAAAGAAAGCTCGTAATACTGTATTTTCGGAACTAGCATACTCCATTTGTAGTAGTTATGCCATATTTTCACTACAGCGTACCGTAATATTCACTCATTGTACGAACGTAACCTTGAACGCCATTGGCAGTGGAAAATTACCGTGTTTGCTACAGGGAGAAGCTACACCTACGCGTACGGGAATTATTTGTTTTCAAGCATGCGCAGAAATTTGCGGTAAAAATGGCGAGTAAACAGAAAAATAAATCTTATAACCAAGTATTTTTAGATTGTTATAGTAAAGAAATTCCGTGGGTTAGGCGTTCAAAAACTGGCGTCAATTATGCTTTCTGTGCTTATTGCTCGTGTGAAATAAATATTTTGCACGGGGGTAGAAATGACTTGAAAGTTCACGAAGGAACAGTGAAACACACAAGGAATGCTTCACTTGGAAGTTCAACCAACATTAGTAATTTTTTTAGTGTTCAAAGTGACGATTTTAGTATTATTCGAGCAGAATGTTATTTCACATCATTTATTCTGGAACATAACCTGCCGGTGTCAGTAGCAGATCATGCTGGACCTTTGTTGAGAAAAATGTTTCCCAGGAGCGAAGAATCTAAGAAATACAGTTGTGGACGCACCAAAACCACTGCAATAATTGCAGAAATGGCAAGTGAGTGTCAAAATGTTGCAGCAGGTATGTTGAAAAAAGTTCCATTTTCAATTGCTACAGATGGGAGCAACGATGATTCTAAGCTTTACCCAGTTGTAGTGACCTATTTTAGTGAGAAAGATTCTCAAATCAAAATGGATTTGCTTGAAATTGTACCGTTAGAGGGTGCTGCAACTGGGAAAAACATCGGGAAAATGTTACTCAACAGTTTAGAAAAGCATTCCATTCCTGTTAGAAATTGCATTGCCCTAGGTTCCGATAATGCATCGGTCATGATTGGCCACAAAAATGGTGTAGCCGCAGAACTTCAGCAACATAATGAAAATATTATTGTTTTGGGATGTGCATGCCATTTACTGCACTTAGCAGCAGAAAAGGGTTCCACAGGGCTTCATGTTCGTGTAGATGAAATCCTTGTTGATATTTACTACTATTTGCATAAAAGTGCTAAATGTAAAGAGCAGCTCAAGAATTTGCAAATCCTCTGTGACAAAAAATCAAAGAAATTCTTGAAACATGTCTCCACTAGGTGGTTATCCCTGGGAGAGTGTATCGGTAGGTTAATAGATTTGTGGCAACCCTTAATGTGGTTTTTTAAAGAAGAAGTAGATAGTAAGCTGGAATGTCCAAAAGGTTCTTTACATTTGTACAAAATCCCTAAGAAGTTGCCAGGTAAAGTCGAAGAAAGTTCTTGCAGAGCTTCAGATGAAAACAGAAATGCAGGCTTGCGTTCAGGTGAAAGTTCCTTAAAAAGAACTTCAACTTCAGATAACTTTTGTTATGGCAAGAAGATCAAGCAGTCATGTGAACCAGAAGAGCAAAAAACTATTCCAATTTTGTCACGTCAAGAGAGAGTTTTCATGTTTCTCACTGATGACCTAAATAAAGCAGTTTGTTATTTTTTGTGACATGTTATTCCTGTTTTTGATAAGACAAACGTTATCCTGCAGTCTCAAACACCTCACATACATCTTCTTAGGGGATTGTTGACAGACGTGTTAAAAGAATTGCTTGTGAAATTTGTAAAACCTCATGTCATCAAGACAACACCAGTACTTGATGTTCTGTACAATAGTGCTACAAACCAGAAGTCCGATGAAGACCTAGTTGTGGGTTGCAATGCATCAAAAGTAGTGGCTACATTGACACAGTCTGACAAATCTAAGTTTTACACATCAGTTAGGAATTTCTTTAAACTCTCATGTGATTACATTATTTTGAAATTTCCCTTGAAAAATGAAATTTCAAAGCATGCTGAAGTGGTTAATGTGAAAAATATTGAGAGCTCATCATTTTCTTGAGTGAAGTATTTTGTGGACATGTTTCCTGCTGTTCTACTTGTCAAGGATGGGGAGACACGTGAAGAGGCACTAGACATTCTTCAACAACAGTTTTGTTCTTTGCAGGTGGACAATGACATCCCACTGGATTCAGTGGAGAGAATAGACAAGTTGTGGTCTTACATAGGGGAAATAGGTAGTGGTGTTGGTGGTCTTAAGTATGACAGTTGCTCATGCAATGCTATCAGTGTTGGTTATTCCACATAGCAATGCTGAGTGTGAGAGGGTTTTTAGCAGCATTAAAAAAAATAGGACCACTTTCAGAGCTTCAATGTCAGACAAAGTTTTAAACAATATATTGTTGGCAAAACGTACTAACAGCATTTGTTATGAACAAGACTTCGATGAAACTTTTCTCAAGAAAGCTAAATCTGCCACACATGTATCCCTGCTGCAGAAAAAATAAATAACGTATTCAAGCACCATGATATGTATCCAGTGACATGCACTTAGAATCATTAAAAAAAAGGTATGTTTCCAAAACCAAATACGTATTACCATATTGTTTTTTACAGTTTTTTTCGTGAACATTATATGTGCAAAACAAAATAATTTTTGCCGCGCCTGTATTACGTATAAAAATTGCCTTTCAATGATTGTACTACAATTGTACTATTTTCTTTTGTAAATTGTACTAATTGCTTTTCTGTAAGGTTGGCAGGTATGGTATTAGTCA
Organism: Bacillus rossius redtenbacheri; assembly: GCF_032445375.1. NCBI lineage: Eukaryota > Metazoa > Arthropoda > Insecta > Phasmatodea > Bacillidae > Bacillus > Bacillus rossius. The sequence goes on along the minus strand of NW_026962012.1, from coordinate 12,625,948 downwards.
AGGCAAGGTAGAATGCAGCAAAATTCACTTAATACCATATTTGGTGTATTACAAAATAAAAATTTAATTTATAAATCCTTAGTTTAGGCTGTTATTTAAAAACCTAATTAAGTACTATGTAAAAAATTTATTTTACATTTGATTTATTTCAGACAAGTGGAAAATTGAAAAACACAAAATAGGTTAGAACCAAATATTTTAGTAGAACAATATAGGAAACTCATAACTTTTAACATGGCGAACACTGGTGATTCCTGACTGCAGCGATCCTAGTGGCTTGGCCTGAAGAAAGCCCACAAAATTCAACTTCCCTTTATTACAATAAGCAATGTCGGCACAGATTTTCTCTCGTCATTTGAAATATTGTTTTCGTAGAGTAATAAATTCATACTTCTGAGATGGCCGCGGCCTAACTGTCCTTATGCTAAGCGGGGGTTCGCGTCGATACATGTACTGAGATTAATTTGTGGGCGCCACCGTGCAAGGGGCACGGACCCGGGAGAGACTTTTTCAGGGCCGTGATGTCACCCATGTAAGGCGTGATTTTAACCCCCCTAAAGCCAATCCTAGTACTCACCACTGGTCCGCTCTCAGTGTCGGGCGCGCTCTCCACCTACGCAGTGGGCTCTTACGGCGTCCCACACACCGTCACACTCAGGATGTTGAAATAAACAATACAAATAAAATTGTATGCCCTAGTTTATTAGTTGCTACTTCGCCTACACCTTTGATTATATCACACAACGCCTGCGGCACTAATCGGTTCACGTGGTGCGACCTGACCACGTGGTCACACTCTACAATTAGGTAATTAGCATAAAAAGAACCATAGTGGTCACTCATACAATTATTTAAACAGTCCCTTCGACCGAGAGAAGCCCCGAGGAATTACGAGCGAAAGATTTCAGATGATTAAGATTTAACAGAATTACGTACTCAGCAGTGCAGGCAAGCGGTGAGGTCCCCGGGGCGCTGATGCGTCTGCTCTCGGTCGGTGCTGGCAAAGGACTGGGCTGAGCTCAGGGCTCTGCTCGCCTGACATGGCGTCTTCGCGCCGAACCAATTACCGTTATACCTATTTACGATTACGTGCCACAGGAAGCTACAGGTAAAACATTAAACACTCTTAATGATTATATTACACCTAATGCATGATAAAAACTATTAACTAAAATTACAACAATTTATTATTAACGATAACAGTCCGGCTTCAGCGGACTTCGGTTCGCCTCGTGCATGTTCGGTACGTCTTTTCGTTGTTTATGCCTTAACTAAATATTACTTAAAGTTCATAAAACACTCCCGGCCGATCTGCCGTCACACGCCTCTTGGGTAAAAATAAGCAGAAAGAGAATTGCAATGTTTATCTCTAGTTAAAGGGGTGTGGTGCACTGCTGCTACAGCGCCCTATAGACGTCCGTGGCGCGCTATTCAAACACAACACACGACTACGTACTCAAGACGGAGCGGCTGCCAGTACGGGAAGTGGGACGGGGGGCGAGGGGAAAGGTGGTGGAGGCTGACCAGGCTTCTGGGGCGCAGGCCCGGTTGACATCACTTCATTTATTTGTATGAAAACGTGTATTCATAATCAAAACAAGTTTTTGCAATCTAAAAAAAAAATCGACTTGATTGTGAAAAACGACCTAACTAAACATGATGACATAAGGGCAATGATTGTATGACTTTTAACAATGAAACATACCTAATCTTAAAACCGAGTTTTTGTAAATCATTTATTTCGTAAATAATTCCGTGAAACATGATAAAACAGTTTATCTCCTAGAATAGGCGCTCATGTGAAAAAAAATAAAACTCCGAAAAATTGTATTTGAGTACTACTGTTCTGAGATTCACCATTAAGTGTTTATAATGTGGCTAACATATCTTTATAAACTGCTCAAAACAGTGTACTATTGGTAACCTTGAAATATCGCATTGCTGTTAGAGTCATCAAATAGAATGAGAGGAACTCATAAATTCAATTTTCAAATTTTAGGTGCATATTTTTATAAGAGCACCTACTCTAGAAAATTAATATTGAAATATTTACAAAAATGCTTTTAAAAACATTAATATATATATATATATATATAATATTTAAAAGCATTTAATGCTGCAGATATTTAACTTCTTAATTTCCTACTCAATGAGATTTGTTTCCATAAAGTTTGTAGACACGCTTTTTTCACAATTACATGAAGACAGTAATATTCTTATTTTAAATGGAAGGAGTGCAAAATTTTACCAGGAAGTACCAAAAATTACTCTTATGAGAAACAGTAATGAGGATTGTTTTTAGGAATCTTATGTAAACAGTGGCATTTTACTTATGTTGAAGGTTAAGTGTTTAAAATTTCTCCAAGTTCGGAGTAAAACTTTACACTTGGGTAAAAACATGGAAGTAAACAAACATAAACTTTTCTTTATCTTTATGTATATACACATATTTGTGTGTACACAATTATTTTGATTATGTTTATAAGATTTATTTTTATTGTAAGTAAAAAATAAATGTTATATGCCTACGTAGTGTAAAATAACTAAACCAACGGACTGGGTTGTGAATTTAAAGTTGTTACAATAACAATTACTTAAACAATAAGTAATTTTCTTTAACTATGGTGTTAAAATGTAATAATGAGCCAAGAAAGTAAGAGGTTGTAGGTCACCTAGGCACCTGTTGAAAAAGATAAATATTACAAATTCTTTAAATTAATATAGGCCTACACAAAATTTCTATTAAAAATCCAATTGCTTTTAATGTTTTGCAAATGAAAATTATTTGTGATATACATATGAAGTTATAAAAAAAAAAAATAATTTATATATTCAGTGCATCTGTGCTATTTTCTGATAATTTTAGCAGCAAAGATGAAGTGACCACAAAAAAAATATATATATAAAAGTTCAAAAAGGCATAACTGAAAAAAGCAAATCTGGAAGAAAAAAAAAAACCTTTTCTGACATATTATATACATACATAAAAAAAATATAAAAAAATATTTTCGAAAGGGCATAGTTACAAAATTCAAATTGTCATCTAAACATCCCCAGTGATGCAAACTTAGATTTTCAAAAACTGAAAACATTCACCATTTTTCATTTATAGCTAAACTTTAAAAGATATAAGCCTTTTAATTAATTATAAGCATAGTTATTGGTAAGGGGCCCATTGAAAAATAATAATTATAACAAACACTTTAATGTAATAATTAAGGCCTGATCCACTTATGTAGCTGTATTTCAAATGTTACTCTATTGTTACACTTGCATTTTCTATTTTATACGTATCTCTTTGGCGTTACAAAATCAGAGTCAGTGATGAGCGTAATTATATATAGGATTGTAAAAACATTGAAATAGACAAGATTTGACCCCAAGTACTTTCGTTCGTCACGCATAAAACCACTGTTCTAAATACATCTAACATGAATGTAGGAAATATTTTGTGTAACGAATGTATAATCCTAAAATTATAATGTATTTTTTATCACAGACGTTTATTTGACACACTAATAAGCAGTGTTCAAATAAGTGATATATACATATATGTGTGTGTGTGTTAATGCCGCAACATGCAGATGACTTCGGCACCAACGCACCTAAGGAATTTTTAACTTCAAAAACGACTTCCACCCGTTAGCATAATCGTAATTCTTTCAACCAAACATTGCAGGAATTTAACAACAGTTACTCAAATAAAACCATCTGGTACCACATTGATCTGGGTGAAGGGATACAGAGAACAATCATGTGGAAATGTTAATGATTTCGGGCTATCAACATTGCATGTTGATTTTTAAAATTATATTATTGGCAAGGTAATGATTAGACACTGACGAAAGGTAAATCTAAATTTAGAAATATGGCAGCATCATAAACTTAACCACGAATCAATTGAATTTTTTTTAACCTCTGGTGAAAAATGTTATGTAGGCTTAGCAGTTTAATAACATTGTTTCTTGTTTTGATATATAAAATGTGATACAGGCTACAATTTGAGTTCTTTTGTACATATATTTATGCACGATACTAGTGACATATAATAAAAAATAATAGATACTACCAAAAATTTTTTTTTTGAAGATACTGGTCAAAATATAAAACTGTAAAATCCTGTCTCTAGATAGTGCATAAAAAGAAGAAATGTGTAGCTGTAGGTTTTTATTCATAACTTTCTCCTAAACTAAAGAACATTACAGAAGAAAATTGGCTGGTTCAGTTGTAGAAATGATAAAGGTAAATTTTTTTGAAGGGGTGAGGGGGAGGCATATAGAAAAATTCAAAACTTTTTAAAATTTTAATACATTGCATTACTATTGAGACTAACACACTGACATGGTGTTACAGTAGGTGACATGGGTTCTCACCATTTGGGTCAGGTTTTCGTTGATTTTCATCTTAGTATTGGTTTATGTACTCATTTTAAGTTAAGCACAATTTGTTTAAGCAGTTGCTTAATGTAATTGTACTTGGTATATTTTGAAACTGAGATTGTTATAAATATTCTACAATATCCACCCGTAATTTTTGACACGATAAATATTCTAATTAATGAGGAAACATACAAAATGTTTCAGTATGTGCAACGTTGGGGCCAGTATCGGATAATAAAACAAGTCTTCAAGTGTGTTTATGTTATTAACAATTCATTCCAGTACAACCAACACAAAAATCAACATTGAATTACCACTTTCATACTGTGCATATAAGAGTACAGAACTTACAGCACAATTACTTATACCAATAAAAAATTGCTCAAGAACTGCTCATACAAGCCTTTAAAATTCAAAAACTTTGACTAACTGCGACAGTTAATACCATGCCAATCAAAATTTGTCAAACAAATCTAACACCGTAGATCTTGTAAAATAGGTAGTGTGAAATCTACACAGTAAATTTTTTTTATATACAAACAAAATTATGGGTTCTAAGCATACAGCACCATAAACTAAGAACCTTACAACTCAAGTACAATTAGTTACCAAGATATTCACACTGATTACAGTACAAAAACTACAGCTTATAAAAATTAGTGAAATTAATATAGATTTTGCAATGAATCCATCTTAAAAAAAAGTTTCTGGCTTTGTAGCTGTCAATTCAGCCAGCCAACATCACGGCAAAGTGTCGTATCTACTGAATTGTAGGAATAAAAAATTGTGAATTTCTTTAACTTATGTTTAGTAACACATGCAAAATGCTTCAAACATATCATATATCTGCCGGTACTTTTATAAATGCCCTCTAGGCAAATATGTTGCTTTTTTCTAAAGGTTACTTAAAAAGAAACTATGTATCAAAATATCAGATCAACATTTTTTAAACCATTTGTTATATCAAAGTGACAAAGAAGGTTCTATCAAGAGCAGCACATTTTAGTGACTTCCCAAACCACAATGAAAATGCTTGACTTTACAGTGACTAATTGGTGACACGACACAGCAGACCCCAACTTGCCCACTTCGCGAGATAGCACCAGCTCGAAAGCAGGAAAAGGGGATGGGTTGCGTATGAAGCGAGACAACCTGCAGCTTCATGAATCCTTCTCACTCCGCTTCTTCCCTGCCTTCTGCCAATAAGAACACACCACTCCCAGCTGCTACCTGCCGAATGCTTGCGTGTGCTTGCACACAATGAGATTCAAATACTAACAAAAGCATTTAAAAAAATCAATAGTGAAGCTTAAGTGAGCGAATATGATATATCTAACTAAATAGTTAATAGCTGCAACTAAACAATATAAAGCTCACATCCAGTGATAATTTGCATGGTGCCTCGAGTTTACAATTAAGAACTGCAGAATTGTAACCACACTGATCTCATCTTCCAAAAACTGCAGAAATATTTTTTTTATACATACAAACATTACATTAACAAATACCATTTACAACTCGCTATGCACTTTCAAACAGATGCTGAAAAATCATAAAATTTATGAAGGAAAAACTGTCACAAATTTTAAGGCAATATATTGTGATACCAAAGAACAGTTAAACATTACAGGAAGACCACAATTTTAACATAACAACAATGATTTAACTTTGTTCTTTATTGAGTTTGAAAGTTTTAAGAATAAATAGAGAGAGAAACCAAAATCAGCACTTATAAAGACAGATTTTTTTTTTCAAGACAAACAGGTTTATTGATAAAATAATATTGAGCATAAAATTTTTATGTTATATCAATCTTCAAAATGACAGGCAAAAAATATTAATGTTAAAAACAATATAGATACACATTACTTTGCTAGCTGCTGTAAGTTCCTTTTGGAACATACAGTGTACAGCATTAATCCATTAATAGCTTGTTTTTTACCATTAGCAATATATAGTTGGTGGAACCAACATTAACCGATTGATTGACTGTACTGTATTGCAGTTCTTTTTAGTATTACAGTATATACTAAAGTTTTTTGAAGTTTTTCACGAAGTAGATAAACATGTGAGTTAACTTCAAACAAACTTTCTGTGTTTGTTAATTAGCATAATTTTCTACATCAAGCAACTCTGGCATAAATGTGGCAATTTTATTGTTCATAATTTATTTTGAGAAGGTAAGCAAAGATGAATTTTTACCATATGGATTACTGATATAAACAGCTTCAACGATCAGTTCCTCCTCTGAGGATTAGCTCTTACCACCACCTTTTCAAGCAAGCTGTGAGATTTACACCTGGTAAGAAGATGTACAAAATTACTCATTTAAAATTTGTATTAAAAAATCTGCTAAAAAAAAACATTACCTAATGAATGTACATAGGTTCAAATTATAAATGGTCACTTTCTACATAATATTCAATGACTTTTGCAGTTGCTCATGACATAATACATATGGGCAGTGATATTACTGATGTTAAGATAACAAAATAACAGTTTTTGAACATAAGTCAGCACCCCGATGATGAAGTGTTAAAATTTCCCAGTAACTCACTAAACCTTAAAGGCCTGTATGTCCCAAATTGTGTCTGACTGGCACTGAACACTGTTTAGTCCACGTGACCCTCAGACATAGGTGGTGTGAATGATGGTCCGAAGACATTGGTCCATTTGAACTTTTTGTCCTAATCTGTGTCCTTGGATAGCATAGAAGAATAAGAACAACACTCGATATATTTGAAGACCAAGACAAAATATTGATCAGTGCTATTTGCAACGCTTTTCAAAGGTTGAACACAAATTCATTTTTGCAGTCTGCTTACAGGATAAATAAATATTATTGAACTAAAACTTTCACAAGTTAAATGAATATTCAAAACTTTTGTCCATACTCATTTACAATGCATGAAAACGATTATCAAAAACAATCTAAAAACATTTATTTTGGCCATCTAAATTTACTGCGCTATGGTGACTTTCGAAATCAGTAGATTCTGACATCTGAGATCAGAATTGTAGACTGGGAATTTTTCCGTACGACAATGTAACATCATTCACATTAGGATAAGGACTGTTGTAGACGGGCCTTAACAGGTTCCCAAGTACTACAAATATGCTGTAAATCAACATAGATTAAGTTAAAAATTTTGTGCTTATGTTTAAATGTGTTTATTCTAGTATCAGAATAGGTACTAAAGAGTACGTACTTCCACATCACTGACACAATAGAATATGACATGATCCAAACTATCAAGTAAAAAAATTGATTACATGATTGAATGGCATGAGGTTGGTAAAATATACAAAATGAACATGATTCACTTGGTGAATAAGATTATTAAAATCTTATTGACATATTAGTATTGTGTGTTAATTTTTTCCCTGATACTTATTAGGCTCTTTAAAAAAAACATACCTACACTAGGGCCATATCTGACCATATCTCTCACTCACTCTTGATATCGGAGAGTATTAGCCCGCTGTCCAAAATCAATGGAGAGTTTACTCACTGCACTCTCTCGCCCAAATTTTGGTTTAGTCAGATTTGTAGGTTAAAAAATGTAGACAGTAACATCAGTTGTAAATAAAAAATCTGTATCTCACAACTCTTGTCACCAGATGTTTTTAAAATTTCTGTGGTAAATGACAATTTTTTTTTTTTTTTTTTCAATTCTTCCATAAGAATGTATTATCTCTAAAATAAATTTTTTAATTCATTTATTTAATTTTTTTTTTAATTTGTTACATGCCCACCAACAGCCAAGTGCTTGGAAAGGGGAAGGGAGGCAACATATCCAGGACAGCTGTGATTCGTGCCGCTATGTGGACACCCCACAACTGTTAAGCACCACCTGAGGGGAAACCACGGTGGGTAGGCAGATCCACAAACGGCCTACATACGGAGATGACAAGAATGTATTAAGTACACTAGTACACAGCACCACAGTTACAGCTTGGGTAGATGTCTGAACTTGCTAAAAGTGAACCAGTTAGCCACTACGAGAGGGAGTAGAATGAGCACAATTTTTAATTCAGACTTGCAGTAGAGTACTTTAAAAATGTTAAATTAATTCACAAATAAACAAATCCTTATATTTATGTGCAACAATTTTTCACACATATGCATGCCTGGAATAAGCATAATGGGTTCATCCATAACATTAAATAACATTAAATATATTCTTACTCCTGCCCATTGACACTGAAGCCCAATTAACAATTTCGCAGGTCATAATCATCGCGGAAGTTGCAGTGATAGTACTAGTACATTAAATATACTGTTCAGATTAGTCATTGTTCATGAACCTTTGTAAAAACGGTAAATATGTAGTTGAGCGGTATTTGCGAAAAAAAATGTTAAAAATCCGAAAATACCTTTATTATATGCTCTTAAACTTCCTCTTTTCATTTAAAGTGGCGGAGGTAAGAAAATCCAAATACTTTAGGAGATATCGAATTTTTAAAGTTCATCATATGTAGTTCAGCGGTATTTGCTAAAAAAAAATGTTAAAAATCCAAAAATACCTTTATTATATGCTCTTCAACTTCCTCTTTTCATTAAAAGCGGCGGAGATAAGAAATTCTAAATACTTCAGGAGATATTGAATTTTTAAATTTCATCACAATACCAGTGCATTCATATGGCATTTTCACCATTGTTTCTTGTTTACGAGTATCTATTTTTTTATTGGATAATGATGTCACGTGATTGTTCGTGATAGGCCAGAATTCAAATGAACCAATACGTGATTATTTAGTTCATTTATTGTTTAAAACAGTGTTTAATTACCGCCTCCAACTTAGGTGAGTTTTTAACGTTTCTAATTTTAAAGTCTTATTTGTTATTTGAATATTGTTGCGCAAGTAATAAGTAAAAAAAAAAATTAGGTGAGTTCCTACTGTCCATCCTTTGTCCCGGTTGGTTAGGTTAGGTCAGGTCAGTTACATTATAAATAATTTAAAACTAAAGAATAATTAAAATTAATTCACATTATTTTTAATATCACCTTAGTTTGAAAGTATTTATAATGTAACTGACCTGACCTAATCAAACATTTCATTAATTACACATTCACGAACACACGGCAAAATAGCAAAAATTGCGACGGTCGAATGGTTGCACAGGTCTTGTATTGCAAAATTAAGAAATTCGATATCTCCTAAAGTATTTGGAATTTCTTATCTCCGCCGGTTGTTTTGAAAAGAGAAAGTGAAAGATCATAGAATAAAAGTATTTTCGAATTTTTAGCATTTTTTTTCGCAAATACCGCCCTACTACATATTTACCGTAAAAACCAATAACTGATCAAAACTACTTAATTATTATATCCTATTATGGTGATCATAGTCTGCAGCAGTGCAGTTTGGCAAACATAATACTCGAATTCTACAACTCGTTACCATCTTAAACCCTTCCCTACTTGTGCATATAGGTTTAAATTTAACAGACTCAGTAGGTATGTATACTTGCTCTTTCAGCCTTCTTAATAAATTGTACAAAGGTGATGTACTGTAAAAAGCTATTATGGAATCACACACTTGCTGCAATTTGAGTACACCAAAAAGCTATGGCCACACAGAGCACTATGATCGCTATGTTGATGACATCACCAGGTGTTTGGTTTTCAGCTATTTTTCTAAAATGTTACTGTTTTTGTGCCGTACTTCTGCGTTTGCTTTTTATGAAATTTAATTTCCCTCAGTATTGTGCTTTGAATTGCCAAGTCAACGGAAAAGTTTATTACAAGATTACGAAAATATTCATGTTTATGGAATAAATTGATGGAAGAATATAGAAGGCAGGTTATGCAGGAGAATGCCTGGGATTTGATTCCAAGGGAATTCTATCAAACTGAGTTGAATTCATCATGAAATAATCCAATTAACTGGGTGTCCTCACAAGCAACTGCTTCATCAAATGATGAAATTCTTCTAATTATTTTGTTTTTATATTAAATTCATGAACCATTTCTTTTTCCACTTACATGCTGCGAGAACCAGCAAAATATTATCGTCGGAATCATCACTCTGATTCCACATGATGCGTCTCTCAGACATTGCAACCTAGACTATCCTGTATGGCCAGTTGGCCACCTGGCGCAGCAAACTTAGCGAACATCGCAAAGCTTTGTGTGGCCTACAGCTTTACTCAAAACAATATTTTTATACATTTGACTAATCTAGGTGCTCAACATGAACCAAACTCTCGCCTTCATTAACTTTTAGTAATCTACTTCACTTAATGCGAAGAAACACTGCTTATACCAACTACATTACGAATATTTTATAATCAACAAATTAATAGTTACACTGAGAAATTTGACTCAGCAGTATCCTGCACATGAAAAGAATCTTTCATATTTGCATAGACTATCATGTTAGACTGAACCTACTTAGAAAAACTTAAATAGGCTTTGCAAAGCAGTAGAAACTATAATTCCAAAAGAATACAATTCTCGATTTACAGATCAATCCAGGCTACGTTTTTCATTTTCAGCCCATTGCTCGCATCGTTATTTACACAGTTTTTATTATGGTTAAGTAACAGGGTAGTAAAATCAAAGCAAAAAAAAAAAATGTTTATTACGGATATTTATGTTCACACCGGGTTATTAACCACCAGAACATTTCCGGTGCGTGCCTTCTGATTGGTCTCTTCTTTGGATGACTCTGACGACGTGGGCAGCTCGTCGTGGCCACGGATTCTGATGTTGAACTTTTCCTTGTACTCGTTCAGTTCCAGACCTTTCTTCTTTAACTGCTCGGTTAAAGTATCGACGTACTTGGCGAGCTGTTCACTATTTGAAATAAGATTCGGCAGTACGTCTTTTACAGTTCTTTCACACAGTACTCCACCAATCATCCTGAAACATTTTCGGCTTTCTTCTATAGTTTTTAAGGATTCTATGACCATTTTATGCTCCAGAAGCTCCATTTCCATTTCAGAAAGTTTGTTGACCATGTGACGCTGTTCTGCCCTTAAAGTCTGAAATCCTTCCAAAATTTCTTCGTTTGACTTCGTTTTACCTTTCTTATTTTCAGCGGCCATCGTGTGTATGAATAAACTTTAAAGTCCTACTATGACAACCTATTAAAAAAAATGTATTCGACACCACGTTCGCATTCGAAAAATTGCAATTTTCACTACAGCAGTCTACTTCAATTAAAGAAAATGTACTTCTCAGTCCTCAGTAAAGTTTCTATTCACCAGGTAATCTAAAAACACAAAACACATACGCCAACAACACAACCAACTACGGGCAATGAAAATAGGAATGGTGAAAACTAACAAATGAGTGCCGAAATTCAGAAAAAGAATATTAGTCAAATCAACATTAATAAGCTTTACCAAACTTTATATGAACAGTGTTAGGAATATAAAATAATCTCTATGTTACACTGCGTAGAATATTTTTGGTTGTTTTATTTAACTGCATTCATTCGCATTCTAGTGTTTGAAACGTCGTTTAAGTACTGGCAGTAGCACAGTCACCATTTTTACTGAACAGGTGTAGATTGTTTGAAGTACGAAAAGTGGGTTTATTTGTGATCAAGAAATATACAATATTCGCAATGGTATGAATTTTGTAGTCTTGAAGCCCATATATTTGGGGTTTGTTACAGAAAGTTGTGCCAAGTCAATGTTTATTTCTTATAAAATACTTTAGTTTATAATGATCACACCCCTTTCAGGGTTGTTTTTTCTTTGTGGATTACGAAATGTGTGTATAAATTTGGCATTCTTGTTTTGTAAATTGCTAAATTTTAGTGTTACGTTTCTCGATATATATACCTTCACACGAACAGTATTATTAATCGATGCGCATTAATCTCACCTCCAGTGCAAATTGTAAAACAGGCTTGGCTGTCTTAAGATTACATGTTATGTTTATTTACTTTAATTGACGACAGTTCATAACACTTAATTACTAATAAAATTTGGCGTAGTTATGATGTTCCTTTAAGTATAGATCACTGCTCAGTGTATGATTTCATTTCTCAATTGTCTGTTTCTTAAGTTCTTGTTCAAGTATAGTGTTCAATTTTTGTCTAATGGTTTGTTAGTTATTGTTTTCAAGTTTGCCAGTCCATCTGCAGTGTCACTGCTCAATTGCAGAACACTAACAACAGATTAGATTGGGTCATCTACATTTAAAATATCGCACATTTAAGTTTTTAGCTCTTCCTGACGCATAGAAAGCAATAGTTACGAAGCAGTGTGCCGAAATGCCAAATGTTAGGTACTAATGATTATAAATGCTTATAACTATTTTTGTAGCTGAGCATCAGAATTTATGAGAATTAGGCATAAAATCCATGCTATTTTTGTTAGGACTATACCAACCTTATACAGGCTGTAAATAAAATGGCAGAAAATCTCGCGGATGCAGGTAGCCAGACCTACACCAAGAAGAATGGGTATAGGAACCACCCCTATGTTGCCAATAGTATGGGCGCAAAACCACTGTGAATGTAGTGTTGAAGAAACGGTAAAGTGAAGATAAATCAACAACCACAACTAATGAAACGCTGACCTTCCGGATTCAATTAAGATGCATAACAACACGTATGCAGGGAATAAAAGGTGACCACAATTCCATCGCATACGTAGGAAACATGGCGTCGCCTCTGTTACTAAGCACGTATTACTGTACCTGTACGCATGTTCTAAGCTATCGTTGTGAAAAAATAACAGGAATGACATAAGGAACATAAAAGGTCCTCGTACTTGAACACGCTCAGACAAACCGTTTCTGAGATACAGGCACTAAAAGTCTGAGCATTATGACAATGCGGACAGGTAGGCAACACGCGCAGCCCGCACGTCCTGCAAGTTTAATCCATACAATAAATAATTACAGCATTACACGTACTACTAACTACGTCCCGTCTGCACCCTGCCCCTCCTCCTTCCATGGTGTCACGTTGTTGTGTACCTCTCGGTAATACGTCGTTGTACGTCGCTAGTTTTCCCCACACGCATGTCACCACATGCGGGCTGCACGTGTTGCCTACCTGTCCGCATTGTCATAATGCTCCGACTTTTAGTGCCTGTATCTCGGAAACGGTTTGTCTGAGCGTGTTCAAGTACGAGGACCTTTTATGTTCCTTATGTCATTCCTGTTATTGTTTCGCAACGATAGCTTAGAACATACGTACAGGTGCAGTAATACGTGCATAGTAACAGAGGCGACACCATGTTTCCTACGTATGCGATGGAATTGTGGTCACCTTTTATTCCCTGCATACGTGTTGTTATGCATCTTAATTGAATCTGGAAGGTCAGCGTTTCATTAGTTGTGGTTGTTGATTTATCTTCACTTTACCGTTTCCTCAACACTACATTCACAGTGCTTTTGCGCCCATACTATTGGCAACAGAGGGGTGGTTCCTATACCCATTCTTCTTGGTGTAGGTCTGGCTACCTGCATCCGCGAGATTTTCCGCCATTTCAGTTACACCCTGAATATTAAATTCACATATAAAAAAATTAAAAGCTAACTCAAAAATAGCCACATAATATTCCATCATGTGTAAAATTTATACAATTTTGAACTGGTCAAGATGTTTTTTTTTTTTTTTGGGGTTTTGTATTATGTTAATTTGTTAACTGAGTCTTCTGACTGTGAAGTCTTGTGCCTAGAGCAGGGGTTCCCAAAGTGTGCGCCGCGGCACCCTGGTGCGCCGTAGAAAGTTAAGAAGGGCGCCGTGAAGCGATTTCTTTACCATTCTCCAAAACCTCACTTTAAGATGAGCTTGTTGTCTCACAAGACCTGTAGACCCTTTTCACAGAACACCTTTCGAAGCTCATTGAATGGTTTTCAAAATACTTTGCCGAAGACGATGCCGATAAATATGCGTGGATCCAAGACCCATAACATGCACAAGCTCCGCCAGAATATACATCGGAAGAAGAAGAAAGTCTCATTGAACTCTCTTGCGACAGCAGCCTTAGAACTAGATTCTCACATGTTCCAATTTGGTGGAGTTTTGGATATCGGTTCAAAATGAATATCCCACTTTAGCTTCAAAAGCTATAAGAATTTTCATTCCTTTTGCAACATCTTATTTGTGCGAAGCTGGATTTTCATCTGTAGCTGTACTCAAAAGCAAATATCGCTCAAAGATCAATGTGGGGCAAGAAATGCGAGTAGCAGTGTGAAACCTTATTCCATGTTTTGAAAAAATGTGTGAAGATCACCAAGCTCGCCCATTACATTGACTAGCTAGGTAGCTATTGAATTTTATTTTTGAGTTCAGATTCATATCGTGGATATTTTAATTTTTGCGCTTATCTACCTAACTAGTATCATTGTACCTATCTATTTTGACGAGCCAAATAGGTTAGGGCGCCGAGACAAAATATAAACATGTGTGTGCGCCGCGGACTGAAAAAGATTGGGAAACCCTGGCCTAGAGTAAAATGTGTTTTAAGTTTTATCCACACTATGGCTACACAGTGCATTGGGACGAATGCATTTTACGATTCCATAACAATACTAATGACATCGCCAAGATGGCGTTGCTTGCGTCATTACTACCCCTACATTCTTACGGGACAAGCGCGGGAATATGTGGGTTTTTTGGGAGGGGAACAATAAACACACTTTTCTCATGTATTGCATTTTTTTAATATTTTGTTTTATCAGTATCTTAAACTACACTATAATTTCCCCCCCCCCCCCCCCCCCCACCCCTTGACTAATTTGATATACCAGAATTTATTATCAAAGACACTATTTCTGTACATGATATAAATTACATTGGTATCGTTAAATATAACAACGTGCCCTATTTATTAGAGGACTTCATTATTCTGAAAAATAAAAGTTGTAGGAGACAGAGTGATGTGTTGTCAGCGAGTTAAAGCAACTGAATAGCACTAAATGACAGTGTGGTGGACATAAAAGAAATGACACACAATTACTGTTTGTATGTCAGTGACCTATGATTTTCTGTTTATCCATGGCGATCGGATGAACAGTTTAGAAATAGACGTGCGTCATCTAGTGAAGAGTTTTAGCAAAATGGATATTGTGAAAATATTCTCATGTTCAAATAGCTATACATACCAATTTACATGGCGATTGGTTGAACTGTGTAGAAGTTGATACACTGCAGCACCATCTAGTGGCGAGATTCAAAAAAATGGATAGCATAAAAACCTTCTTCATGAGAAAACACTTTGATGTGGCAACATTTATGGATTTTGGTCAAACTGTGTCAGAGTTTATCAATTTCATACATACCAACATCCACTTTTATATGTATAGATCAAAACTGGTAGGTAATCAAAAGTACATTAGACAGGGTGGGACTGTAGTCTACTTCTCGATACCTAGAAAATATTTAATTACCAAACAATCAATGTTTTTGTAGATGTTATAAATTACTGTAGTATCATGAAATATAAAAGCATGCCCTATTAATGAGAAAACTTCATGATACTTAAAAATAAAAGTTTCTGGAACTGTGAATTATATAGATTTAAAAACGGTAGCACAAAATACACGAGACAGGGTGGGATTGTAGTCTACTTCGCGATACTGCAATCATTTTTTTCTATAATTTATTACTTTCAATAAATTATTTACCAGTATCATAAAATACAATGGAGTGGACAGGACTGTAGTATACTTCACGATATCATGAATATTTTTTTCTATTAGTTATTACTATCAGTAAATTATTTACCACATCGCAAAATACAATAGATCGGTCGGAAATTTAGTCTTCTTCACAATACAGCAAACATATTTCCTATAAATTCTTACATTCAATACATTATCATTATTGCAAAATACACTATACTGGGTGGGACTAGTCTACTTCACAATATCGCATTTATTTTTCCTATAAAACTCTTACTTTCAAATAATTCTTCCTCATTTTAGCATATACTACTTATCATTTTCTACTTCATTATAACTGAGTTTTCTTTTGAAATTATTAATTTCAACTATGTAATTACCATTATTGCGTAATAGACTTTACCGTGTGGGACTGTATTTTACTTGACGATACCCACAAAATATTACCTCGAAGCATCTTATTTGAAATTAATGAAATACCAGTATCGCAAATTACACTCCAGTCTACTTCATGATACAGTGAAGTTTTTTCTTATAATATTATTACTTTCCATAATTTATTTACCGGTATCGTAAATTTTACTACACTGGGTGGGATATAGTCTGCTTCATGATACTGTAAAAATTTTGTTACATAAATACGTACCAGTATCCCTAAGAACCTAGTTTGAAATTAAATCTACTTTATGATTACCTAAACCAATATTTCACCTAAATTAAATACGGAACTGTCTCCTAACACACAACACGACATACACATAAAACCACTACAAATCACAAAAACTTCACATCCATTCAACCCTACTTACCTTTGTGGTTTTTACTGCAGTGATAATGTACTATCAATTTTTCTCTTACCGTGGCATCATTCACTCCAAATCCAGATGCTGTTTCTACATTTAATTGTCTCACGAAACGCTAACCTTCGTTCGTCCACACATTCTTTCTCCACTGCACCTTTATAACAATCTGTTACAAATAAACATCTTACTTTTCGCTAGATACAAGTACACACATATTCACTACGATTCATAAAACATTCTTCATACCTATTGCGTAGACATACTTACAAGCAAATGAACACACAAACGTCAAAACACTTACCTCCGGTACTACCAACATCTTCACTTCCATACTCTGTTCCAATACTATATTCCAACCTCTTTGGCCTACTAAAATGACATTGTTTTCCCCTCCGTTATTTTAAATCAATTGTAATCCGGTATCATAAAATGCACTTGAACCCCTGTGGATTTATTACTTGAACAGTGAATCATAGTTCAAAAACTAAAGGTGGAGCAGTATCAGGATAGAAGGGTTCTGACAAAAATATATTTTTAAATTATGCACAACCAAGAAAATAGCTCTTTGATGCTGAATTTAAGTCTGTAACTATTGGATACAATTATTAGGACATAGCAAGTTTTAATAAGTGGTATGTAAAGGGAATTCTTGTATCATCTTACCTAAATGATACTGGAATTTTGTAAGTTAAGTGATTATTATGTCGTAGTTATATAGATATACTCAGCAGCAAAAACAAATGTACATAATATTTATTTTTTTTAAAGGCTGATTATAAGTAATGTGTTTGTTATTGTGGGTAATCTTGTTAGTAAAGAGTTGCTATGGACTATGTACATTGAAATAATCCCTTCAGGTTTAATAGGCTTGGGTTATCGCATATTTTTCTTGAGGCTGTTTTACCGGACTCAACTCATGTCAACTGTAAGTAGGTTTTTGTACCTTTTATCATCTTTAATTTTATAACCACACGTTTTCTGTCATTAATAAACATTTTTCTACTCTGGTCAAGGATAATTGTTGTTTGAAGTGAAGACGTAGCCTGAGCTTATGCAGTGGTAAGAGAAGGCTGGAGCATCAACGCTTGGAGTAGCCAAGTCCACTATTCATGACCCACTCCAGCATTTCCGGGAGACAGGTAGCTGTGAGCGGAGGACCGGCAGTGTGATCGAGGGCCTCAACTCAATCTGACGACAGGCTTCAAATGGCGCATTATACCCATATTAGTTCAAACACCATACAACTGAGATTGAGGGAGCATGAACTTGGAGCAAGGCACCCCGTGGAAGCACTCCAACTCCTGGAAAGGCATCGTGGAGAAAGGCGATTATTCGGCGACCAGCATTTCCATTCAACTATAGAGTTATGGGGAGCGGTTTTATTTACAAATTAGTTTCACTTCGGTATGTACGGTGTAGACAGTCGAGACAGAGAGTACTTAGACGACCAGAGGAGCCATTTACTCAATGCACTCTTCACAATTTACAACCTTTCGAAAGGCAATCAGTTATGGTTTGTAGAGGATCAAATTTCCACGCCTGTACTGAACTGATTTTCATTGATAATGGGGCTCTGACTGCTCGGATGTACATTGAAGAAGTGTGCCTAGACTTATGATCCCATTGCTCCATTTATTGGTGAACAGTTCATTTTGATGCAGGATTTTTTACACCCACATACCGCAAGAATTGTCACCAAGTACTTGGGTCACGTTGAAGTTACAGATTTGGAATAATTTAGAGAGATGTGCCAGGCATCGTCATCATTTCTCCTACTGACTTAAATCAGCTTCGAATTGGTCTTAGTGAAGAATGAGTTGTGCTAGTGGAGTACGTTCAAAATGTAATTTCTATTATGCCTGAGAAGTTTAGGGCTCTTTGCCATGCAAGAAGGGGTGATACCTGTTATTAAGAGGCCATCTCATGACAGAAAACCTGACAAAAATGAAGAATTATCTGTTTAATTCTTAATTTTTATCCTTTATAATTTATTTGTACAGTATTATTAATAAAAATTACTGGCTTATGGTAGAATAAAAGAAAATAATTCTTATCAAAAATTTAAAAAGGGGAAAAATCAGTGTATCCTGTTTTTGCTGCTGAGTGTATTTCACTTGCAAGTGCTGTTTTTCATACTTATAGATTTTTCTTCACAATGTATGAGGTTCCTGAACGTAAGTGGAAAATATAACTAATATGTGAAGGATTCTTACAAAACTGAAATGTGAGGTAGAAAGTGTCATTACAAGTGGTTGTGCCACAATAGAAGTTTCCTTTGAAATTTCCATGGCAAAATTGAAGGTCCTGTGCAAGGTTTAGTAGTCCACTGGCCATTTTCAGGAAATTTTTATGTTTCGATAGTGCATAAATCATTCTGGAATATTTTTAGAAAGGTTTTAATTTGGTCAATCTATTATTTTTTATAGATGCTCCGTGATTAACTATAGTGTCAGATTGTTCATTGTCTTGATGAATACTGAGAAACATATGTATAACTAGTGGCGCTTTTACGAATATTGTTGTAAATATTTATATTTTAAAGTACAAACTATCACATTGAATAAATCCTGCATAAAGACTTCTGTAGAAGCTATGAGCAAAGAGTGGCGTGGTTGAAAAACGTCCACAGCTGCTTTTACACATGCTCAAGCGGTAGTTGTAATGGTTTCTGTATTAGAGCATGTACAAATACTGCTATCATGGCTTATGGGTTTCAAGTGAAGGTTCCATTAGCAAGGTCTTGGACGGCAAGGACTGAAAGAAATTTTTGTAATGCATAATATTTCTTTCCAAGCATAATGTAAAATTCTAACTCCAAGTATAGCATCTGTATTTGAGTAAAACAGTATCCGTTAGGGTGAGTTTTTTTTTTTTTATGTATCCTGCAAAATCCAGAAAAATTGTAGGCTGTATAGCTTTCATCTTGATGAGATCGGAAAGCATAGTCAAGTTTGAGTAATGTTAGTGGGCCTACATTGATACAATGCTCACATTACTAATGTTCACAAGAGAAATTTGTGTCGTTACATGTCACTTATATTGGGAGGTATTGTTACAAGATGCTTCCGTACATGGCCAGATAGTCGCAGGAATTACTTCAGATGTATTCCAGCATACCTTTGTGATAAGTTGCCACGCAAAGTATTCATGCGGTGTTCCCCAGACGGACCAGCAAATGGACTGTGCCCTGGACTTGATGCGGCGCCTGCCGCCCCAGCAGATCGAGAAGAACCTGAGCGACCTGATCGACCTGGTGCCGGCTCTCTGCGAAGACCTCCTCTCGTCGGTCGACCAGCCGCTCAAGATAGCACGTGACAAGGACGTGGGCAAGGAGTATCTGTTGTGCGACTACAACAGAGATGGAGATTCTTACAGGTGAGCTGGCAAACTTCACAGAATCTTCATTTTTGAGGCATCTGGGGTATTGACATGAACCAACAACTAGTAGCTGGAGAATTCTCTAAAATGTCAGTGTTCTCCCTAGAGGCTTTTTTGTTCCTGAGCACCACTGCCTTAGGTGGGAGAAGGTAGATGAAACGCTACTGAGTATACACACAAGATCACACTGATGATACAGGCCACCAGACATACATGGCGCACAGTGGAGCTTCGTAAGTTTTTGAGTGGAACTGCAAATTATCTGTACCCTCAGTTGATGTCATTCAAGAGCCATTGTAAAAGAATTAATAAAAAAAATTGTGATTCACCTTGTGCCTTTATTGAATATTAAAACGTTTTACCTTATTTGTCATTTTTCTTAATTATTGTGAGCGTTAATACATACTCGCTGTTTTAATTTTAAAGCAGTTTTTTTTTTATATTTTGTTATGGCTTAATATCATTTTCTTCAAAAAAAATTAAAAGGCAAATATTAAATAATTATTTTTTTTTTTAATGTGATATTCTTACATGTTTCTGTAGGTCTTCATTCATGGGAAACTCGAGTATTGAATGTCACCACTGTTCCTTTTCCTTACTGCTTCAATTTTGCATTTCTGTGAACTAGTTAATAAATACGTGAAGTTGATTCTCAGTAAAAACCAGAAGATGTAAGCTGTGGTGTATGCAGAATTTGTTTAGGGAAGGGGTAATTTATAGTCTATACTATAAAAACCAATGTGGTCTACTTCTCTATATTAGGCTACTTAATCACCAGGAAAAAATATATCTTGAACTTAATGCTATTCATGTGATGAATTTTTAAACATTTTTTTATTCACAAATATATTTTGGTTTTGAAACCATTGATTCAACAAATAGCATAACAGACCTATTAACAACAGCTTATAATTTAATCATATACAAATGTAGTAAAATAAGATAGATTGCATCATTGCAACATTATTATTTAAGTCTAAAACACAACCGACGAAGATTTTTTGCCAGTTTACCGATAATATCTTGTGTTTTCACTGTGATAACTTGGTGAATGTTTATCAGTATAAAACCATTTAGGCAGTCTTCACTGGTGGAGTTGCAGAGGTGCGTCTTCAGTTGCCGCAGTGTAGAGGAGTATTCACTGTAGTGGTTGACAATGCTTCAAGAGCATTTTTTGATGGATTATTTTCTAAATTTGAAATTTTTTGATGCCATAACTTTATTTCACCAATGGCTTCTGCTTCACTGCAACTAGTTCCTTTTTCATACTGTTTCACGAGAACTTTCAAGTCTCCTTCCTCTTTGGAACACAGCCTGAAAGGCTTTGTGTTTTGATCTGTAGAATACACTGGAAACTCACCAATAGTGACTTATGCTTAATGAATTGGTCATGTAATTGTGTTATAAAAGAATTTCAGAGTGAAATGAATACTGATATACGATAATGTGCTTCTTGGATCCAGAACCTGAGCATTAGAGCAAATCACTTGTTGTCCCACTAGCTTAAGCGTTGATAATGCAATGCCAAAGTTGTTGCACACTTCCTTCACACCTACAAATATCTCACTGAATTCTGTTTTGGCAGCTTCTCTCATCTGTAGCTCTGCACATCTGCAGTCAAGATTTTTGGTTTGCAGCAATTCACTCAACCTGGGACTAATTGCAAACACTTTCACAATTACCCGCAGTGCTTCCTGAAATGAGGGAAGATTCTGAATGGTATGGAGTAGCTGATTCACAATTGAAGATACATTCTCGTCATTCCAAGTTGCCATCTTTTCCAGAGAATGAATAACCACTTCTTGGAATTCTCAAAAAAGAGTCAGTGGATGTGAGTTTTGCATCCTTAGAAACCTCGTTCGAGTTCAGTGGACTCATGTAGGCATGCATCTGCATTCCTTTGGGAGAATTCGGAAGCAACACAAAGATGACTGTGTCCATTACGATGCGCTTAACTAAAGGATCCGTCAGCCTACTAAACGAAAGCAACCAATGTATACTTTTGTTTTTTCAGGTCTCCATGGAGCAACACGTACGACCCACCCCTGGAAGATGGGTCCATGCCATCAGAACGCTTGAGGAAGCTGGAAATAGATGCGAACCATGCATTTGATCAATACCGTGAAATGTACTTCGAAGGGGGTGTTTCTTCCGTTTATTTATGGGATTTGGATCATGGATTTGCGGGTAAGGTGGCATTTGAACATCAAGAAATAATTATTGCATGTGTGTGCTGATGTGATTGTTCATGGAAGCAACCCTTGAAACCTTAGTTCACCTGAAACAGGGCCAGGTATACGCTCAAGACTGACGATAAGTTAGATTCGGATTCCCCGCCGTCATGTTATTGTAATGACTATCAACATAACAAAATTAATCACTGCCTTTGAAAAAACTAATTGCATAAACAACACAACAGCCAAAATGCACAGTACTGCAATCAAACAATAATACAGTGTAAACAATCCAAGGAATTAACATTTGGCCTGAATGTCACATTGGTGACCTAGCACCAAATTTTTATGAGAGTCCACATAAACAGCAAACATAAATGAAGGCCTCTTAAATCTCTTTGTTCTAAAATTAATGTGGATTATTTAATTATTGTTTAATTGCATTAGTGTGTTTGGAGAATCTATGCATTTGCTTTTTTAAGGTAAGCTCGTGTAAAATTTTGGTGTTATGTATTTTAATTGTGAAATATGTATGACATTCATGGTGGTCTGCTTAATCTTTTGTACCAAGCCGATTGTTTCTACCTTGTTTGGATTTAATTTTTATTATTGTTTAATGGCACATAGTTTGGTAACAGGCACGTGTTTCCCTTTATGATTTTCATCCTGTTTGTGAGTTTAACTGTTCTTTTGTTGCCAATGCATTGGTATTTTGTATTCGAATCTGGGATTTAAATCCAACACATATTCAGCAAGCTCACTGGAGTTCACTGAAAATCGAGAGAATCGGCTATACAACTGAATATTTTAATAAAAAATTCAGTTCTTTTGGGAGCGTTCAAGTATTACGTAACGAATTTGTGGGGAGGGGGGGGTCTTGTAAAACG
Organism: Bacillus rossius redtenbacheri; assembly: GCF_032445375.1. Classification (NCBI taxonomy): domain Eukaryota; kingdom Metazoa; phylum Arthropoda; class Insecta; order Phasmatodea; family Bacillidae; genus Bacillus; species Bacillus rossius. The sequence continues at coordinate 12,602,733 of NW_026962012.1, read as the reverse complement.
TTACGATGCGTTACAGTGGAGGGTTTGACCTACGCGTTACGTCAATTTTTTTTTTAAAACGCTTCAGAACGGTCGCGTAGAGACAGATTCTTACACGCATTTTTTAAAACTATTTTCCTCAAAATTTCAAATGGCATAACTTAATTTTTTTTTTACCTTCACAAAATTGCTTCTGCTTGCTTTACAGGATTAGTGAATAATGTTTTTTTTTAACTCCAAACGTAAAGATATATATATATATATATATATATATATATATATATATATATACACATACATACATATATACATATATACATATATATATTAACAGCTGTAATAGTTTTTCTCGTCACTCCAGTAAAGTAGTTAAAACAAAAAATACAGCTATTCGGATGGCTTTGTTATACTTTGGTTGTCAACGTAGACTCCAATCACCATATTAGAAATTATATAGGTACATATTGATATTCAAAATACATACATTTCTATGTGTGAGATTTTCTCTCATCACAACAGTAATGTTGTGGTACGAAAGACGATTGGTCTGAAAGGTTATAAAAAAACTAGTGAATTAAAATCTCCCAAGTTGGCAACCCTTTTCGTTTATGTGCTCCAAGCACTCGACCGACTATGAAAATTGACAACTACGATGTTTCGGCGGAATATAGAAACCCTGAAGATAGCTTGCAGGATCCAGCAGAACCTAATATGGCGTGGTATAGTGCTCACGCCCGTGAATCGCAATATTTCTTGCAAGTTATTAAATGCGCGGATGAATCCTGCTGTTCCCGCTTGAGGAGTTCATTAAAATCTGTCTTTCCAGAATCTTTCCTGCCGCCACCCTGCCCAATCCTTCAAACCGCAAACAAGCTCGTGGTACCTAGTCAGATAGACAAAGGATCATGCAAGTTTTCGCCACTTCTTGTGAGGTTGTCTGTTGATCTGTCGCCTCCTCATGGTTTAAGCAGATGCCTTAGATTTCTTTTGCCCATCAGTACAATCCGACCTAAAGAACCGAGTATGTTCAACCTGTGGGGTTTATTTTACATCCCACAAGAGTGTGCAAATGCACAATCGTTACATGCATGGCAAGACTGCCCAAGACCTTCGTGAAAGTCGAGTACGGCCACAGCGACTTGCTGCAAGAAGGGCAAATGAGTTTCTCTGCATTGTGCGTCGCTGTGAAACATCGTCTGAGGATGCCGATTGGCTCGACGAAGACGAAGTTGATGCAAGCGGGTTTACAATTCCGGAACCCTCTTCGTCTGCTCTCCGGATGCCAGTAATTAAAGAATCTGAGTGGCTGGCAAACCCATGGACAGAGGAGCAGTAAAACTCCAATTGAATTGTTTTTTTTTTACAATCTACTTATTTTAATTATGGCTAATTTTATTTTAAATGTTTTTCGTTTTTGTTCGATCGTATTCTTAAATACGATTATATTTTGACAAATATATTTTATTTCAGTTAGTTTTATGTTTGTAATTGCATTGCCAAAGGTAAAAATAATTATTAGAAATAAAATTTGTTATTTGATTTTAATAGCTTTATTAGTAAAATGCTAAAATAGGAGAATGAATGAGAAGAACAATGGCGGATAAAGCAAAAAGTGTGTAAGGACAGAGCCAAGTCAGGAAAACGACGTAATTAAATGTATGATTGAGTAGTAAAAATTTATTAGGACAAAAAAAAAACATTAGAAAGCTCTTGCTTTTAAAAACAAGACATTTCAAATGTTAATAAATAACATTAACGCGATTAAAACAATAACAAAGGTATTTTAGTGACTTATTCCGGTACTTTACGCCACATAATTGTGACTTTTAGGTAAAAATGGTCACTTGGGGTTACGTAAAATTTTACTAGGGGGGAGGGGGGGTACAGAAAAACGTTACGGCACGTTACATGGGGGGGAGGGGGGGTCAAAAATATCAAAAAATTGCGTTACGTAATACTTGAACGCTCCCTTTAATGGACGTCTTGAAATGGGGCGGAGCCAAGCAGTTCAACTAATGACCGGTTGAAGCACCATTGTCAACTTTGGGACACAAAATGTAAACAAACAGCCACTGATAAAGAGATAAGCTATGTTGAAAGAGTTGTCTTTGACAAACCAATATTAATTTTAATTCATTAGAAGTTATTTTAAGGATTTAGCTTTGTCAATTACTTGGGAAGCAAGAGGCTTAAAAAATAAGGCATAGTTTTCATGTTTGTTTATATTATAACAATGTGTGGATAGCAACACGTGATGACGTTTTTGTTAAAGCCTATTATAATCCATGGCAAAGAAAACTAAAAGGCCGGATTAATTAATTTTCTTGAAGAAGAAAAACCTAATAGTTTTTGTTTACATCTTGTGTGGAAATGTCAAAGTGTTTATGTTTTTTTTTTCTTCCTGCTGATTAATAAGGAAAAATACTTAACTGCAAAATAAATTGCCAATAAATACTCAGAATCCCTGTATGACTTCTACAATGAAGTTATCCTTAAAACTAAAATATATATTGTATTTTATTCTAAAGTAAATATTATTGAAACCAAAATCGATTTTAGATGGCTTGAAGAAATCTTGTCTCGCATAGGTATTTGAACGTAATTTTAACGCATGTATCTTGGATATAGGTATTTCCTTCTTCAATTCACAGTGTTAACTTCTGATAACTCAAAAATTTTGCATGTTAAAATTTTGTTTGCTGAGAAGTGCATGGTGCTATAAAATATAGATTTTTTTTTATCCTTGGTTCATTGTGAATTTACAGGCACTTGCATAATTTGATAAGTAATTTAGGAGTGTCACACTCTTTCAATGGAAAAAATATTTAAAAAATCAATATTTGAGTTCTTCTAATGTTCTTTGATTTTCCCCAAAAAACTGAGTTTCGAAATTCCTACTGATATCTGAACTACTTAATAGGTTGGAGAGCAATAAATGCCAGAGAAATGGTGAGGTAAAAAATATGAAAAACTAGAAGTATTAGAAAAGAATATAATAATCATAATCGCTGTAAAATTGAACTCAAAAATGCCTTTTTCCTACTTACCTCTAGTTTTACGGAAAAACCACTACCCTCCATACCTAGGCCACGTTGCAGATGTCTATGTATACAATTTTCACGATTTATCTGAGTTTTTATACGGCTAATGCACTTTATAACTATAGAATCTAGAAAAATGAATACCTACAAACCTTGCAAACTTATTTGAAACACTGGTTTTGTCAATTACCAAGTTGTGTTATATCTAATTAGATAGTAGGCACAAATGCGACTATGCAATTGTGGCAGGCCTTTTATGCTGTCCTTATAAACTCATGGTTTAATCTTTCTTGTAGTGTTTAATTTTCATTGATCTAAATGATAATATCCCATAAAAACATGAATCTGCCTTTATTTAGTAAATAGTTCTCTTCGTTTTGTAGGTCCACTTACATTTGATGTGTAACAAAGGTTTCTACGTGGGAGGATTTTGTTTCGTAGGCGATATAAATGTAAAAGTACTGGGAACTGTATTATTCTGTAAAAATCTAATGTTGCAATCAATTTTTGTATAATCTGCAGCGACTAGTGTTTAGAGCAAATACGTACGTGCGCTGAGAATTATACTTTAGTGATCGTTCATACAAACTTTAATTTTCATTATTTAAAAGTTCAATTTTTTTTAAAGGCGTGAAATGCTATTCCAAGCGTAAAACGCAAACTCTTGAAATTAGGGATGAAACAGTTTTGTGCCATTATTTAAATGCTTGAACGGAAAAATTATAATGCTTCCTTGCGACCACATGCAGCATTAGGCAGCGCCTGCTTTGTGTCCCACAGTTCATACTCTCCCCTCGTGTGTTACGGGATACCGTGACCATGACGTAAAGGGTGGGTTCCTTAAGTCCATTGATTGGCCAGTGAATCTGTTTCTAGTTTAACAAATAAGATAAGTCTGTTGAAAACTTTGTTTGAATTCTTCAGCCAAAGATGTTAAATGACAAATGTCCCAATGGTACTTTAAACTAAATACACTACGTCATCTTCTCTCAAACCCTATTGTGTATTAGTATAGCAGCTGACCTGAAAATTTTCATTTGTGGTTTGGGTATTGTTGAAAACTGTTAAATAGTTGCTTTTTTTATTTTTATTTTAACTGTAAAGGCCCTTTCAAATACACAAACTTTTCATCTATTTACTTTAAATTCAGATTTTTGGCTATTAGGTAATTTTGTGGCAAATAAAAGTGCATAAACATCATCACCTCTTTGATGGAATTGGGTGGGAGCTATATTGAATGCTTTAATTTATATCCTGCTTTAAGTATTATTTGGTCTTTAATGGTTTCAGTCAGAATCCTTTTAACAGGTCAAACCACCTGGATTAAATAGATCCAACACCGTTATAATTCATGAAAAACACTTTTAGAATGTTTTTTGTTTAGGCACTCTCAAACAAGGAATTGTAATGTTCAGAATGTTTACGAGTGACTAGGTGATCCATAATTATGACTTCGTTCTAAAACAAAGTTATCATTTTGGTGTTGTTAATGCTGATTGATAATTTATGTGGTTTTAAATTCATGACAATGCCATTAGTTGACCAAAAAAATTTAAGTCCAAAACAAGTCCATAGCAGTACATCATTAAGAAACTAATTTAGCAAAGTTGGTGACTGCAACGTCGACCAAAACGTCTGTGATATTTTTGCTTTCGATGTAGCTGCAACACAGAAGCCAAACTCCAGACAATGGCCATGAAAGCCTGCAATCTTTATTAAATATTTGATGTTCCTTGACTTAAAAAAAATTACAGTTATAGCTTGCTTGTGAGATCCATTGTTCTGTACTGGTGAATATCAAGAAAATGTCATGACTTCCCCAAGGCCTATACTGTTGTCCAACATATGATAATTTAAATTTTTCCCAAAATTAAAGTTCAAACGTCATGGCTTGGATTACAACCACCCGAAATACAGCTATCTTTGTCAACCTCTAAGCGATGAATGGTTGTAAACTTATTTTGGTACATGATAGTGTTTTGTCGTTAAATGACATATTTGTGAATTTGAAATAATCACCTGGCCAACCAGTAGAAATTTAATGAAATTTACTTTTAATGTCTTTAATGATTAATAACAGAAATTGAATAATTTTGTGTGATTTGTTTGAATTTGGACATGATGATGCTGTCGAACACTTATTTACTACCAGCAGCATACAAAGCCTCTGTAACCAGCTTCACCAGTTTTTCCCCAGCTTGAGTGTGGCATGGCATGGCATCAGAAGTGTCGTATGTGGTAGGTCATCCCCAGAGCTGCTTTTTACCATGGTAACAAGGTGTCGAAGTTCACTGTCGTGTATGTGTTTAATCAAGGGAGGCTCAGTTACATGACACCACTGCCAATTTATCATATCAGTATAATCCCCTGCAGTAAACTGGATATCATCTAAAATACCAAACTTACATGTAGCCACATAGTTTTTTTTTGTCTGTATGCAATGGTTCTTATATCACAAGCATCTCTATATTTGTTTCAAGCTGACAATTTAAATTTCACACAGAAACATAAGAAAGAAGTTGCGCGGCATGGCTTGTTTGTCTGCTGGCCTGTCTTATCATGTGATACCATTGTGACACGAGCGGCCGGAAGGTTTTGGCTCCCTGTTTCCACCACGAGCCAGAGTGTAATAATTATGTGTTCTTAGGTTTATTTTGTATGGTATTTCAAGTACACCTACTTTTATTCTTGAGATTCCTTGTTACCATTACACACTTGGCATTCACACTTTGCTTTTAACTGCTGCTAATTAATGGTCTGGTTTTCACATATAAAAATTAAAATAACATAGTTTTTTTTTAAACATGTAGCTAATCAAAACCACACAAAAAAGGTTGTACTGAACATATATTCCATAAAACAATACTAATGTAAAATGATATTTTATTTACTCGCAAGTCACATCGCAACTGCAAAAACTAGTAAAGGTGGTGGGAGCTCGAGGAACTTGGTTGGATATCGAAACACACTCCATTCTGGCACCTCACGTCTCACATGGCCCAGGCATGCTCAGTGGTATGTGGCAAGCAACAAGCAGTACGTCACGCATTAGAGCTCTAACCTTCGCATTATTGCATTTTGCACATCTCCGTTACAAACCGTTGTTTCGAGCTACTGAATGAATTTTTTATAATTATTCTTATTGTTTGTTCATTTACGAATGTTTTATTCAAGTGCTACAAAATCATTGCAGTTCAGTTTTAAGTGGCACCATCATCAGTGGGGTATGAGTACTTGTCGGTATCGCTGCAGTGTTGCGGTTGTGCCCGGCCAGGGGTGATCCTGATCAAGAAGGCGGGGGACGGCTCCAAGAAGATCAAGGGCTGCTGGGACTCGATCCACGTGGTGGAGGTGCAGGAGAAGACCACGGGCCGCAACGCCCACTACAAGCTCACCTCCACGGCCATGCTGTGGCTGCAGACCAACAAAGTGGGCTCGGGCACCATGAACCTGGGCGGGAGCCTCACGAGACAGGTACCTCCACCCCGTCGACAGGCCTCTGCAAATAGCTCCAGTCGAACACAAATATCAAATTATTTGTGAATGCAAACAGTAAGCATGAGAATTAGAATCCCAGAAGAAAAAATTTCACGTCATGTAACATCTTTTGGATAGTTCGACAAATAATACTAAAGGAAAGGTTGGTTAAGTTAAGTCAGCTATAATTATATGGAAAATGTTTTTTAAAATATTTAAATTATAAAAAAAATTGTGTTTTTTTTTTTTAAATTATTATTAAAAAAATTTGCAGCTAACTCAACCTAACCAAATACCAACCCTTCAGTTCAGTTCCTATTCGCCTTATTTTCCTCAACCTGTTACTCTACATTTTCATCCAGAAAATTTTCGTTAACTTACTGTAAAATACCATGAAATTCAATTGCAATCTATTTTTACAAAACCTTGAATCTTTTTTTTAAATGTGGTATACTCAAATTAGTGATTGAATGAGCTCAGATTTACATAATTTAAACCCTAGCTTCAGTTATTAATGTGTTTTCGTTGTTAACGGTAGCCAGGTAAATTGTATTTTAGTTGAGCAATATTATAAACACAATTTTTGCTAATTTAATCTGGAATATTAAACCTTAATTTACTTTATTTATATATTTGAGTCGCACCTTCTGTTTCGTCATAGAAACACACAGCAAGTAACCTTCTACTATATCATATGGTGATATTGATTTATATGCTGTTGAAGCAATGATAATTACTTCTTTTAATGCTCATCTCAATGAAGTGTCTGTGTATTCTGGTGTTTTAGTCCATGGTTGGTGACGTTTGTGTATTTTTTCTACTTCTGGTGCGTTTGATGAGAAGAATACAAATAATATTTTGTTTCGAATTTTGAAATGATAAATATTCTGTGTTTTGAATTGTTTACGTTATTTTTTTTCATTACTGTTCAGCGAGATCTAAACATTTTAAAAAAAACTTTGAATGCTTGTTGCATATGTTTAAAACGTAACTTGTACCTGTTTTTGATTATTAACTCTCATTAAACATAAAAAAAGGGTGTTTATTTTGCCCAAATGACTTAATCTCTGCAGTGAACGTCTGTGTATGACAAACTCACGACATATGCTACGTCAAGTATTCGTAAGCAAACAAATGTTTGTTATTTCAAAGTGTCGAATCGAATACGAATAGTTTATTGTTCGTGTTCGAAAATTTGAATGTTTGCACAGGCCCAGTCATTATAGATGGTGAAAGGTTTTGAGATGGAGAATGTGGTATGGACGGAATGGTACGGTCCGAAGTCGTGACGGTGTTTGATCCCCGGTGGTGTGCAAGTTGGTGTGCAGCTGGCCGGCGGTGTCGGCAGGTGGAGAGTGACGCCAGCGTGAGCGACGCGTCGCCGCACATAGCCAACATCGGGCGCCTGGTGGAGGACATGGAGAACAAGATCCGCAACACGCTGAACGAGATCTACTTCGGCAAGACGAAGGACATCGTGAACGGGCTGCGCAGCGTGCAGCCGCTGTCGGACCAGCGCCAGCAGGCGGCGCTGCGCCAGGACCTGGCCGCCGCGCTGCAGAGGAGGCAGGCCAAGGGCGACGCCAACTGACGCTCCCCTTCGCCCCCGACCGATACTTCGCACGGCATTCAACCAGACTGGCCAGCATCAGTTGTCGTCACCTCTCCTTCCCGTGCCTGCAGGTTTCCGTGCCTGCGAGGAATTTTACGTCGTCATAACGTTGTTCGCTTCTGAAGCTTCGAAATATCAGATGCATTACTAAAAAAAAAATCTTTTGGTGAAACAAGTTCTGGACTAATAATGCATTCCAACAAGCTGATTGATGGACATTGAGTAAGCATTTATCATCTATCTTGAAATATACTGCTAATATTGTTAATTGTTAATTATTATGAATTGGGTACAGTTGTTGCAACTGCATAATGAGCCATAATATCGAATATGATGATAATAGCTACAATGTTTTTTTTTTTTTAACTAGCATTATGAAAGTAATGCTCATCTTGTTTGCCATTTAAATTACATGAAGTATTTCACAGTTAGTATTAACAAATTTAATTATTTTATATGTTTATTTAGCACTTCTTGTGTTTATTCTTATTCATGTCTTCTATTTAGTGGGTAATTTGCAAAGAAAGGAAGGTAATTTATTCTGATGTAACGTTCTGCGTAGATTATGTTTATTTCAATTTAATGTTAAATTTTGGGTATGGCTTTTTAGTAGGGCTGTGCTGTTATAGTTTTTATTGGTACGTTCGGTTCTGATTTTGGTTCCATATAAATCTCTGTTTTCAATTACAGTTTCGGTTCTTATAAAGTGAAAAAAAATAATGCTTCATTAAATATGAATTAGGTGTGTCATTATGTATTTACCCGAATATAATGAAAACCCTATTTTGATTATGAGTTTATGAAAAAGACATTATGGATTGGAAATAACAAGTCAAGTACATAGCACTTGAAAATTGTTTTAAAAATTAAACGTATTCCATATTTACTACATCCTTTCTGGTGCCACTTTCGTCAGTAGTGTGTTTTTAATGGTCTCTTTGAAACACCAAGCTGCACTTAGAAAAAAATGTTTTATAATTGTAGTTCAAAAGTGGTGGCTGTTCAGAAAGTAAAAAAATGTGGTGATATACAGTGGTCATCTGAGAGGGTGAAAGAGCTGGGGCAGGGGAGCCACCCTTAAGAGAAGCAGAAAGAACCCAGCGCCAAACTCCATTTGCACCTCTCCTTCATCCAGCATCTCTCATCTCTCATCCGTCTCGCCTGTGCTGAGGTCCAGCAAGCCCCGGACTAAAGTGGCATGAGTGGTCCAGTGTACAGGCAGGGCATGCAGTTTTACAACTGAGCTGTTCCCAATGGCAAGATGCAGTTGGCAATTATGTCACCCTCCTTTTTAGTTTTCACGTGTTTAGTCAAAATAATACAATTATATTCATGTAAACATGGTAATATGTTAATAAATAAAATTTTAAAATACAGGGAAAAAAAGTACACACTTTTGCAGAAGCGTAAAACTTTATTTTTTTAAAGGTATTTTTAAGCTAACCTCAAACCTTGGATTAGGAGGCCAATCATTGCTGACATCAAAATTGTGATGGGAAAGATAATTTTTGGTTCAGCATTTTTGGTATTTATTATTTTATGTTTTTTTTTCTTAATTATCAAAAGTAATTTGTTCTTTATAGTTTATAATTTTAACGTACTTTGTTTTATAATACAATATGTTTCACTTGTATGCTTTTATATTGTAATTGGCCTTTAATGTACAACTGGCCATAAATCATAACAGTCCCACTAATATATGATAGGAATGGGAAAATGCCATATTTTTTCTGCTGTTTTGTGCCATAACAGTGTTATATGAAGTAAAACCGTTTGAAGCAGCCAGTCACTATGAATTTCAGGAATTATTTTAAATATACTATGTTTTAATGAATAAAAAAATTAAAAGAAACTATGGCCTAGAAATTGTTGGAAATAAAATGGTGTCTTTTGGTTCCTATACCTCTACAAATACATTATATAAACTATACTCTATGACATACATTTTGTGTGTGTTATTTATTGTGAGATGTTGAAAGAATGTGTTTCATTTTCTGCATGCTACATGAGGTAACAGAAACATATAAAAAATACCCTAAATAAAAAACGAAAATTTGAAAAGTCTGTTTCACATGGATATTTTAAAGAAACCAAAACCGGAACCGAAAAATCAGGGAACTGCACAGGCCTACTTTTTAGTAAAGGTGAACTCATTACCGTATTTACCCATGTACCACCCGCACATTTTTTCTGAAAAACAACATTCAAAAGTTGGGGTGCGGGTCATACACGAAATTTGAGGTTTTTGACAACAATGAAGACTGAAAAAATTGGATTTATAGTACATTACCGAATGCTGGACGCATTTATTACAATGAAAATACAACAAAACCCCTTATTTACGTTACCGTTATTTACTTTTTCCTGATATTTTCACCATTTTATTTCGGTCCCGTTTTAACCTCATATGATGCAATGCAATAAATTGCCGTTGTTTACAACGCGCGTATAAACTGCTTCCCGCAATTTACGCGGTTTATTCTGAGATTAACGCTTTCTAATTTAAATAATCGTAATACGACGTATTCTGATGTGTTTTCAAGACGTTTTTAAAAGTATTAAACTTTATCCGTAACGTGTCGGGAGTCGCTGTAATCCACCTATAAAACGTAAACAGCGCCAGTTGGCATCATTCGGTATAGAGCGCGCGCACGTAGTCGAAGATCGATAGCTCGCAAACTTCTTGCTACGCGCGCGCTCTGTTCACAACCGAGTTAACTATAACTGGCAACCCGCGCCATTTTATGCGTATCAATACAACTCACGTTTTTGCTACGGGTTTTTTTACGTTGAATAAAATGGTTTTATGGCATCACTCATTATTTTTAATTATTTGGCACTACGAGCTTTATTTTTATTTGCAGGATGTTGCAACGGACTGAACAGTTGACGATTGTGGTTATTGCATACAAACATTTTAAAATTTATTTCACCAAATTTACGTCTGTTGTTTAGCAAAATTGATCTACTATTTTGACAATGAATATTACTGGTTTTTTTTTATTAATATTTCATGCATTTGTGTTAGTAAAATTCTGTGCTGCAGTTATAAAGAGTTTTCTTTGTTGTTACAATGACAGACTCTTTTTCCCTATTTATGCAGGCACATGTAAATAGACATTACAGTGAAAAAATTTTTTTTCCAGAGAGTATGTTGAAAATTTGGGGTGCGGGTCATACATGGGGGCGGGTGGTACATGGGTAAATACGGTATTTATCTAAGGCCATATAGTTATGTTGATGTAATTCATTTCTTAAGTGTTTTTTTTATCTCACTTTGGATTAATGATAATTTAAAAGAGCTAATGTTGCTATATATTTCTGTCACAGTATTAAGTAGAATAACATATTTACTTGCATTGCTGTCCATGTGACTAGAAAATGTGTACATTTTACATAAATATGTGCACATGTTTGAAGACAAAACTTAAAACTAGTTTCATTATTTCCAAATGAGTTCATGGAAACAAGTACATACCAGTTTAATGTGTTATCTATTTAAGAAGAAGTAGAAAAAAATTCAAATTGTCTTCCATAGGAACTCCAGATTTTTTGTGAAATCAATGTGAGTTAAAGACTCTTAGGAGTTTGAAACTAAGAAATCAAGCATTAAAGGTAATTATATAATTTAGAAATTGGAATATGCTTGCTTTATATATTAAGTTCATTTTCATTGCTTAATAATTATTTTATAATACCATGTTTTATCGCATAATCGTTGCACATGTTATACTAAAATCAAGTTTTAAAAGTAGGGGTGCAATTTTTATGCAAGAGAATCATTTTTGTTGAGGTACTGTTATTCATAAAAAAATCCAATAAATGGAAAGTATGCTTATTTAAAAAGTAGAGTATACAAAAGCACGCCAAACAATTAAAATTAATAAGTCATGCAACAAAAACATAATTTGTTCAACTTAAAATAGAAAAATGAAAACCGTGGCCCGAACGTAAGGCCGAACTAATGCATAACTGTGGTCATAGTACACACTAACCACTAAAGAGTGCATGCTATCAGCGAGATATCAATATTTGACTGTGTGCTCACACACTGTATGGGCATCAACATAATGAGGCCTGTCTGGCTATCCTAAGCAAAGTTCGAGTGAGTCACCAGGGTACATTTCTGACAGAATTAGATAGCAGAGTTGGGTAATAATTAATGATCACAAAATTTAAGAAAAAGGCACTACTAAATTCAGTAGATTTATTGCTTGACAAAAAAAAATTCCAAAACCTTCCATTCCTTGCCATTCCAGTGAGTTTTCAGATGTACGTTCGTAGTCCTACAATATTTTAGTTTGCCAACTATTCCGCAGTGACAAGAATAAAGAACAAAGGGTTTTCTATTGCTGATAGAGAGTTTGATTTATTTTATTGTCATATTCACAAATTTTGAATTGTTTTACAGGAATGTGGCAGTGTGTCTTTAAAGACAAATAAAATAGAAGCTGAAAGCAGGAAGAAGATGAAAATCTGTTGGCTTGGTTAAGCAAATTCGTGCATTGAGTGTATCCATCAGTGGTTTTAAATTTAAATTTGTTTATATAGCTTGATAAATCAATCAGTAAAAATTTCAAACACTGACAAATACTAAATTGATATTTCCTGCTTATAACATTTTCCTGCTTTTAATGTATTTTTTTTCCTTATGCCCCCCTGAAAAAAATTATAACATGGTTCTACTGTAGTAATAATTACAAAAGGTTGTAAGTGGTGTGACTGAAAAATAATTTAACTAAAATGAGTAGGCACCATTAGAATTAATATTGAACATTTATAGTGCTTTTATCAAAAAACTTCAAAAAAAGATCGATCCAAAAGTACAAATTGGCTAAATGCCAAAATTACTTTAAATATGTACTGTCTATTAATAAAAAAAAATAGTGCAACACAATTAGTATTTTAAGGGAAAAAGTTATTCTCTGACACACAAAAAGCAGGCAATATTGCGACAGTAGGACAAGGTTGGTTGAAACGGCCCGAGTCCTCAAAACCTCTCATTGCGATACTAAAAGTTCTCATGCCAAGTTCTTGTGTAATCTTAAAATAGTTCTAAAACATTCTTATACGATTACCATCAGCTGGCTACTCAGCACGCCACCACACACTGCCCGAAGTGCTGGGATAATTTGCTGCTATAGCTTGGACAAATAACTTTGCACGTAGTGATGAGCATTTTTTTTGCACTGTAAACTTCTCAAAATGTGGTTGATTCCAAGTAGACCATACAGTCCACTCAAGTTCTGTCTAACAAAGTTTCAAATTAAACTCCTCAAACAGAAACTCCCGCAGAACACAAAACTAAAATGTCTTTAGTATGCTAACTGTAAAAGTACTTTTTTAAGGTAATTTAAGGTGAAATGAGGCCTACGAGTAATGCAGGCCAGCCTTCCTACAGTCCGAGTTCATTGCGAAAAGTGCACAAAACTGGCTTTAATACAGTGACTGTTCGTTGGAGTAAATAAAAAGCTAACTCGGTTGCACTGTCATCCATGCTACCTCACAGTTTGCTCGCACATCCAGCCTGATTCCTGGCTAGAGACCTTGCTGTCAGTGAAGGTCCTGCCAGGCGGTGGGGGGAGTCCAAGTCACGGCTCCCTCAGGCTGCAGGAGCAGCTCCGGTGGTCTCTCTCTCTCTCCCTCGCGGCAAACATGGCTGTTGCCTCGCTGCACCGAGGCCGGCGGTGGCGCGTCCAGGCGCGGTAGTTACTGCATACGCACGTCACAAGTCACCAAAATTTGTGGCAGGAGTGAACAAGGATATTAAGTAGGTCCCAAAATGTTTTTAAATACCAAAAACCAAATATAACTAAAGCAAAAAGAAAATAGTTTAAATTAAAATAACACATTAATAAACATAGATGCATAATCGGAGGAAGTTGCGGCCCAAGAGACGCCTCGGTAACCGAACATGAATTATGCCAACTAGCGCGGCTACATTTTTATACGCGGTGCACAGTGGCAACAAAGACAAACAGATAAAGTTTATAAGGTTTAAAACATCTTAAAGAAAATTTACGTATCGGACAACTTCGTATTTATGTTAATTAAATAAGTAATCTGTAATATTGGAACAAATTATAGATTTCAACTTCAAAATGCATCACTTTATACAGGAAAAGGAATTTTATGGGCAGCATCTGACATGGAATAAAATAATGTATATCATACTGAGAAAATGACGAAACAGAAACATTTGACCATATATTACTGGAAATCATATTGTGCAGGTGCATCTTAAACAAGTTTTACTGTGATTGTAATTACTGTATTTTCCCATTTATAACTACCAAACTGCCTGACAGCAACTTGAAAACAGATTGCTGTTGCATGGTGCTTTATCCTGTCGTGTTTACTACCTACACAAAGCACTCTGAATCTAATGGTGGGACCAAAAATATTATGTTACATTTATACAAAAAAAATTCTCCAAATTTTGACGCCCTTAAATAATGGTGTGACGATGCAAGTGCAACGATTATGCTATAAAATACGTTATAACGTTTAAGCTCTAAAGGAGTCTTCTATGTTGTGAATATTGTAACTGCAGTATCATCTACCATCAAAATGTTATATTTGTAGTATCATTTAAAAATTTGATAATCAAAAAGTTTTGTATTAATACTTGCAATCTTTTATGTTTAATTTTTATTTGTTTAATAATGCTTGAATATGTTATTTTTATTTATATTATAATACTGGATAACGAATGAACATGTAATTTTTGAATATTTAATTTTTGGTTAATACCACCATCTTTAGAAAGAGGCATTTAATTTGATTGTAGAAATTGAACTTATCTGGGGGGGGGAAAAACAGTTAAATGCTTTAAAAAGGTTGCTGTGTTATTTGTCACTTTGTAAGTTATCGATTAATAATGGTAATGAGGCATTCTATTTCCGTAAAATGTTTTAGCGTTGGATAGTGGCTTCTTGCTAGGAAAGTTTTCAGTAATAACAGTTTAACTGTTGAAATATAAGAGTAGGGTATTAAAATTAAATATTGCTGACTGAAGGTTGGTATTTTAAAAACTACCCTAAAGATGGCAGGCAGTACACCATGATCTATCATTAGTTCAAAATCTTGTTTCATGTAAAAGACATGTTAACAAAACTAAAACTTCCTTCAATGCAGAAATTTTCAGCTGTGTTCTTCGCAAACTACTGAAAATATTATATTGAAAAGTTGGACAGAAATAATTATACTTAAATATTTTCCCCCCATTTTTATGTTTTTTTTTTCCCCCTTTTCATGTTATATTAAATATTATGTATGGTTTTATTCCAAGAAAACTTAATAGCTATGAACATTTTATAACATATATTTTCAAAGATATTTTTAATGTTTCTTTTAATTTAATGGTTAGCTTGAATCATTTATGGTGCTGTTCAAAGCTGATCTAACTGTGGAGTGTTCGTTGGTGATTCTGCCGAGGGAAGGGTTGAGCTGCTGTCGACTCGGAATCACCTGGTGATTGGTGGACGGATTGTTTGATTGCTGGAGTGCAGAGCAGTGGTTCGGGAGCCGAGGCGTGGAGGTGCTACCATTCCTCCCCTCGTACGTGGCTGGGACTCCTCGTAGAGGTGGGGGCGGGGGGGGGGGACACCAGTGTTTGGTGCTAGGACACGTACACACTTGCAGGGGATTAGACCCTGTCACCGCAGCTTGCGTTGGGCTCTTGTTCAAGTCAACATTCATGATCTAGTGTAATATTGTAGTATACGGTAGTCCATGAGGTGATTATTCCTGCGGTTCTTGACCACCGGCCCGTGAGCAGATATTTGGCTTTAATGACTAAAACGGTATTGGTAAAAGTTTGGTGAGATGTTATCATCACCCTGTCCTACCTTAGATTGTAAAAAAAATAACTGAAGAATAAAATAATGGATAAAAGTGATAGAAGCAAGATGGCGGGTCCTAATTACCCTTGAGTGATGTAGTGTACTAGTGTGCAAATTATGGAATATTCTTTTCAGTTAGGTATCGCGGTTGAAAACACTCGGCATGTAACCTGGGTAGATGCTATGACATAAAGACTTGAAGCACTACAGTTAGTTAGGGAATTTATACAAATTTTATCTATCCATACTATTAATTTTTGATATGTAACTGGTTGTACTGCATTGGGTAGTAGTAAATTCATAGATTGGAATAGAAATATGTAATTACGGTGATACCATCTGTGGAAGTCTCGGAAATCTCAAAAATATTGGAGGGCCTGCATGATTCATTTGTATATATTGATTTTATGAACATCACAGAATTTAAACCACGCATAGGTATTAAAATATAGAACTTTATGATATTAAAGGTATCCTTTAAAACTTTGTTATATTTTATGGTCATATAAAGAAATAATGACAACTTAAAAAATACATTAGAATCCTAGCATTACAAATTTGACACCATTTAAATGTAGATATAGTGTAGAGTTCATCATACTGTAGAAAGATAGTGATGAAGTATTTACGGACTGAGATCGGTTGTTTATACAAAAAAATACAAATGTATTCTTAGTGTTATAATATGTGTTTTAAATTGTTTTAGGTTAATATTTTTAGTACCTAAGTACACACTTCCTTACAAAACAGTTCAGTTATAATACTTTCTTTCAATCTTTATTTTGAAATTATAAAATTGGTAATTTAAATAATAATTGAATACATAACATTTGCATAACCCAGGAACAGAAATATGTGATAACCACGGTGGTGCCATCTGTGGGAGATGGTGTGAATCAAACTTTATAGTATTCACTTTTGAATGAATTTTAATAAGATGGGCAGTATTTCATTAAAATTCCTTGTTGAAACACTGGTTCAAAGGCAGTGTTCAGTATTTTTTCAAGTCTTTTTTTGATTTATGGTTTTCATTGGAGCAGTTTTATTACATAGTTCAAAATTCTCTCTGCAAATTGAAACTAGTCAACATAGCTGCGCCGGCAGTGGCTCGTGCAGAAACTGCGTGTGATTTGCATCCATAAATGTAGTTGAAAACACATTTGTGTATGTTTATCACTTTCTGCATTATTTTAAAGAATTATATGTTCAATTTCACATCCGAGGCTCGAGTTTTGTATACTAAGTGTATGTGCAACATAAGAACACATGAATTTGCTTGTTACATATTGCTGGCTAATACTGAAAAACTCCCTCACCTTTTTTTATTGCTAGGTTTATATCTTATGTTATTGATAAACTATACATTCTGTATTATTTTTAATGTATGAAAATACTATCTCCAAGACTTAAATAAAATCACTAAATAATTAATTTTACAAAATTTTTTGAATACAAATGTGACTATCCCATAAAAAGTATGTTATAAAATAAAGTGAATTTATTTATTATAAAAGTATATTTAAAATAATTTGCTGCCCAAGGAGAATTTAACCAAAGAGTGTTCCAAGTTTGAGATTCACACATAATGAATTTTATTAATTTATTTATCATCATCATTGTCTAGTATAAGATAAGATCATATATCTTAATGGCCCACATTGAAATAATAATTGCTAGGCCTGTGCAAATATTCAAATACGAATAATAAACTATTTGACCCTAAATACTAACACTTTAAATAACGAATATTCATTTACTTACTAGTATTTGACACAGCATACCTCATCAGCTTTTCGAATACCAATGTTCGCTGTTGTTGTCATTTGTGCAATATAAACACCCTTTTTTGATGTTTTAATGGGACCTCATAATCAAAAACATTAACAATAAGCGATGTTTTGTAAATGCAACTAGTCAAGGTTTATTTTTTTTTTCTTTCACTGTTGCCTAGTAGCTAACCGCAAAAACTGGAAAGTTGTGCGAACAATTCAAAAAATTGCATTTTTGTCTTTTCAAACTTAAAAACAAAATAATGTTTGTATTTTTTCATCAGGTGCACTAGACATGGGGAAAAAAAAATAAATGTCAACAACCACGGGGACCGCACATCACAAATCACGGACACTCATTCCGATGGTCAATAAAAGTAGTAAACGCCATGGTTCCAACAGCGTACAAATCGATAGTCACAATCGATCTAACACCATGCGACACAGTAGAAGTTTACTTGCTCTATGTATCTGTTATAAAATACGTTGCAGCTTTTTTAAAAAAGATGGGGCATGTAACGCAGTACCTGTGATAAAAGTGACACTTCTTTAGCAATTCAAACCTCGTAACAGGTAAAATGGCAGAGAAAAGACAATTTTCTAAAATAAACATGAATTAACAATATTACTCACTGTTGAAATAATCACATCATAAAATGTTATATTAAGATTTTTAGGACCTCAACTATAGCATGTAAACAATTCTAACTACAATTTATACACGTTTTAAAAAATAAATCAACTTAAATAAATTTTATTATCAACCACATCTATATTATTACTCAGTATTATTCAGTAAAACCAATTATGCAATTTAATAAGATAAAAAAGCACTGGGTCTTTTGGCTTTAATTTCTTTTTCGATGATTCAAGAGTCCTAACTTTTTCGTTTTGATTAGAAATTTGATGAAAACAGAAATAAATGAATAAATATGAATTAAAATTATTACTCACTTCAAAGTAACTTCGTAGGATATCAGTAATTATTGATCAATCAATATTTATTAATTTAAAATCAAGATTACTCACTGTTGAAATACTTACACCGTAAATAAAATTTGTTTAGCATATATCAAAGCTAGGATTTATTATAATAAATAAGTTTTCAATTAATTTTTATATTTTGTATAGGTTAGATGTGATCGAGCATTCTTCTAGACTGATTTTGTAGCTCTGCAAATATCACCTTATCATTGAGTTATAGTGCAAGAGATTATGCCAATAGGCTACATAGACATACTGCAATGCATTCATAGGCATTGAATCGAATGAATGAACAATGACATTTCTGCCGCTCTGCGACGCAAAAACTAAATGGCACGGACCTATCTCATGGTAATTCTTTACATTACAACCATATTTTCACTTTGTGAAAATAAAAACAATATTCCACGCACTGGATTTATTTAAACTTTTTTTTACTACATTTTCTTAGTAACATATTTACACACTCCTGGGCTCATAATTATAATACAGTTTGTGATTTAGTGAATCAAATAATAATTGGTGACAATATTTAGTTACACAGATAACACTGTTTAACAATACTGATTTACACAAATAATTTAAATAATACGTACTTGAAAGAACACCATATATAAAACATAAATAATTGTTTAAGATTTCAGATGAAATTAGTATAAATTGTGTTTATGATACTGCTGAACTAAAATACAGTCATACAGTTTATCTGGCTGCCGTAAACAATGAAAATGCATGAATAACTGTAGTTTAAGTATGTAAATATGAGCTCATTCAATTACTAATGTGGTAAACAGCATTTAAAAAAAAAAGAATCACGTTTTTTGTAAAATGGATTTCATTGAATTTCATGATATTTTGCTTTCCGTAAAAATTTTCTGAAGCAATATGTAGAGTGGCAGGTTTTGGAGGAAAAAAGAAGAAGAATTGGAATTGAAATGAGAGGTTATTTAGGTTAAGTTAGGTTAGCTGAATAAATAAAAACACCAATTTTTATTTCATAATTTAAATATTTTAACAAACATTTTACAGATAACTATTTTAGCTGACTTAACCTAACCAATCTTTCGCTTAAGTATCGTTTTTATAATTTCCCAAAAGCCACTACAGTAAATTTATTTTTTATTTCCCTATGTATTTTGTTACACGATGTAAAAAAAATGTTAAGTGCAATTCTAATATATATTCTATTCTAACTAAAAAAACATTCAAACAGGTCTAACAAGTTCCCATTCAACACACATGACAAGTTGTGCATTCACATCCAATAAGTAAAGCCAAAAGTTTAGGATATTATGAAAAGTGAATAAAAACATTGAAAATAGTGGGTTTAGACTTTATCATCATTAAAAATTAAAATACAATACTTACGTATTTATCGGTTACATTTACATTGATCAACTGCTTCAACAATTTGTGTTGTTAAATAAAAATCTGCAGCTACAACATTCGCCATTATTATTTATATTTAATGTTTCTTAGTTAACGAGAAAGTTGTAACAATAAAAAGTACAGCTGAACTTTTTTTTATAATGTAAGGTTTTGTGGTTTTATTTTTTGACAAGTTTCGTTGTTATTTTTTAAAGTGTCTTACATTAATATATAACATTACTCACATATCAAAACAAGAAATGGTGTTATTGGAACCATAAAACCTACATAAAATTTTCAGCTGTGGGAAAAAATATTTGATTCAACTGATTATGTGATTAAGTTTATTTCTGGTGCCAACATATTTTCAAATTTAAATTTTCTTTATCGTCACTTTTATTTCTTTAATGCTATTAATATTAATATGAACCAAAATCATACTTATACATTTCTTTATATAGTTTGTCTTTAGGCCTGTAGCCATGTGTGTATGTTAACAGCTGTAGAATGATTTTAATTACTTTACTAGAAAATATATATTTTTTTTATTTTTTTTTACTAAGTATACAATATTTTAGGTTTTTAAATAAAAACTTTAACTAAAAATTTATTAAATTCTATATTTTAACAGCCAAAATTAAGTATTTAGGTGAATTTCGCTGCTTTTCATTTTGGTGTTTGGCGGTGTATTTTCAATTTCACTTGTTTAGGCTTTATCACTTTTCACCATGTAATTATGCCTTTACCAATAGGGAATTGTTTTAATTTTTACAGCAACTTTAAAAATGTTAAAATATCTAAATCGTGATCATTTAAATGTAGTGTTTGTGCTTAGTTGTATTATTCAAAATATGTAACTATTTTAACAATGTCAGTTTGGATGAAAATTATTTTTTAAAATTCATTTTTTGAAGTTTTGAAAATGTGATTTTTACACCTCAACATGCTTTTTTGACTTATTATAAATAAAATTGAAGGCTGTGTGTTTGTTACATGTGATGCATGCATATTTACAATATCCAAATGATAAATGCAGAACTGTCAAAAAAAAAAAGCCATACCATCATGAACCATTTGAACTGAGTTTATTGTTTTTTAGTGCCAGTTTAAAAAAAAAACACTTAGGGCATCTCAATTGTAGACACGCATGGCAATGTGATATCAAGTGAGGTAATGTTTTTGGCAGTTGAAGGTTTTAAGATTTTAAGTTGAAAATCTCTCACTTTCAACTTGTGGAATATTTTGAGTCTTGCATTTGAATACCACTCGTGCATGCATTCAGGCTGGTGTGGATTTAACCTCTTCACAGCTGCTTTGATGAGGTGATCCTTATTGCCAAGGGCTTTTCCCGGTCACTTCCTCGTCTAAGCTGCCTCGGAGCCCAGACCTAACTGCAGAAGTCTGCGAACTTCACCAAGGGCTACCAACGCAGAGAACAGCTTATCTTGCACACTCCAAACAAGCGCACTTCCAGGGGGGTGGAGCTGGACTGTGACTAATTCTTATTCTCAGGAACACCAGAGTTCAGTTGTTCCACGGAAAACTTGGTTACGTGACCATTAATGGTAAAGCTCTGTACGTTTTTACCATGTTGTGTACTCCTGAATAAGAAATATCTGTCCGCAGATTACATTAAAGTGCCAACACCACTCGTAACCTCCAGAAACTTCAGTGATGTTACTGCCAATCTTTTTGGGAGGTGGACTTACAGTTTCACTCATCTCTTGGTTGTGTGCCTGCGAAAAATATTGCAATAGCGTCTTCTTAGTGGCTCATAAGTTGGTAGCATCGTACTCATTATTTTTCGCTGAATGCATCAGGTTAGAACACGCCAAATATCTCTATAAGTCATTCTCCTTGACAAATTAATTTTGTCCATCATCTGAAATTTAAAATTCTGAATCAATATGTATTACAAAATATAACTTCTGTAAAGGCACATGCACTTCTGTCAAAGATTTGTGTGGTAATTATTATGCTGTTCAGTTTAGGTATTGCATGGCGACTGGTTGCTCTGGTGTGCCTTTAGGCAAGTTCTGACATTTTCCCTCAGTTGTACTGTGACTTAGGGCTTATCACAAAACTGGTTTTACTACCTACATTTTTAAGCTGATTTAGGAAAAAGAAAATACATTGTGGCAATAAAATAATTTTAAAATAGTTTCACTAAAGGGGGAATTTTTTTTGGATTTCAACCTGTTAAATGGAGAGCAGTTTCAATAGTAAATAAGCAATTACAAAAGTAAAAACATAATTTGTTTTTTAAAAAACTTAACATTGGTTTTGTGAGGATTAGTTTCTATGGGGGAGGGGGGGGGGGGCAGATGTTCTTGTTGCCCTCTGGATTCACCCTTGTTATCATATGGTAAGTTAAATTGGTTAAGTAGGTTGCGAGAGACTGCACATGGTATCTACAGTTTTATTCATGGTAGAGGACTGTTTTGCTATTGTAGTGAGTGAACATTCACTGATGCATTACTCAATGTGTCTGCTATGGAGAATCTGCTGTGAAAATGGTCTGCAGTTTGAGCGGTTAGAGAGCTGATTGTTTTTCTGTATATATGGTGATAAATACATGTGGGACTGCAACTTTGGTAATGTAACTAACTGTCTGTGCATTTTGACAAACTCAAAAATTAAAAGTTACACATTTTAACCAAGAGTAAATCATCTTGGTTCATTACTTATAATGGTATAATGGTATGTAAATTGGAAGTAGGTTGTATACAAATACCACACAAATTAATATTAGTAACGGTACAAGTTTTATAATTAAAGAATCTTTAAAGCTCCTGGTTTCATTTATTCTCCCAAATTAAGTTATTTAGTGTTAGTTTACTGCCACTACACTTGCTCATTATAAGGTGTTGCATAAAATTACTCATGAAAATCTTTTCCAGGCTACATTTCTATACTCAAAAAGTTTAAAACTAATGCAATTTTTCGTAATTAAAAAAAGTTTATAAAGAAAAGAGTTTCAATATTTTTCTGAATTTTAGATTGAAGTATATCTTGACTATTCAGCCAAGAGAACAGCTAATTTTTTTCTGCCAGGTGTAACAGAAGAAAGTTGGATATCTCTTTAGATGTGGTGTATGCAGCAAGGCTGAAAATCCAGATTGTTAACACTTTTATGGTTAGGGGGAAGAAGGAATGTTGTGTGCAGCAATGATGAAACTAATTTATATTCAAGTATCTGCATTTGATGACTTTCTACAGAATTGCATGACATTGAAAGATCCTAACAAAATGGTGGATCATCTGAAACTGTTACTGGCTTCACTTAGTGCAGGAAACTATTCGCACATCAATGAAGTAGTCACCGTACTCGAAGAATTGAAGGACGCTGGCTACATACAATAATTACTCTGATAAATCATTTTAAATTCATATAAAAATTTATAGATTTTGTAGAAATTTTTAAATCCAACATTTTTCTTGTGTAAAAATGGAAGATTTAATTTCTCGTAATGCCTGTGTAATGTTTCCATAAACTCATTAATTTTTGTTTTGGAACCTTTACTTTTTTTGATAATCAAGGACATTGTATATCTTCTTTGTTTGTTATGACTTGTGTAACTGTTCAGAAATATTTTGAAGTGAGTGATTTGTCATTCTGCTTGATAGTTGCTCACTGCGTTGTTGTGTTCAGCATGTACAGAAGATGAGTAACATTTGTGTTCAAATTGTTAACGCATGTTTTATCAATAAGGTTTTGTTGTAATCCATGACTTTTGGACTTTGCCTAAATTGTGTCTCAAAGCAGATTGACAAAAAAAGTGTGACTAGCATTGCAAAGAAGTCATAATAAAAACCAAGTCAAGGAGTTATATCTTTGTAACATACTACATACTTCTAACCATGTTTAAGAAGCTTTGTTTTAATTTTGTTAGTTGCCATGTATTTAGTTTTTCACTTGTGACAACATTAATTTTGATTACACACACAAAATTTTGGTGTTAAATATAAAGTATTGCATATGTAAATGAAAATGTTTTAAGAAATAGTATAACGAGGAAACTATTATTTACATAGTCAACTAAATGTATGAATTTTGTTTGATGTAAAATATTATTGTAGTTTTCGGTATGGAGGATGAGGCATCTTGATTGGCAAATAAATTTGCACAGTTAAATAAGAAATGGGCCACATATCATCAAGCATTGAAATTACACATCCTTGCGTATTCTCATGCAGTCTTGATAATTTTGGTGGCATTTTTTGAGGGAATTATGTGCGTAACAATAGCCTCGTGAGTTTCTTGATGGGGAAGCTGAGGAGGGAGAATGGTAATAGGTCCTATTTTCTTAGATGTCATAATTTAGCAAAGTTTGACAGCATAATAATAAGGGGAAGAGTTTTATTTTCTATAAATTTGCTTTCCCCACCATTCTTCTTTCCCGTCTTTACTATGTACTGTATTCTGACTTTGTAAGACATTAGCATAAATACCGCTGAGTAAGTGAATTCCATGTACATGTGACAAGTTCCATCAAATAAGACAAGTATTTATTTTTACCTCTTCAAATTTACTTAAAAAGTTCTTGTCCTATGCCAGTAAATGCGGTAATCACTAAAAAAAAAAACTATTATTTTGTGCATAATCTGGTTGTGGGTTATGAAATAAATTATTTTGAACACTTCCTCTGAAACATTATTCTTTAAAGTGGTAAGTAAATGATTTTTTTTATATAATATCATTGAGAATTGGTAATGTTATCTCTGTTCAATTTGGTATTTATACAGACTTGTCATTGATATTGGTTGGTTTTGTATTGTAGAATGTAAATATAACCAAATGGCGATCAAACGAGGTTTCAATGATGCACATCGATTTAGCTTGTTACATGCGTTAGACCCACGTAGCGGAGTGCTAAAATGGAAACACATATACACTTGTTAAACTATGTAAGCCTGTAGCAGTGGCATTTTGAACTTGAAACCATCCTAGTTTTTCTGCTGTCAAAACCGTTACTGGTTTTTAAGTACCTTATAAAATTTCTTACCAAACAAAGGGTACTTCATGTTGGTTCCTTGTTTTTTACTCTGTGTAAGTTCGTGAACTTTTACAGCATAAGTTTTTGTTTTTAATATGTAGTGCTTTTGGTACACAATTTCTTAACCCTTAAGAATTCCTTGACATGGTTTCTTTAAGAATTGGTTGTGTGTTTGCCTGACTTGTACTACTACTTTGTGTGTTTAAGCTGTTATAGTTTGGTTGTGCATTCATGCTGTGACTTCTTGGTAATAAATCTTGCTTACCTGACCAACTGTTAATGTATACGTTACATCGTTAAAATGAGTCCTTTTTGGTGGTGCTTTGTTGAAAGGGACTAAGTGTTGCCGACTGTACCCCGTACGCAAGCATGGAAGTTGTAAATAAGTGTGTATGATAGGGAGTCTAGATTGTGTATGCTTACGACAGATGGTTTTCTCCTTGAAAAGTAGAAAATAATTTTGGATCTTTATAGTAATATATACTTTTTTTTTTTTTAAAACCAAACAAGGCATTTTGAGAGGTGATTGGTTAATTTTTGTTCTAGGTGTTTATGTTTTCACTATTTCAGTAACATAAGTTGAGGGCTTAACATGTAAATTAAATGTGTTTTTTTTTTGTGACTTGTGTTTCATTTGGTGGCGGATGTGCATTGCTTCCCACATTTTCACGTTCGTAGTCCAGCCATGTTCTTGAGAAAGCTGCTTGTTACAGTCTAGACCTGCAGTTATATCTTTAGTAAAACTATTTGTGAGGAATAAACAGATGAAATGTGACTTGTTTTAAACACAACTAACTGTTTCCAACTATTGAATTTGTTCTTTCATAGATATTTATTTTTCTCTAAAACAACAACATATTGTCAGAGAGAAAAAAGTTAGTTCAGTCACACTATTTCAGAGCAGGAGGGAAGACATTGGCAATAGCGAGAGAGAAGAATTCATTTGGCCACTGCACAGAAAAAACCTCCATACATCTACTGTGTTTGGGTATGGTGCTATTGTACCTAGTTTTTGTTTGACCCTGGTGGCATAACTGCATAATGAATATGGCATTAAAATTTATTAATGCACATTCATTGTAAACTGTAAAAGATTAAACGTTTCGAATAGAATGTAAATAGAGAGCAATTAATTTAAGAATTGTGACGTCCTTAATCCTTAAATATCACCTACTTATTTGTGAAACCGTGCAGTAGCATTTTTGCGAATGCTGGGCCTGTATTCTGTTTTGCAGGATTTCCTGTCGCTGTATAGCTTAACAAATTATGTATTTATGTAATTTGGTAATGAAAGAAGCATACCCATTAATTTTTTTAAAATGTTAATTAGGTTTTGACTTAAAATCTAATTTGGTTCATTTATAACTAACTTGTCTTTTTGAAAATGATAATTTCCCATTTGTTCCCAGAGAAAACGAAAAACAAGTCACGTCTGAATAAGTATGGCATTTATTACTTACAGCACGCAGCTTTCTTGAAAACTGAGAATTACTAGTTTCTTGTTACATTCGATACTGACAGAATCAGTGACTATTTAACTGTTGTGGCTCAAAACTGAACATACTATGCAGGAGATAAATGTAACATGTGGAATAATTGATTTGATCAATAATTTGTTATCCTAGCAGTTGTGTTGTGCCAACTTGTGAGTCAGGGTAGTGTTTTCATGCTATGTTGGTACACGCTGTTCAGTACCTATGATTTCAAGTGTTTGTCAGATATGTCTAAATCGGAACCCCAGTTTTAATTGGCTAATTTTCAAGCCATACAGGAAGGATACTGAATATGTATGTTCACCTTATTCTGATTAAAGTCCATTTATTTATATATTTGAGTGACATGATTTTTGTGCTTTTCATTCATGCTTCTTTGTCTTGTTTGAAAGTTGTAACTGCAGATTCACTGAATTGCAGGTCGTTGCCTTCTTATTACTTATGTATGAGCAAAGTTGATGTGTTAATCAGATGTTTTGTAAAGTACCAATTTGTTGAAAGTGGATGGTCAAATGGATTGATGAATAAAATTATTTTGATTGAAAATTTAGATAATTTCTATTAATTTATACAATTCAGTTTAATTCAATGGCAACTCCTACATTTTGCTTTATATATATATATATATATACATATATATATATATATATATATATATATATATATATATATATATATATATATATGTATATATGTATGTATGTATATACATATGTGTGTGTATGTGTATATATATATGTGTGTGTGTGTGTGTGTGTGTGTGTGTATACAGGATGTAAATGAAATGGCGGAAAATCTCGCGGATGCAGGTAGCCAGACCTACACCAAGAAGAATGGGTATAGGAACCACCCCTATGTTGCCAATAGTATGGGCGCAAAACCACTGTGAATGTAGTGTTGAGGAAACGGTAAAGCGAAGATAAATCAACAACCACAACTAATGAAACGCTGACCTTCCAGATTCAATTAAGATGCATGACAACACGTATGCAGGGAATAAAAGGTGACCACAATTCCATCGCATACGTAGGAAACATGGCGTCGCCTCTGTTACTATGCACGTATTACTGTACCTGTACGCATGTTCTAAGCTATCGTTGTGAAACAATAACAGGAATGACATAAGGAACATAAAAGGTCCTCGTACTTGAACACGCTCAGACAAACCGTTTCCGAGATACAGGCACTCAAATTCGGAGCGAGATTTTCCGCCATTTCATTTACACCCTGTATATACACACATACATACATACATACATACATACATATATATATATATATATATATATATATATATATATATATACATACACACACACACACACTCACTCACACATAAAATTCTTAAAAGCGAAAAAGTGTGAAGGAAATTGGGAGGGGTGGGTGGGTGTTATGAATTAGTCATATTTTAATATACCTCTAGACATGAAATCAGACTTTTTGTTTCATACAGAAAATATTTTTTCTAATAAAAACATATTTCCCAATTAAATTTATAACAAATTTTATATATGAATTTCCCAGATGCTAAAAAAAATTATCCACAAACTCCAAATGGGACTCAAGTAACTTGATTTAGGATGTCTTTTGAGTATAAGCCATTGTTTGTTACACCACATGCCATAAGAAATTCAATATTTTTTTTTTTTTTTTCCACTTTTGGCTTGTTTTCAGGGTGTTTTCATATTTATCATTTTTTGAGGTTTATATGACATTCAGTGTAATCAGCAATGGTGTACATTATGAATCAATCTTTTCATTGCAAGAATTAGTCACAGAACATACAAATAACTTGGTGTGAATGTAGAATATTTCATGTTTCAACTTACCATATTTGTAGTTAAAGTTAAACATTAAATGAAGCATTTTAATATTTACTATTTTAAATTGTTAATGTGGATATTTTAGGCCTCCAAGATTACACCTTGAGTGTGTTGGTGTTGTTTAGAATAATCCACAATTAGTACATCACAGTCAATTACAATAGCACGGAGTACTCCAGTCACAAACAAGTGAACCTTCGCCGGCGGTCAGGTGACGTTCCGCCTTACGGCAACACGGCGTAGCTGCACAGCGCGTAGTTATGTTTCTTCGCAGTTCAAGAATTGCGATACGAACTCCAATGCTGAAGCAGGGCGAGTTGAAGAGGGATGATGGTGTAACAAGTAGTTGCATGGCGTGTCGCACACAAGCCCTGCCTCGGGTGTGCAGGGGCGCGAGATGGTTGTGATCAGTCTAGTACGTTCTTTCGTCACTTTACGATTTCAAAATCCAACTTTTCATTAAGCCAAGCTACGACAAACACACATACCATAACTATCATATATCATATGTACTTTGGAAATATCTAACTGGAAGTTCTAGTGTGTTTCAAAAAGGTAACTGAGCAAGTTCATTATTATATGACAATATTTTTTTAATGTACAGGATCTTAAGATGTACTGATTTAAAACAGCAAGCATCATGTACCACAGAATCATACCATCAGGATTCAGGGATAAACTTCAATATATGAAACGTAAGAATTAGCGTATTTTTAATTTTCCGTAGTTCGCTACACTTGTGCTAAACAAAGTGATACATGATCACGGGTAAACAATGACTGGCAGTGGCAGTGTGAAAACACAGGTATTATAATGTAAGCTTTAAACTTTTTTTTTTTTTTCACAAACCAGTAGGAATTAAAAAAACCTGTTTTCAGTGTAAATTTAGGAATGTCGCTAGTACTTGAAAAACATATTTTCATTTTTATTTACTATTCATTCCCCAAAGCCGCGACGTCCGATGCTGGTATAGTAATGTAAGCTATAAACTATTATTTTTCACAAACTAGTAGGACTTAAGAAACCATCCCATCCGGGTAATTTTAGGGAAGTGTGTAGTGTGTAAAAATCATGTTTTCCGATTTTTTCCTTTGCGTTCTAAAAAGCCGCGACGTCCAATAATTGCAAAAGAATAACTTTTGTGTGTTCCAATGAGTTGCAGCACTTCTGACTGTATTTCAAAAGATGCCCAATCTTTATTTTGTTTTTTCAACATCTCTCAACAGGATCAACGCATTAATAGTTTTTAACAGCAATATATTGCGTTGTTTGGTTTTTATAATATTTATAGAACTAAATACTCTTTCAACTTCAGCAATTGAATGTGGCAATGATGGAATGAAGATTGCCAGTTGTAAAATCAAAGAAAAAGGATTCTCTCCGGCAATTTTTATACTGCAAAACCTCACTCCTAAATTGAACAGTGTTAGTAGTGTTATTCTACTTAAGTTGATATTATGCCATTCTTACAGAACATCATTTATGAAATTGAGTTTGGTTTAGTAACAAATTTTATTTCACCAAATAACCAATGTTTAAATTTAAACAAACAATTATTGGACGTTTATCTTTTTAAAATTTGTTTAGCAGACACCAAAATGGCTGCACAATAGTGTCAGCTGATATGTGAAGATGAAGAAAGACACTTAAATAATCTCAAATTTATAAGCGAGAAAAATTAGTTAAATATGATGGTGAGGATAATGATTTCAACATTTTTTTTTATACTAAATATATAAATGTGCTACAGGAAAGTGAACTTCTGCTTTTGTTTCCATCAAATTGACGCCACTTCCGCTGCCTGATTAAGTTTAGAATAAATATTGAATTGAAAATGATCTCAGAAGGGGGGGGGGGGGGTGAGGGGGAGGTTTCCACCTCGTAGCTGCAGGCAGGAGTGCGTCGTCCACGTGAACTACCTGGGCTGTTCAGGCCACTCAGGACGCTTAAAAGACACTGCACTTTATTAAGGTTTGATACACTTGCTGGTCCAACCCTGGCCGAGTCTGTCAGACCATCTCTACATGGTTGGTTTAACACACCGACGTTGCGCGCCAACAGGTTAGGCATCAAACGCAGGTAGAAGTTCTATCATGAGGCCGGCACTGACAAAACTATAAGGACGCAGCGAACCACTGAAGCACTGATAGGTTGTAACTATATTAATATTGTAAATGAAGTTAAACATAAAATGGCAAAAGCACACGATCAACAGTTCTTAAACAGGAATGCAACTACATATATTAATAAGTCAAAGTTCGTGATGGATTGCAAATACGTTCAGATGTACGTGAAAAATATACTGCGAGGCGTGACTGTTAATGATGACTGCCATGACGCGGCTGTATTATGAACAGATAACACAAATGAAATATAATAATGTTAAATAAACTATGAACCTAGAAAAGCCTAACTTGATAATAATCGCTAATACATGAAAGTTACTGTAGATCGCCGTGATACGACTGGATTGCGAAAACTAAAGTCATTACTTAGGATGCTCTTACGCCATGTCGCCTAAATGCTGGTATTGGGGCGATGATTTCTGCGCGACGGGCGCGGAACGACCGTCCCTGGTGAGCGCCGGAAGGCAACTGCTCTATCGCTTAAAAAACCAGCGGCGCGAACCTCCGCCAAAACGCGTGAAGCGCGGGAAAACAGCCACGACCAGTTATGGACTTAGTGGTTAATTTGAGATATACCTACAATAATTATTCTACAATGGTATACAATTCTTAAATTACTTTATTAACCCAAAAATTGTTATTATTTTGGTTTATGGAAAGAATAGAAAATTACAGATTTATCACACACTCGCGCATTGCCACACCCGGCCAGGCGCTTCGGTCAGCTTGCCGTTCGTCGCGGCGTACATCACGCACGGGTTTGTTCGTTGCACACGCAATTCGAGTGAGTGTTTTTGGGACGTAACGGCCTGTGCGACCCAGACGGAGCACCGGTGGCTGGCGTCAATACAAAAACATTTTGTGCGTAAAAATGAAATTATGTTTTTAAAACTTTAAAAAATCTCGGAAAATATAATTCATTATATAACGAAATTAATTTAATTAAAATTTATTCATGTTAAAAAAAAATTTAATGCCCAACATAATTTCAAGTTAAAAATTTCCATCCAGCAATGTAATGCATTATTTCATTTCGCAATCGGAAGAAAAAAAAATTGAAAAATTTGAGATAGCTGTGATAAAAAATAAATTTTGATGGTGTGACATGTTTTAAATATATTTGACGTTATCTGTCCAAATATATATTATGGAGAAAATAGGAAGCTTATTTTCCGTCCAATATTTCCTCTCCAACTCTATTGTCAAATATATTGGAGACAAATAATTGACAGTATGACAGGGCCTTAAACAATTGAAAATTTCAATTTGAAATTATGTTTGTTTACTTTTGACATGATGACAGAAAAGTATTTTACTATTGTGCAGGTAGTGTTCGTATGTTAATGTTTAGTGGTGATGTTTCTCATTTCTCTATTGGTAAATGAATTAAATGTACAGGTTAACGAATAAATATACATTTTAATTAAAATTATGGCTTCAAGCCTACCTTATTGTATACTTCGTGTGCTTTTCTTGCCACTTGATATTGCGAGTTGCCGAAATGATACCTAGTGGACGTATGTAGCTGTACCGCTAATGTGATCGAGAATGATAAATAATGAAGAGTGGCCTTTTTGGGTTGTGTCATTTGGAGCACTGTTTCCATTTGTTGCACTGCTAGCAGCGTGCGTTTGTTGCAGAAAGAGAACTCCAAAGTGAGTATCATTTTGTTTTAGATAGTTTTATTTCAGTTCAAATATTATTACAGTAATTGTAATGTACCTAATTCAACAACTATCTTCACAATTTTAAAGTATCTTTGAATGTAGTTTACCTAACCTAACCACCATCCACAATAGTATGAAATATTTCAAACGTAAACTTACCTAACCTGGCCAATCATCCACACAGTTTAAAGTTTATATTAATGTAACCCACCTAACCTAACCAACCATTCTCATGATTTTTATGCAATTTTTAATGTAAATAACATAACCACTTGTTAAAATGGTAAAACTTCTAATAATCTACTTGAAGTATCACACTACCATCTTAGAGAAAATATGGTATGAAAAAATACATTTTGAGATTTTTCTGATAATATTTTTTACTTCAGAAAAGGGGCTCTTTAGAATTTCCACCAATAGTATTAAATACTAAGAATCATTAAATAACTAATTTTTGCAACAATTTGCAAGTGCCAACAAAATGCAAATATCTGTTTCAAATAATCACCATGGTAGAAATCATATATGTTTTTATATATGAACACTAGCTACTTGAAAATAATTATATCTCCAGTAATGAATGACAAATAAGAGGTAAAATAAAATAAAAATGTATGTTTGAATGTGGCCCTTAGGCCTGTTCCACAATGACACGGAAACGGAACAGACGGAAACGGAGACGAAAACGGAGTATTGTTCCGTTCCGTCCGTATTTTTCTAGTTCTACAATACACGGACCCGTAAGAAATCTTGGCCAATAAGAAAGAGCGAGCGTGACGTAACTGAAAACTATGAGTATCAAGTGAACTACCTGTTAAATCGAAATATATGGTCGTTAACTTGGTAATGTAGTAAGTCGATTTTTTTTTTTTGCGTTGTGGCGGTGGTAAAGTAGTCCTTCTCCGTCTTCTCATATATAGCAGGTATATATTTAACCATGAAAATTAAAAGTTCATCAAAATTCGTCATGATGAAACCCACGTTCACAATTCAAATTTCAAAACAAATCTTGTTTTGTTGTTCACGCATAAAAAAAGTAGTCGAGAAATACGGAAACCAACATTAGTCAAAACTAATATCTTAATTAACATGAACGCGCAACTGTAGCTTGACAACTGCAGTGAATAAATAACGTGCTCCTATTGGTCTAACGGAGTAACGTAAACGGAAGACTTCAGCACTGCTGAGTAGGTCCGTACGGGTCCGTCTCCGTTTGCGTGCTATTGTAGAGGCTCTGTTCCGTGAAATCCGTCTTCGTTTCCGTGTTCCGTCTCCGTTTCCGTGTCATTGTGGAACGGGCCTTAACAGTAGCTTCACTGAGAAATGTGAGTTAATAATATATTAACTTTTAGAGACAGATATTGCCTTTTATCATGCATTGTATAACAAACTAGTTTAAAATTTTTAAAAATTTGAATCATTCATAGTTTTTCATCCTGCAATGCATGCATTTTTATAATTTAAAAATAAGTGAGTAAATGAAAAGTTCTAACAAGCTCAGTCAATTAATAAACATTAACAGTTTCAACACCTTGCAAACATATTGTTTGAAGAGTTTGGCATGTGTTTGTGAATCTGGCTATATTTATAAGGTTTGTTTGACTCGAGGTCTCTCGTGCTCCTCGGGAGTTGAAAGAGTTGGGAGCGAGTTGACCTGCGGGCAAAAAGAGTCGGTAACTTTTAATACACGAAGAAAACGCTATTTGTTGTAAAACAATGATGGCGGAAAATATATCAGACATAGTGAGAATTTTGTTTGGAAATGAAAATTCATCTGAAGATGAAGCTGCTATTGATTTACCATATATTGGACTACAAATTATGAGAGAGCTTGATGAAGGTAAAAAATATAAATATTGCTTTTTGATTTTAAGCCGCCTGTGGTATGCATAAGCTAACCTGTACTAGGAAACGATTGCAAAACTTGTGATTATTAAATAAAGGACGCCAAATAAGTTATATTGAAATGTTTTTCCGCTTCAATATCGTCATCTATTAAAACATTACCATCATGAACAAATGTAGCTTGATAACATATTGACTCCATCGTGAAAGTCGCGCCAAAACAACCAGCAGACGACTTGCCCTCGCAACTCTTCCTCGAGAGGAGCAGCATCGAGAGCATGACCTGAGTGACCTGAGAGCAACTTGCCCCCGCGAGTAAAACCACCATCCGCCATTCTGCGTCCGAGAGTTGACAGGTCAAAAAGAGACCTCGAAACAAACCTATAGAGTATCTTTTCTCTACCAGATTTGTCTTCTTTGGTTTGTTGTTTTGCTGCGAAGTAACCAATATTTCTTGCTGTGTTATTTAGGCTGGCTTATTGGTGCATATTTCTTCGTGTACACTAGTATTAGAGCCCCCCAAGGTAGAATGTGTTGCATAGCTGCAAACTTGTACTTTAGCTAGATTTCGAAGAAATACTACCTATTGTAGCCGTTACCATGGTGCAACTTAGGAAAATTTTTAGGTATAAAGTTTTTCATTTCATGGTCCATAGACCCCAAAACCATCGTCAACTCACAAGTTTACGTATACATCACATTTTTGTGGACACGATAACTGCCGTAATTCTTCACAAATCACTTTCTAACTGATACATAAAATGTAAACTTGGAAAATCTCTGTCGAGTTCGTTAATGGACAATATCCGACCAAAGGGGTAGACATGTAGAAGGTTTTTTAAAAATAGAAAAATCACTATAACTCCCATGATATGATAAATATCACATCCATTTGAATGTACTGCAATTCGTAGGAGAAATACCAAAAACTTTTGTCTATAAACATTTTTGATATGACCAAGGGGTAGAAAAAACAAGGGTTGGAAGACAAAAAAAATCATAACTCTGTAGGCACACCATTAAATTCATTCAAAGTGTTTGTAAATCTTATAATTTTTATTTAAAAATTGTGTCTGAAACAATTTTTGATAAGACAAACATTTGCTGCAAGGGGTTGAAAAATATCAGGCGTAGAATTAAAAATAAATTCATAAAATCCATACCCTGTGCACTATTAAGTCCGTTCTTTTTTACTGTAAAACCTTAAAATATTATTGACAACTTTTGTGTGAAATAATATTTTATACGACCAACCATTACTCCAAGGGGTGAAAAATAACAGGGGTTTAAAGACAAAAAAATCAAAATCCTTTAGTAAGTACGCTATCAAATTCGTTTGAATTGTTTGTAAATTTTATCATTTTAATCTAAAACTTTGGCTGAAACAGTTTTTAGTAAGACGAATCATTGCTGTAAGGTGTTGAAAAAAACAGGGGTTCAAATAAGAAAATAAATATAACTTCCTTACCACGTATGCTAGCTAATTCATTCTTATTCATATTAAGCCTTTTAATTACCGTCTAAAACATTTGTCTTGAGTAAATTTTTATATAACTAACCATTACTGTAAGGAGTAGAAATAACAAGGTTGAACGACAAAATTAAAATCATAACTATTTTAGTAGATGTCTTACTATCAAATCCGTTATAATTGGTTGTAAACTTATAAAGATTATACAAAACCTTTGGCTGAAACAATTCTTGATGAAACGAGATATTACCGTCAAAACTGAGTTAAAAATATAATAAAGATCAATACTTCCTTACTATTAAATTTATTTGAGTATATTTTAAGCCATCTGAATGTTTTTAAACCTTGGTCCAAAATCATTTATTTATACATCTACATATTAGTGCAAGGATAAAATATAGTGTTAAAATTAAAAAAAGAATAATAATAACTACCCTAGTAGACATAATATGACATTTATTCTAAGCTATTCAATGTTAGATTCATTAAGTTAAAAACATTCAAAACATTTTTCTGCGTGGAATGTTAGACAACATATGGGATGTCAAGTACATTAAGTTCTTAAATTGTTCCAGAAGTTAATAGAAGTTTTCAGAATTATACCAGAATAAATAGGTACTTCGAAATCTACCTACGCCTGTAGGCTGTGCCAAAAGGGATTTTTTTTAAATTATTATATTGACCTTATTTGTACCTACTGTATGTACCATCATACTAATTTTATAGATTTTGTACAAATTTTAAGGTTTTCAGAAATGTAGGTTCTTTTAGTCAAATTGTAATTAATATCCGTGACACATTATCATCAACTGTTTTAACAACCCAGGCGTTAGATGTTAAGTTGTTAAATGTTTTAATTAACATGTTATTTTGCTGTCTGATATTCAGTACTATAGTTAAAATAATGATATAATTTAAATAAAATCTTTATAACAAAAATGTTGGGAGTGTGTTGGGCGGCTGTTGCTATGCGCCCGTTTTGGCTGGTAATTTTTTAAGGTATTTTTATGAGTCATTAAAAGTGAGGTCACCAGACTATGTGATGGATTCTTGAGATAATCTTTGTCGAAAGCACCTCACTCCGGGTGCATGGAATTTGTATATTGCTGTGGTTTTATGAGTGCTGCGCTGTGATTGGCTGGAGAGGTACCGCACCTGCAACATCCTTTGGGCCTATGCGGTTGTGTAGCCTCGTTCCTCAGTCTTTGTGTGGACGAGGTACCAAGAGGTTCACGAGGGCTCACTGAAGTAGATAATTATGTAGTTGAAGAGAGAATTTCATGGCTGTGGTCCGGCGCTACCTCATATAATTAACCTTATTTCGTTTTTGGAACTTTTATCCTGAATTTTTCGACCATAGTCGTCGGTACAAGGATCGGGTGAACTCTATATTTGTTCCGAAGGACAGAGTCCTTCAAATGTGCCGTGAGTTTGTGTGCAACCACGGGACATAAGTGTGAACTGTCTTTTAAATTAATAGTTATTCGGTACCTGTGAACAGTCAATGTATTTTTTTTTTTTAGACGAAGAGGTTATTTGTATATTTACTTTTTGAAGTTATACTTCTTTAGGCGCGTTATAAAAAAATGATGAGAGTGAAATTTTAAGATGCGTGCGCATCACTGTAACACAAAATTAACAGGTTGAAGCTGCCCGCTAAACCGCTCATTAAGTCTCGAAAAAAAGCTACCAACAAAATAAAAATAGAACCTCTATTAGTCGCGCATGTTGGCACGCTCGTTGCCTTTGATCACTGTTTTCATATTTATAATATTTATCCACATGTTTCTAGTTTCTACATTCACAACACTTGTTTTAGTTTCATACAAGTGCGAATTATACATGTGCTAATAAATTATATTCAGTAGTGATTTAAATTGAATATTTTGATTAATATTATTTACTATTCGTAAAAATTAGTAAAAAAAAATTGTGCCTTTATACTTTTTCAAGTGCTCCAATATAATTGAGGTTAACTATCTGTATGTATTATTTATTGATATAAATTAAAATATTATTTAATATAGGCTAATTAATACTAAATATTATTAAAATATTGATTTAAAATATTTATTATTGCTTATTTAATATTTACAAAATAAAGAAATAAATTTAATAAAAAATTGTGATAAATTTAAAACTGAACATCAAATTAAAATATTAATATTTATTATTAAATTGAATGAATAAAAATATTTATAAAAATAAATGAACAAATTTAATGAAAACTTTTTGATAAAAATGAAAAGTGAATATTAAATTAAGAAAATAATAAATATTTAAAAAAAATGTATAAACTTAAATTACATTTTTTAATTTATTATTAAATTTATTTGTTTTCTTTTAAAATATTAAATAATCAATAATAAATATTTAAAATTAAGAATCTTATAATATTTAGTACAAATTATGTCATATATATTTATTATTCTCTAAATTTTATTAATTTTATTTTTTAAATTTAAACTGAACTTTATTGACTGTGTTGACTTATCTTTTTCCAGCCCTTTTATTACTTTATTGTAATTAATTATTTGCATACAATTAAAAACTTTTTTTTTAATGATGCCAAAGAAGTATAACTTCTCACGCGCGTACGTAAGTACACGCATCCATTTTTTTTTTGTGGTCGCAGGAGGGCTGCCACAATGACTAAATTTTCTACGAATATTAATAAATATACGTTGAAATAAGTTTGTGTCTGAGAGGCACTATTTCAGAAACTAATCAACAGCAGTTAACATTTTTGTTTTGTTTTTGGACCTTATATAATTTTCAGCGCCCAACTCATTTCTTCAAGTGTTAGTGAACTATGTATGTCCATTCTTAGACCAACCATTTGCCAGCCGGGTGGTCTGGGTTGCGACAATATATGTACAGAATCATCACAAATTTCGATAAGTATGAAAGTTATTTTCTCTTTTCAGAGAATAAAATAAATGTAAAAAAGGATTTGTCTCCCTTTTTTAAATTTATAATTAATTAGGTCACATAAATTTGTTATTTAGTGTATTCTATGTTGTCTAGCTGTGTAGTGGCATGTCTTTGGCTTTATGTATTAATGTTTTTGTATTGTGCCTTACATATAAGGCTACCAGCCTTAGGTATGCATGTAACAAATCTTAAATAATTAAGAAAAAAATAATAGTTTTGTTTCAAGTGTATGAGAATAGGAATATATAATGGTAATAGAATAACAAATAAATGTACCCCTTTATTAATGAATCAAGGAATTGAGCTTAGTTGCATTTTGAAAGGAGATGAGAATCTAATGAAGGATTGCTAGGATGAGTGGGTGTGAGATGTGGGAGTGCTCTGGAAAAAACCCACCAGTGTACGACAATGTCTGCCACGTTTCCCATTTACGAGAAACCCAGGCTGGACCCCTTGTTGGGAGGCGAGTCATCTGACCACTCAGCAGTGCCTTCATACTGGTAGATATAATGTTTGTGAAATTTATATATCATAAAAATCAATGTGTGTATTTATGTTCCCTATGGACTCCAAAATAGTTAGACCGATTTTGATTAAATTTTCAGGCAATCTTCAGATTAGCCCAGCGGGTGATCCTGTGAAGTTTGGTAGCAATGAGATCAACAGAATTGTTATTATTATTAGTATTTTTTGCAATTTTGTGTCACATTTTCAATACAAATTAATACAAAATTAGTTTTTTTTTTAATTGAACATTCACAATTAAAAGCGATATTAGGGTCACTAATCTAGAAATAATTTTAGTTGTTTGGAATCGGAAGAAGCAGTTATGAGAGTTTAAACTCCAGGTTATTTTTTAATGTAGCTAACTGTACCTAACAACTGAGACCTAATATTCTCGGGTGAGTCTGACACGTCTTTGTAAAATTTACAGATGGTTATTTTTGATGTTGGCAGCAATGGTGTAGGTTGGTCTGCATGCAAGTTGTATGGTTGACTCTACTGTTGGCGTGATGCAGTTGGTAAGTTTGCGGAAGAGCTGGCCTGATGAGGGTCGCTGGTGCTTGCCATCTGCTGCAGGAATGAGTTGTTGGGGCTGGCTGGCATGGTGACCATCACCAACCCGGAGGAGAATGCAGACCAGAACCACCAGCAGAGCGACGGGCTGCGGTCCTCTGAGTGGGTGGACGGCTCTCATGCCGAGGCAGCTCAGCCAAACAAGAGGTTCAGTGGTGCTCTTTAAGAAACTTTAGATTGGATAAATTGAAGCTCCGGGACTTTGCATTGCTAAATTGCCCTTTGGCGATAGTGTTTGTTGTGTTGGTCGTTTACCAATTTGAATATCCTGGTAATTTTTCCTTTTTGGGGTTTCATTAAAAATCAAAAATTCATGATTTTTTATCATTGAACGAACATTTAAAAAATAGAGTGCTACATAACATTTGTTATAAAAGGACCTGTTTTGAAAAATTTCTTTAAATATCAACATTGTTTGTAGCCTGGCTTAAGAGTGAGCATTATTTAAAAAATGTTTGGCAGATGTTAATGAAATGTTGTAGGCCTACAAAGATTTTTTTTGAGTCATTTTAGTTGCCTTATGAAATTTGGTAGATTTTGTTTCTCATTTTTTTTTTTTTTTAATTGAGATGTTTGATTTTTAATTAGGATAATGTAAGGCTTTTTAATAAATAATCCAGGGGAGACACAAGTCTGGTATTCTAACCATGTATGTATACAACCTTATTTTGTACCAAGATAAAGTTTCATTGTCAAAAATGCAGTAATTATAATATAAAATAATTGAAATGTAACTCCCTATTTAATGCCCAAGTGCTATCTTCTAGGGAAATGCATCTCAAAAATTACCTAATGCTTGGAAGAAAAAAAAATTGGACCATGACACACACACACACACACACACACACACACATCAATGTTCTACTAAGCTTTAACACAATATTGCCTCTGGACACTTTCGAATGAAGAGGGGAGGGGTCCCTTCACTCCACCCTTTACATTTCCTCGAAACTTTTGTTGTTGAATTATGAGTTTGATTCAAATCCAGCTAGAAAACACATTTTGAACAATAACTACAACTACAGAAATACATCCTCACAAATAACAGACTATTATGGAAACAATAGATGTCACACTTATAACACAGTTCAGGTCATTAACAGCCATAACAATATTTACAATCATTCGCCTAAATCCTTAAGGTGCCCGTCCAGCCAGGGTTGTATGTGTGTTAGTGAGGCGAGATGATAATCGCGACGCTTGCTGGTGTTTCTAGCGCGGTGTCTCCTCCAAGAGCAAGGTTCTGAACTGGCACGCAGTCTTCCCATCGTCCGTTGGACAACTATGAAATTTGAGTTGTGACTGTTAACATTAGAAGGTGGAGAAATGAAGACAGAGGGTAATGCAGCTCTTGCATGTTTCAAGAATCTTTACGGGCGTTATTCTGAAAACACAGTTTGAAAATGAAATACGAAACAGAACTAACCATCTGGTCTCAGCTCATTAAATGCTTTTCGGAAACAGCTATATTGGGCAGTTTTCAAAATGCGTGGTTTTTTCTGAAGATCTGCACACCGTATGTGTACCCAGGTAGTCGGGCCACGTAACACGAAAATAACATTTTTCACGTGTGGCTGGAAAAGTATTAGTATTCACTTATTGAGCATTTACTGGGGCTCAAAGCATGTTGGCGGCCGTATTACTACTCAGGCGACTGTTAAAATGGTTAATTGCGTGTGAAGTTCTTGAAATATCGCAATGCTCGCCCACAGAATGATTAGAAATAAAACAATGAATCCATTTTCGGTTTTATCTTTCTTTTATAATGGTGCCCCTACAGTAAACAATTTCCAGACTTTGCAAGGTTTAGGTATGAGAGAGTATAAAAATGTGTGAAAGTGCAATTAATCAAGTATGTGAGTATACAAGTATGCAAGCATTTATATGCAAGTGTGCAAACATGCGAGTGCCCTATAATGTAAACATGGCATTGTGTGCCCCGCTCCTTAGCCCCTTCACATTTTCATTATGCACTGATATCTGTGTTACTGTCTGTAAAGGAGTTTCGCTTAAAAAAAATTTTAATTTTTTTTTTTACTTGGTGTTAAACCTTATCACATATAACAAACTGCATTAAATTTCACTAGTGGCAATATTGCTTTTCTTAACTGCAGGGAAAATTTATTTTGCATTGAAGACTGACACTCACCAATAATAGTTTTAATATACTAAAACTTTGCATCTCAAAACACCTTTGGCATTTACGTGCAAAAATTTTATGTGAGCACTAATATCCCACTGAATACATGACAGTGAATTTAATCATTTTTTGGCCTTGAATTTTAAGTCAGTTGGTCTAAAATCTTTCCTTGCAGTAAGTTTTTCACTACTTTTGTTTCACTAATTTTCTTTTGCTTTAAAGATACTTCAATAAATATTTGTAAGATTCTCATTGAACAATTTTTAACAGCTGGTTTACTTAATTTATTCCTTCTGAGAAATGCTTGCAACAACTACTTCACATTCTTTAACCAACTCATCACTGCTTATATGTATGTGAATATGAAATAAATTCAAAACTTACAGTTTGCAGTGTTGATAGCAAATACTTGTGGTGTCCAGTGTTGTTTTTAAACATCTGAAAGTTAATGTAAAGGCAGCGTTTGACGTAAAGAGCTGTCCATCACAGCTACCTGTAACTAGTCTCTTGCAACCAGTTTTTAGCCTTCGTGCACAAGGTTAGCGGATCCAGTGTGTGACTTGCCAGGGTGTCAGCTCAGAAGCTGCAGGGTGTAACAGAATATCTGGTGCTGGCCAATTGTGACATTTAAATGATTTGAGAAAAAAAATGAAACCTTTGACTGCTATTCACACATTAATAACCACTTGTTTCGCAGTTGGCAAAAAGCAGAATTTTAAAAACTGTGACTACAAGTTGAGCTTCATTAATTTCTTCCTAGATTGAAGATAGTATTTAAAGTTTTGCGGTTATATTAGTTATGTACTCATTTCGAAACATTTTTAATACGTACATATATTATAGTTAATGTTTGAAAACTAAATATTAAATTTTTTTTCTGAAAATTAATATATTTTTTGTATGTAGTATTGTAGTATTTTTGCTATTTGAAGTGTTATAATATATTGTAACTAAAAAATATGGTAAACTTTGGCCAATTAGCATTGGTTTAGCAATTTACTGCATTGGTTTATAGCTATTTGACATGCCACACCGCTAGATGCCACTACTGTGACTAGTTCCACGCACTTATAAAAAGAGGTACACTCCATACCGTCAGGTTCGCTGGCATCACCTGTGTCGCATGTTTTTTACCAGTTTCCAATATTGTTGTACGGTGTTATCAAATAACAACGTAGATAAAACGGGAAGAGTAGAAGTAATCAAAGCAATATTCAATATTTTGAGCCATAATTTTTTTTAACAGTAAATTGATTAACAAATGGAATAATAATGTTGTAGTTATAATTTTAAGAGCAGAACATTTTGTTATTTGTAAAAGTAATGTAAACAAGGGTAGGATATAGTTTATGCACATCCAACTATAATGTGGAATTTGCATTTTTCTTAAATGCTATGGTTTGAATTGATAGTGTTTAAGTAAGGATGTTTATTCACATTTACACATTTCTTATATTAGATGTTGATGAATGATTATTATCTATATGCCTGCAGGTCAACAACAACGGCCAACAGAAGTCTCCCAGACATCCCGGTGTATTCGGACCGTCTTCGCGTCGAAGATGGTTCCACGCTCTGGGAGAACGAGGTGAATGGGGACACCAGCTCCGAGTTGTACGCAACTGTGGAAGAGAACAAACGTGTCACAGAATCTCTTATCCACAATAGTAAGTAGTATATGGCGTGCTTCATATGAGTTCTCTTTTCTAACAGTTCTAATGCAAATATCCTGTCAAAACCCCTTGAGCCATATTTATGGTCTCTTCTGGTTTCTCGACTTATCCATACCACTCCAACATAATTTGTAACTGTGCAAAGATTAAATGTGTTGGAAAAAAAAAACTCTTACTTCAGCAGTTGTTTCGAACTGATGCCTGTAGCACCTTTCACCTTTACTTCCCTGGAAGTAATCTTTAATATTTGCATTTATCATTGAGTTAAGTACGTACTGTATAAGTTAGTATAAAAATTGTGTTTACTTTGATTGTTATATGTTATGTATTGTGGTGGTACAGCCCAAAAAATTGACATAATATTAACTTTTAGTAATGTCATAGAGTAAATTTTTTGTTTGG
Organism: Bacillus rossius redtenbacheri; assembly: GCF_032445375.1. Taxonomy (NCBI): domain Eukaryota; kingdom Metazoa; phylum Arthropoda; class Insecta; order Phasmatodea; family Bacillidae; genus Bacillus; species Bacillus rossius. Next base: position 12,559,011 of record NW_026962012.1, on the reverse strand, counting down.
TATATGAATAAGTAGTCTATGAGAATCAGCATGCTCTAAGTAAATTATAGTCATATCAATGCTGGCCATGACATATTTTGGTTTTGTTTGCATATTTGTTTTTTAAGTGGAATTTAATGATTTTCTATGTGTAAAGTAAATTTATTTATTTTAAAAATTTAGTGTTTTTCAAACATTTTTATAGGTTAGAATGGTTGGATAGACTTTGATCGAAGGAAGCTAATACCCAACTTGAGGTAGCCCGAAATATTTTTCATAGCAAAGACAATAGTTTACTTCGATGAGATTTATGGTCCAGATTAAACTTTATTATATTAAATTATGTGAAGAATATATGACAAATAATACAAAAGGACTCTTGGTGAAGTCGTTACATATGTACATGTGAAGAACATAGATCTTTGTTAAACTGTTCTACAAAATATTGTACTTCAAGAAAAATACTTGAATTGCCAACTTCTGGACTAGTCATAATGAAAATACAGCTTCGTCAGTCCAATTATGTGCTTTTCTAAATAACCTGGAGTCTGCAAATGCCGAAGACATTCTTCAGTCTCAGTGAGTATCCCAAGATAGACAGAACTGTTGCTGTCTACAAGAATACATTGAAGATGTTCTACAGCTTTATTTAGTGTCCAAGAATACACTGAACTTTCTGCTGCTGCATATTGAGAATACGTCTTGTTCTGTAAGATGTTTGGTCAAGGATTGTGACTACATTGTGGTGTTAGATAAATGGTCAAAACTATATCCTTTTAATGCATATTTCAACTGTGTTTAGTTTAGTTTCATATTTGGTGATTTGGAACATGGTAATTTCATACAAGGAAATTTCAATCCTTTTCAGTATCACATCCGTTTATGTGCAAATTGTCTGATCAGTTTGTTGAAATTAAACACATTGTTCATCTTTTGAGATTTGATTACACTTTATTTCAATTTCAATGATCATTTTAAAGATAATGACATAATGAGTGATAATTTCTTGGATTAGAACACATTATTTACCTGATTTTTCTAATTTTATGATTGAAAATATTTGAAACTTTTCAGTTAAACTAAATTTAGTACTGACATCTCAGGTGCATTCTATAGTATCTCTAAATGATAAATATTTAAATAGTTTTTATAAATAGTTCAATTTTATATAAAGTTGGCATGCCAACGTGTGGCAAGAAATAGAAATTCTACAGTATAAACCAGGAAGTCTCACATGTACATAGTCTGCCAGATTCCAAAATGCACATTGTGTTTGTGTTAAGCACTGAATGAATTTGTAACATTTACGTATGTGGTTTGTTCCCAGATGTGCAGGCAACTCCCAGCGTGGCACAGAAGCGTGACATGTTCAGAGAAGAGCAGAAAAGTAGCGAACAAAGCTCCCTGAGTCAGACAGACGACAATTTCTCCCCGTACTCGCAGCTCAAGTCGGAGCACCCCTACGACCGCTTGAGGAAAAGTGAGTACGACCAGAATTTTATAGGCAGACAGCCAGACACACAGACTGGTTGTACTATCTTCAGGGATATAATCACTGACCGCAAGGGGTTAAATTCCATGTAAAATCAACTTGTCTAGTTGGGATGGTAAATTTTATGAATTATTTTATTTTTGCCATTTGTGTTTGGTGCCGACAATCATCTTGACTTTGGTGGTAGTTTACTTTAGCTGCTATTTGAATGAGATTGTGATGGGTTTTTATGTGATTGTTAGAAAGGCAGGTACATAATGAACCAATTATCAAAATATTACCAATAAAATTAATAATTGTTATCAATATTTTTTTTTTCAAACAAAGTTTAATTGAAAAATTATTACTCTCATCTTATTGTTATGTATTGAATCAACGTAGGCTCACAACTATATTATCGCAATGTGGAACCTGTACTCCTTCCATAAACAATTGACTGATCCAGCTGCAACCAAATTGAAATGGTGTGGTAGGTGGTGTGTTGTTACGAATGCAGACAGGTCCACGAAGCGCGCCAGGTTCGGAGCTGGCTGGCGGCCCTGCTAGGTTACTGGCGTCAGCTACGCCCTGCCCCCCTTCCGCTCCTCACGCACCTTCCCGCCTCAGGCCATGGTCAATGACCCTTTTAGCGGCCGGGGAATTCTGCGGGTTTCCTGAGGTTGCCGCGCGGAGTGGCACGAATTAACATTGTCTTTTTGGACTTTTCGGGCATCAGTTCAGTCCCCACAGTCGGTTTTAGAAAGTCCGCCAAGAGTATAAAAGCAGCGATGCAGGCCCCTGTGGGAGTTCCGAGAGTTCGGAGAGTTCTGGAATGAAAGGAAGTGTGAGACCCCCTCGAGAGTGGCGCGCCACGGAGAGACTGAAACGTGAGAGTGCGGCGGCGACTTAAGTGGCGCGAGACTGTGTGTATGTGTACAGGCGTGAGATAAGGGGCGCACCACTGTTGAGCCTAGCTCCAGTGAGGAGTGCAAACTGTGGAACTGGACAGACATTGAGTGACTTGAGAATTAACATTTTTAAGTGCCAGTGATTTGTGATTGGACATTTTTAAGTGTGATTTTTTATTAATAATGTAAATATTATTAATAAAAAACTTAATTGGGCTATCCCTTACAAACCCAATTATCCCCACATAAGTCATAACAGTATTGTGTAATCATGTTACCACATTCATGGATGATTACTTTTCATACAAGTGTCTGCCTGTGGTCTTTGTTTTCTCAAGACACAAACAACCATTTAGCTTCAGTCTGTGAGCAGGAATAGGCTTCTCAGTGACAGTAGATGTTGCGCCTGATTTTGGATTGACTTACAGCTTATAGGTTCATAGGTGACAGGGTACTGCCACATTTTCTCGAAATTCGTAGTACATAAATATTTCAAGAATAAAGAGATTATTATAAAATAGGTAGGTAGTTCGAAGCATATACATCCACAACGCTTGAATCTTTAACTGCCATATGAATGTGGCAGCTTGAACATCGCTCTGTCTTGTTTGGAATGCTGTTGATGCACAACCAGAATTCAGAGACAAGATAACAGAAACACTTTCCGTCAATTCACCTACCATCAGCTACCAGCTGCGAGACAGACACATCACCAACTGTACCGTATCCCAGTATGTTTGTTGCACTGTGTCACTGTGCAGTGTCGCAATGCCTTCAGCTATTCACTTAAGCAGAAGTGCAGTTTGTACCTGAGTATTTGCACTTCCAGATGACTTGAAATGTAACAGTGTAAACCTCTAGTAAGACTCACGATTAAACCAAAATCTTATTCTACTGCCTAAGGAGGCGATGCATTGATGGCCTGCATTACTCAGACATGCAATGGACAAGCTATAATCATTTTTTAAAAATGGTACTTATGCTTTGTGTGACATCTAAGGTTTTATACATTTGAACCCACTAGAAATTTGTATTCCTATTAAGGTACTAGAAATATAATGTAGTTAAGTGTACTGTATCAGTATAAGCACTACAAAAATATACATTATTAAATTGATGTGACAAACATTGTGGTGTTATAACCAACTGTGGGGGGAATATGAAAGAAAAACTGAGTACAGATTTGTTCTGTATTTTAAGTATGTGAGCGTAAGCATACAATAGAGCTTTATGTTGATCTCTGATTATATATATTTTTTATCTTGTGGTTTAAGTTTGGCTGACATTGTACCTACATATTACTGTGAGGTAGGTGCAAGAAGTTGAAATATTATGTTGTAGATGAACACCCATATGCCCAGGTGGGGAGCAGTGGCCAATCAGAGAGCAAGACATCTTTCAGGTAACAGTGACCTTGTTACTCTTTAATTATACTTGATAGTGGGTTCATATAGATTTAATGATTGATGATTACAAATGTTTTAAGATAAGTATAAAAATTAACAGCATATTGGAACTAAGTGCAGTGGAACCTCTTTACAAAGTGCCTCACTTTTAAAATAATAATTTCTCATTTTAAAGTTGTCCTATTTGTGTTCAGATACCTATAAGATGTACATTTACTTGTAGTTTAGTGCAAAGTATGTACTTTCATAATAAAATACCAAAGATATGGTTTTTTCCAGGTACTTTGTGGTGAGCACTGTACTGCCCAGAATTTTCAGTGGTTTTTATTTGAGTAAACATTACAGGATCAGAAAATATTAATGTTTTTTGGAAGTGTTAAAAAAACCTAGGACGACTGAACTTACTGTGATTTATTACAACCGGACATTCACCACATTGCTATATTGGTTCTAGTCACTGCTCCATGGTTTTAATTTTGCTTGCAGGTTGTGTTGATACCGTTTACTGTATATGCCCAACATCTCTTCTGCACAAACTTTCAGAGTATAATAGGCCTTTCTCTGCTTGCATTGAGATGATTGTTGTTTTTATACCCAGCATTTAGGAGAACAAGTGATCATGGAACTATTAATTTGTTTGTGCTGTGTTTTAAAGTGTGAGCTGGATGCAGCACATTTTGAAGTTATCAAATTACTACACCTATCCCTCACTTTGCACGACTAATTTGTTCCCAAAATTGCTCGTGTTATTCTAAATAGCGTATTCTGAAGCATTAGTTTCCATAAATAGCAAGGCTAATTTATTTAATGTGTTCCAAGATTGTGTAGGAAAATATACGTTACGTAATATAAATGTGTTGAATAACACTCAACTTAAAATATATCACACCATTTATCTTTATACCTATGCCTCCCATAGCACTTTGTATGACAAATACGACACCGCGTAACGGGAGATACGTGGTTATGTACTTAATTGTCAGTCGGCTGGCTGACTTGCGTATCACTATCGGGTTCACACCAATCCTGTCAGGCCAATGATTTTTTTTTTCATTGCAACATTCATTTAACAACTTTTTACATGTGAATCATCGGTTAATTTCTGATCCGGAATCTAATGTCAAATATATTCCCGCTAGTACAACCAACAGCACCAGACTTATATAAACTTTTGATAAGAGTCCTTATTTCATACGATTGTGCGCACAGTTGACTTGTTTAAAACTAAAGTGCGACCAACATAAGTGTGGTCTTCATGACAATCTGCGTGCCCTAATACTTCTAGTTTTGTCTCAAATACTTGAACATGGTGCATTATGAGTGATCAAGCACGTACAGTAACCGGCAGCTGAATGGGCAGACGTTGCTTTTGTTTGAGTGAATTCCCTGCCGCTGGCTAGACTGAGTTCACGGCCCGGTCTGTGGCCAGGAGACAACGGTACGGCACGGCAGCATACGCGCGGACGTAAAAATATTTGGTCCTTTACACTCCATAGCCACAATTTAACTTGCCATAGCTGATGTTTGTACAAAGCTGATAGCGTAGACAGACCTGCGTGTGCATCTCTTCCCCCCTTGTTTGGCTAACTGTATCCCACGGCAAATCTGTTGTTTACAGAAGTTGAAACAGACTTCATGGAGTTGTGCCCGACATTTGTTTGTTTTTTTTTTTGCCTGGGGAGATTTCGTGCTAACTGAAATTTACAGACGTGCTATTCAAGACTGGGGCAGTAAAATTAACATCGCGCTAAATAAATCCTCACTATCTGAAGACGTGCTAAGAGAGGAGTAGGTGTACTGTCTGTTCTGGAATATGTAGAATCATGGTTTACTTTAAACACACTATACGTACTAAAATGAAATGAACCAAGCCTTAGCATTTTGTTGGCATTAAGATGATGATGGGTGAAGTGATGTGAATGAAGAGCTAGTTGGTGAAATGGGAGTACCCCAAGTTAACCTATGGGCTAATGGCAAGGTCCACCACATATCTCATTTGTGAAAAATCCAGGCGTGGCACCGCCCGGAATAAAACCCAGATCACCTTATTGGCAGGCGAGTTGTTTGACTATTCAACCACTCAAATTAAATGCACCTACAGAAAGATATAACTAAAAACATTTTTTTTTATAGCAATAAATGTGGAAAGTACATACATATTTGATTTTTACAGAGGTAAATAAATGTTTCTTGAAATTTCGAACAGAAATGGAAAGTAATTGTTAAAGTATTTAAGTGATTATATTTTTGAAATTTAATTTTTAAATGAAAATTTATATCTTTTTAATTTTAGCACAAATAGGACGGAATCCAGTTTATTTTTCCAATATTTTAACAGCATTGGTATTTTCTTTAGTTTTTAAGATCCACAAATTTGTATAATTCATATTCTTTAAGTCAGTGCATTAAAAATTTTGCAACATTTGTGGTAGAAAAATATGGTTGTGTGATAATTAAAGTAACATATTATTTCAATTACCACAAGGAAATGGTTTGATGTCACTTACCAGTCATAAATATATATTTTTACATTTTTAGAGATGTATTCATTATAGAAACAAATTTTAGTTTTCAAGAAGAAAATTTCTGGTATGTAGACATTCAGGAACAGCACTTGGATTAATTTGGGGGTTTGAAATTTCTGCTCGTTAACATGTTTTCAAATAACAGTGAACACTAATTTCATACAGTTTTCTTTAAATCACTAATATTACTGTTATTATAATTTTAGTAGTAGGTTAATTATTCTATGTATTTGACTGAGATGTTCAAAACCTTTAAAAGTATGTCTAAAGCAACAAGCAGTAATATTTCCTCATTACATTTCATAATATCTAGTTAAACTCCAAACAGTATGTACAAATACAGGATGAACTTAGTAACAAACAGTTTCAAGAAGCAAGGATAATATCCTGAGTTTAGAAACTGTATAAAAGGCATGAAGATTGTGGAGTTAATGCTGACGCGGGAGGCAGGTATCTCGGCACTGTGTACTAGCGAGTGGCTGCCTCTGCCAGGGCGGGCGCTGCGTCGGGAGAAGCTGGCTCCAGCTCGTCGGACGTGACGCTGAGGAGCGCGCGCCCGGTGTCTGAGCCCTCGGAGCCGGTCGCCCCACCCAGGGCCAGGCGAGCCGCTTCCCAGGGCTCCCCTTCGCCCGACGGCGAGGGCCCCGTGGCGAGCATCCCTGCGGCGACCGCCATCGCGGGGAGGGTGTCGGCCAACCAGGAGCTGCCGTACATGACTCCGCCCATCGCGGACCAGCAGGCTCACTTCAGCGGCGACTCCCAGGACTCCAGTGAGTGCGTCAGATGTTACTGTGTGCCGCTGAGATTTGCATTCCTCCATTGCTCCATTCTAATCTGACCACCTCTCACAGTCTCCAACTACCTCGAAATTAAGCCCTAATTAATTCATTCACACTCTAAGGATTGATTTTTTTTTTTTTTTTCTGCGTAGTATGTATTTGCACTTGAAAAAATCTTGTGACTAATTTTTTTCAGAGGGATACACGAGTATCAGCGTGCGAGAACCACTCGCAAACATAAAGGCTCAGACCCAAGCGCCCAGGGGACGGCAGCCATCACGAGAGCGAGCGGATCCTCACTACGCTACTGTTTCAGATGATTCCGGTACGGATACTTACAACACGCTCCAGCGTATCTGAACGTTTGGAATCATATTTTTTACTATCATCCCTGTGTTCATAACTGCACAAAATATAACTGAAAGGCTGCCCTGGGAGCCATGGTTGTTAAGTGGTCAGATCACTTGCACCTCCCACCCCCTTCATCATCATCAACACAGTCCAGGCTGACTTCAGCAGTGTCACACCCAGATTGTTTGTCAGTGGGAGACATGTTCAACGTTGCAGTAAGCTCATTAGTTTTTCCCAGGTTATGCCCCATTTCCGTCATCAACACATTTCATCGCTGCTCTATTTCATAGTTTCATCCTAATGACCTGAGTTGAAAAACATTCATTCATAGTTAGCCTTATACCTATTAGGACAGTTTGTTTCATATTTCAATTGTAGGGGTGGATGAAGAATCAGGAATGCAAAGTAAAAGGAAATATTTTTAATATTTGACTTAGGTATGCACAGGTATTGTGATGAAAATTAAAAAATTTGATATCTCCTAAAGTATTTGGAATTTCTTATCTCCGCCGGGTTTAATGAAAAGAGGAAGTGAAAGAGCATGTAATAAAAGTATTTTCGGATTGTTAAAATTTTTTTCGCAAATACCGCTACTCTACATATTTACCCGTTGGTGTGTGGTTGAAGAATGCAAGATAGTGACTACTTTCGGTGGCGGACGAATACAGCGCTGTGCGCCAGCCGAGCTGCGAGCATGATATTAGCCAATTGCCAGGCAGGCAGCAGAGAGGCGAGACCTCGCGTACCATCTTCATGCAAAATAGATGCGTATTAGCCGGTCCGCTGATGTACTGTGATTTTAATGGGTGTGTAAGGCCTGAAAATGGCTTTTAAAGTGTTTGAAAGTACAGTACATTTAAGATGTAAAGATAATATTACGGATGCACGAGGCGGTAGTGATTGGGCGCGCTATAAGAATAATCAGCAATTTGGTAGTTTGCATTTTGCTTGCCATTCTGGATCTGTTTATTGTCAACTGTGGGCGTCAGCTACAAGATATGTCCTTTTGTGTGCCAGGCAAGGCTGTGTCTGGTAGGGCTATTAGCAAGGGCATCGCCAGGGGGGGGGGGGGGGGTAGCGGGGGCAGTTGGCCCCCCCCCCCCCCCCCCCCTAGAGCCTTAGAGAAATAAAATAATGTAGCCAAATGCAAAAAAAAATACATACTTTTCCCACAACTTGCCCCCCCTAGGCCATTGGCTGGCGACGCCTTTGGCTATTAATAAAGTTGCGGGACGCCCAGCGCAACAACAAAAAATATGCAAAGCATTGGAAATTAATTTCAATATACTTCAAACAGTGATTAACTGCAATACTCAAAATGAGTACAATAAAGGTTATTTATAATTGAACAAAATTTTTGAAACATTTATTTTTAACGGTTTATAAATGATAGTGAACATGCATTAAAAATATGGTAGATGTTGGCATTCTGCTAACTTAAGGAGCAGTTTTGTTCCTACTCCTAAAATTAGCTTTCAAACGCTTTACACTACTTAGGTCCGGATCCTGCAACTTCATCCTCATTATTTTGGCCATATCATCTGAAATAGAAAGGTAATACTACATAAGTTATAACACATCTAGGTATTATTACAGGCTCGGAAATTGATTCATTGAGCGTCACGCTTAATATTGAAATTGTTTGTAGACTCAAGATGTTCTTTAATGATTATTGGCTTCTTTTTTTTACAGGGAAGTCTAATAGATTACACATGATTCTATCGCTCTTCTGAAAACTATTTATTTTTGCTGTTTCAACGGCATCCAGGATTTGACAAATAATTTTTGATCCAATTGTGAATGTAACACAGAAAAAACTTATCTTACAGTAATTTATAACTTGACATAAGACATAAAATAAATCCGCAGTATTTTCAGGCCTCGCTTTAATATCACTAAGAATAAAAAATGTATACCTTAACTAAGGGAATAAAATAATACTATTAACTGCTCTGTAATTATAAAAATAATAATGGCCACCTGATTCAATTCTTCAGTTTACAGCTATTTCTACCTTTATTTTGAATTCTAGTCTTGTCACGAAATTTTTTTTCTCTGTATCATACGGCACTTTATTAATGCTCACAACTTCAATCAGAAGTTCTTTAATTGATGTTCCTTTCATCTCACCACCTGCCAAACACTAGGAAAACCCCCAGAGTGAATGGAGGGGGGGACCTGAAACAGGTTCGTTTCCGCCCGAGACCGGAGCCGTCATGAGTCCGATCGCTCCACTACAGCCGTGTCGAGTCTTGTCTGGTCGCAGTGGCGCTGCGCCCATAGAGAACAAACAAACAGAATTTCTTACCAGACTCAAGTCAGGTCAAGTCAACTGCAGTCCATTCTCTGTGGCTCCTTAGCTTAAAGTTGTTTGCAATTCATGGATGTAGTCTGGAGCGCAGCACTAATTTTATTTTTCAAATTAATAAACACTGTCGAAAAGCAAGGAAGGCGATACAAGAATTTTATCCTGTTGGTGCATGTAACGGTAGGCAGTCCCCCGCCTTGCCGTGACTTTGTTCGCAGATAACGCAGCAACTGGACTCCAGCAGATACAGTGACAAAAGAGCCTTCCCCTTGCTTCTTCCCCTTCCCCCCGAGAAGCACAGCCAATAGCTGCACACGTGGCCAGCATGTGGCCAGCGCGCTGGGGAGGCCCCTCAAACAGCACAGTACATGATGCTTTACTCTCAGTGCTGAGATATTTTATCTAGGTATATCTACTCGTGACATATTTATTAAAAACCAACTCAGGCTAGTTATTTAAGCATATAGTCAACCAAAACAGTGCAATGTTCATTTTTGTTACCCATAATGGAAATTATTGCATGTGGGTTGCAGAACATTTTATTAAACAAAAAATCTGCATAAAATTTGTGATCCATACACTGGTAAATACACACACACACACACACACACACACACACACACACACACACACACACACACACACACACACACACACACACACACACACACACACACACACACAGAGAGAGAGATGAGAGAGAGATTATATATATATAATAGGAACAGTTTGAACTAAAACTAATATTTTAAAACCAGTGAGGGCATTTTATATTCAAGGTCACCATATATTCAATCTACGTAACTGTACAGACCTGCCAACCCTCTCGCTTTAGGCGGGAGACTCCCGATTTTGTACCCTTTCTTCCGCCCTTCCGATTTCCATTCAAATCTCCCGTTTTTTGGTTCTGTTTCTCTTGAAGTTTTTAATTTAATAAATTTATAGAATTTGAATTAATATGTTTGTACCATTATTCCGTACAATTGTATAGTAACTACGGTTTGTACCATAACGTGTAGTTATTTCAATAACCTAAATGCCCACAATTGTCGGCTAAAACGCTTGGTTAAGCGTACTTTTAAGAAAGAAACGTAGTTATTTACGATAATTATGGGAGCTGTTTTGGTACACGTTCGTCATTGGTGTTTATTAGCCAACCACAAAATGGTTTCATTTGTTTTCCAAGATGGCGTGTTTTGTAAACATTGTTAACTGTATTTTCGGTGGTGTTGGTTTGAAATAAAGACAGAGTAGATTAATAATGAGTTTATGATACCACTGTTTACATTTGTGCCCAAATTCGCTTCAGTTTGTCAGCCGGCTAAGTGTGAATTTTTTGTTAGTCCCTGAACAAATTCGCATTTGTTCGCATCTGTGCTTACAGATGAAGTGTAGAGGTAGCATTATAGTACAGTCTTCGAATTTATTCATCGGTGTATTCATAAAAATATTATTTTGTGGAAGCAGTTGCGTGATGAGTATTTTGTATGCGTTGTTTAGTTGTAGGCCTACTCCGCAATAGGGATTTAATAGAAATGGCGCTAAGTAAGCCTACAGTGAAGTATCTTGCTGTGTACAAGAAGACATTTAGTGACGAATTTCCGTGTATTTTGCAATCGAGGAAAGGTAAACATGCTGCATTTTGTTCTTTGTGTCGTTGTGATTTTTCGTTTCGCATGCCGGAAAGGGCGACATTGTGAAGCATATAAATATGAAGAAACATGCCGTCAATACTATGGCATCAAACCAGAAATTAGACGTTTTTCGTGACAAGTCGGAAAGAAGATAGTGTGACAAAAGCAGAGTGTTTGTTAACGTATTTTATTTTAGAACACAATTTTCCCATTGCTTGTGCTAATCATGCTGGTTCACTCTTAAAAACTATTTTCAAAATTTACAAAATAAAAAAATTCCCCCCCCCCCCCCTCCCCCCCAATTTCACTAAAAAACCTCCCGCTTTTTGACTGGCCAAAGTTGGCAGGTATGACTGTATATTCAAGGTTTTCTTATAATTGAGTTTATTCGTGGTCATCTAAAAAAGAAAGTTATTTTGTATTTGAGGTTTCTGTAAATTAATGCTTAGTATTTGGTAGTTATTAAATAATTGGTCACTTCTTTTCTAACTTTATAAACAATTTATGCTGGTGTCAAAAAATTTAAAAAATGCAGTTTTTGAAAGTGCTTGTGACTGAGTGAAAGTGATCGAGCGGAGCCCGGAGTGAAGCGTGCGGGTGTGCAGACGAGATGTACGCGGCGATCGAGGACCCGAACCAGCTGGTGTACACGAGTGGCAGCGAGACCTACGCGCAGATCCAGCCCGTGGCGAGGCTGCCGGCAGCGTCGGCAGTTGTGCCCGAGGACGCCCAGTACTCCGCCCCGCAGCCCCCGAGCGTGGACAGCCTCAAGCACGTGGCCCAGGTGCACTCTCGCCAAGGTACGATGGCATTTAGCCCATTCCTCATTCTTGCATTCTTGCACAACTTTACTTCGTAAAGATGCAAGAGCTATAATTCAATTGATGTAATGCTCAGTAACCTATAATAATATTGCATAAAATTGCATAAAAATCGTGGGGGGGGGGGGGGGGGTTGGTAAATGCCAGAGGGGGGTTATGTTGTTTATATTTAAATTACTACAGTAGATACAAATTCGCTCACAGAGCTGACTAGCCGAACCTAATGTGGTCTGATGAATCACATTCTTGCCTGTATGTATTCCAATGATGCACGTCGTGGAGTGCACTGAAGGCCAACTGAAGCATTAAGCATTTCATCGATGGGTCTGCAATGTTTTGGGGATTTTTTTTAGGCATGTGCGAGAAAGACTTTTTTGAATTCGAGACGAGATCGAGAAAGCAATTTAAAAATTCTCGAGAATCGAGTCGAGATCGAGAAATCTGTACTTTAGTTAACAGGATAATATGATCCAAAAAAGTAAAACTCAATAATCTGACAAACATACATAATTATTCAATAATTTTATCAAGTATCCACAATTGCAATTGCAATTACAACTTTACCTTTACACTCAACAGTTTATTTGCCTACTGTCGTATGTAAACATACGTTATTGACTCCATAGTCTATACAGTTTCCTTGAGCCATGGACGGTACTTGATCATGAAAGTCTGAACATTCACCACTATCGATATGTCACTATCGATACGGACCGCAATTTAAACATCATGTTGCTTGTTATGTACTGCTGGCCGTGTGTATAACCTAAGGCCATAAAACAAAATGCAATCGCGGAAGAATTCTGCAGTCATGTTTATATTTTTATTTTTTACCGTACCGTTTTACGTTGATACTTGATGTTGATACCGAAAATGATTTATTTTTAACTTTAATGTTGGTTTTATTAACGGAAAATAATCATTTTCTTCTGTAATTTAATGTGATAACCACAGCACACTTCATTGTTTACGTTTACCGTTTCATGTAGTGGCTGTGAACGGAAGTTGTTCGTTTTTAACTTTTTAATAATTTATCGTGTATACTATCGTAACAAGTATATTTTATTTTATTCGATCTACGTTACGTTGAAGATATGTTAATTATTTCAACACGCAACGCAAAATGCTGCCTCAATATATTATATTACCTAACCTATTTCTTGTTTACAAAATTCTCGAAAATTCCGAGCCAAAAATATTATCTCGAGACGAGATCGAGAAAATTTCTGTCTCGACTCGTTCTCGATGATGCCGAGACTCGCACATCACTAATTTTTTTTTTTGTATCGTGTATTTGCTCGCTCATTGTGGTGACCCCTGGCATGGACCATCATGTCTATTTAAACATTCTGGATGATCGGATGTTGTTTTTCAGTCAACATCTCCATGATGATAATGCTATTGATACCCCAATGTTTCAAGATGACAACAGCAAAGTTCATCGGGCTGGATGCATATGTGACTGGTTTTATGAACACTTTCCCATCCTATTACATCTCGATTGGCCTGCAAAATCACTTGACTTGAACACCATTGAAAATCTGTGGGACATGTTGGAACAGTGGGTAAAATGCCGACATCAGCATCCCTGCAATTTGGTGGAATTGCACGATCAAATCCTCAGCGAGTGGCTTAACATGGATGTTTGATAACTGTACAACCTTGTGGACTCATTTCCGAACGGAATCCAGGTGGTTATCTAGTCCAGAAGCGGAGTTTCACTGTATTAAATGATGCATGTAATGATTTCTCCAGTAGTGACTAACTTTTGTCTGGTGAGCTTATAATGGGTAATATATGTAACCCTCAAGTTAAAGTTCTGTTAAAAGAGGATGTAACCAAACTATTTGTTGGATTAAAAGTAATACAGGAAGCAAGCACGTAGTATTTATGAGTAGTAGACAACTATAAATCATGGTAGTTTATTTTTAATTTAAGAAATTTAAGATTTTTTTAAAGTATATTGAGCCTGGGTGATTTTTATTAACAGGTCTACTTTTAGTTAAAATAATAATCCTTGCCTCAAAGTGAAAAGTGGGACAAAAATAGGGAGCAAGATCTAGGCACAGAGAACTCTTTTGTTTACGTTAGACACTTCCTGTTGGGACTTCAGTATCGTACCATCGGGGTGAGCGCGGCCAAGGGGGTGAAGAAAGTGAGATGGAAGGGGAGGGAGACTGTACACTGTCGGCCTGCTGCCTTTTTCCAAGATTTACGAACCTTTCTTTTGTCACAAGGGGCTTAAAGAGAAGTTAGAGAGACTTTTGCATGGGTCACCCAAAATGTGTTCCCCTACAACAGCGTTTTTTACGGCAGTCTACCGGAATTTTACAGTTAAAGGTTTGGCTTTCAGTAGTACATATTAGGGTTACATTTGTGGTTCTCGGTGCTAGTTGATTTGCTAAGAACTTGCGGAACTGAGAAAAGCCTAATTTCCATCTGTTCCTTCAAATTGGTAAAAAAAAAAATTGGGGGGGTTAAATAAATGAGCAATGAAAAGCAATGAGGTGCAGTTTAAAATGATGCAGGTCATAGAAGATTAAATTTTTTTCATTGATTGGATTCTCTCTGAAATATAACTGCTTTTTGCTTTTAAAATCATGTTCAGTCTAATATTTATAGATTTTATTTTTTTGCGTTGTCTAATCAAAGTGTAGGAAAACAGCAGAAATTAACATGCCACTTTTCTTTTCTGTATAGTCAGGGTGGCGACCAACCGGGAAAACTGGGAAAACCGGGAAAAGTCAGGGAATTTTGCCAGCAGGGAAAAGTCATGGAAAAGTCAGGAAATTTTTCAAATAGTCAGGGAAAAAATTAAATCTTGTCTATTTCATAGTCTTTTTTAATTGTATGTATGGAATTATTAACTGAAATTCTGAATACTATAATTTATACGAAGTTTGACATTTTAATGAAGCCATTTTTGATGACGCGGGTCCATGAAAAACACTTTGCTGTGTTTGCGTTGCTGATAACAACTGGCTGGCGCGCACGCGCAAGCATTGTATTGCCACCATAGTAATTGTACGTGTACCAAATTATTCTATGCTTACTAGTTTTATAACTCATAGTACACCGATATGACAGAGATAGTTTTATTTTTGTTTCTCGTATTATTGGCAACTGTGGTACAAGTACACGAACGTTTTGGGATGAAAACGTGTGTGTTTTTTTTTTTGTTCCCAGTCATGTAGTGCTTCTCTACGTTTTATTTTTCAGATGTACTATTTATTTTATTTTGCTGTCCTCTTTGTGTAAACGTTTTGATTAGTGGTGTGTACAGGTTTTCAGTATTATTTAGTAAACTAGTCGGGCTTTGTTCTGAAGATAAAAAGGAGAGAATAGAAGTAGAAGACAAAGATGAAGAAAAAAAAACATGTGCGCGGGATCAGATATGAATGTGTGGGCTTGGGAAGAATATTGCCGTTGCTGAAAGCTAAGAGTAAAGGTGAATAATGAGTTAAAGTGTTTATTTGGT
The DNA here is from genome assembly GCF_032445375.1 of Bacillus rossius redtenbacheri. Classification (NCBI taxonomy): domain Eukaryota; kingdom Metazoa; phylum Arthropoda; class Insecta; order Phasmatodea; family Bacillidae; genus Bacillus; species Bacillus rossius. Next base: position 12,543,351 of record NW_026962012.1, on the reverse strand, counting down.
TATATTAAAATTTTTAGCCCTTTACTTTTATGGAGTAAACCATTTTTTAAATGAATTCCAATACAGGATAAGAAAAGTGAAAGGTAAATATTAAGAGTAGCTAATCATTAGACTTGCGCATAATAGTTCGCGACCGGGAGCGCTCCTTTAATGCTGGAATCACAATGCCCCGACGGCCCCGACACGACAGGCCCGACAAGTTCAATAGCCAATGAAATACAAGCTCGCCATGACATCAGCCCGACAAAATACGCACCCCGACGGCCCGCAAGGAATAGATTCTATTTCTAATTTCGTCGTGTCGGGCTGCCCGACAGAAAAGAAAACGGCAACGGAAAGGAAACAGTACAGAACTAAATTTCAAAAATATTTACCTACTTGGTAAATCTTTTTGCTTGAAAGTGAAATTTCGTTTTACGTGTGGGTGAATTGAAAAATTTGTAGCTTGCCTTAAGGCCTTTTCACAATACTACCGCGATGCGACACGATCTGGCAACGCGATGTAGCGAAGGCAGCGACGTAAATATATGTCGCCAGCTAGTGCACTTCATAATAGCGCGACGCGATCGCCATGCAGCTGGCGAAAAAAACCGAACCAGCCTGCACTCTGCTGGGGATATTTTATAACATGGTTGTAAACAAAAGTTTTTGGCGGTAATATTCAGATTGTTGTTATTATATTTGTACACTGACTGACTGGTAGAAGCATTTAATTATGGATAGGATCGCGAAGCCCATAATATATTTCTAACCAAGCATTATTTTTCTCCGTCTGATTACAATATTTGTTCCTAGAAACATCGTTCAAACACGGCTTTTTCTGAACTTCATCAATCAGACGCACTTCAAAACTCATTTAAATTGAACAAAATCCACGTGTTGTTTAGTAACATTACTTAGATGCATCAATACATCGTTTCTTAACTCTTGTTTTCAGTTCTTCTTCTTCTTTACCACAATCTTGTTTCTGATTGGCTGTTATTTCTGACGTCATTAGCGACATCGCCGAAGCGACGAAACAGCCTCGTCGCCAAGTGAGCTGTCGCCCATCGCGGGCGATGTAGTTGTGATTGGCTGGTTTGGTATGACGTCACGTCACATCGCGTCGCGGCATTGTGAAAAGAGCTTTAGTCTGTTTGTATAAACATAAACAGTTATAATCGTGTTTATGGTTAAAGACGTTAGTTTAGAATCCATCTTTTAACATTTCGTTTCTTTTTACTTCTTCGCACAGCTAACATCAGGAGTATTTTTCTTCCCCTCACTGACATATCTTTATCTTGTTTCCTTGTAACTATAATAAACTACTCTTTGTTTTACGAATCAACTTAACCTTACTTCGTATCGCAAACGACTAAATGTTTTTTTGCACTTCAACTGTCAATAATAAATAAAAGAGCCTACTTTGTTTTTAGCGCATTCTATAATGCATTTTAATTGAAGTATTTAGCTTGGCACGATTTGCCGAAGGCCAAATTGAAAATCGTCGGGTTATTTTTGTCGTGGTATTGTGACCCTACGCTTTTAAATCTGTCGTGCTGAGATGCTGCACGACAGTTTGTCGGGCCTGTCGTGTCGGACCCGTCGGGGCATTGTAATTCCAGCTTTAGTTCGCAGCTCCTTGGCGAACTAGGTCGCTCTTTTAGTTCGTTCGCTCCCATCTTGAATTCAAAGAAGACAGGTCACAGATAGTTCGTTCGCTTTGCTACCGCTACTGCAGGCGATCTTCTTTGTATGTTATAGTAGTTATTTTTTATAATGATCAGTGTTGTGAACGCTTAGATTATTATCCTTTTTTGGGTTATTATACATCAAATGAGTAAATAAAACAAAATTTTTACATAATTGGGTAAAATGGCGTATATAACAGTTCTGTTTTTAATCTTCACTTAACATACACTATAATCGAATTTTTTTTTAAGTGTTAAAAATATTCAACAAAAAATGTGTTATTATTTACAGGCAACAAAATTACGTACATTATTAAGAAAAAAGACCCATTACTCTTCTAATTTGTTACCTTACAATTAGACATAGAAAAACTAATCAAAACTCTTAAGTAAGATTGTTTGCTAATATTGCTTAAGAATGTGTATGTTCATTAGGACCTATATATAATTCACTAAATATTAGCAATTTCATCATCACTTAACATACACTATAATCGAAAAATTTTAATTTCCTAAAGCTATTATAGTCTGATTTTGGTTTGACATATATTTGTGTATGTTATCTGATAAGTTAATTAAAATGCAAAAATAAGAAGGTTTTACGCTTAAAAAAAATTTGATGAAATTGTTAGGCATGGTCAGGGAATAAAAATAATTGTCCTGGAAAAGTCAGGGAATTTATTCTTTATAGTTTGGTAGCCACCCTGATAGTGTATGTGTGCCTGGGTAAAGGAGGCGAACCCAGGAGTAAAGATAATGCCTGAGCTGTCAAGATAATCTCTGCAGCGACAGTTACTAAGCAATGGGGGTGGATGGGTGTGCATCCTGATGGGTAGTGTGTATTGTCAACCCAAAAAACGTCATTTTATGTCAGGTTAACCAAGGCCTCATTTCTTACATTTGTAGCTGATTTTTTTTTATACCAGATCAATACAAATTTTCTGTGCTATGTTTTAAACAAAACTAACCACTAGTGGCAGAGTGTTTTGCACTGTTTTGCAGACACATATAAAGCATTTTTGGACTTGGGTGTTAATATACTATTAATGTGACTTTGAGTTAACTGCTTTCTTTAGTAAATATTTGTGATGTTAAGCTAATGATGGTGATAATAACTGAAATCTTTCGGCATGATCAATAATGGTTATATTTTTCTAGCATTACTGAGTTGTTTGAAATTGATTTTTTCTCAGCATCGTCATCAAGTGCCACGAGCTCTGTGGCGAACATAGGCTCACCAAAGCCGGAGAAGCGGCAGGCCAACTCTCCGTTGCCTCCGCCCCCGGCCGGTAGCCCCGAGCTCCACGGAGGCTCCGACCGCAGGAGCGACGGTCGCCTGGACGTCGCGTTGGCCAAGAACTTGGAGGAGATGTACGCGAAGGTGATGAAGAAGAAGCGGGGAGCGGTGTCGGAAGGAGAGCCGATCGACATCGAGGGCCCTGCCTGCGGTCTGCCCCGCCAAGAGAGGCGGTCCGTGGACTCCGCGGACCACAAGGGGGACAGCGTGAGCTGCGCGTCGATGGACAGCCGCGACTCGGAATACCGGTCGCTGCAGGATGCGCAGCTGGCGGACACGGACTCCACCAGCAGCTCGGACCACAACCTGTCCCAGGAGTCCCGCCCGGTGTTCGAGCTGAACGTGCCTCACGACGGGCCGAGTGTTTCCGGCCATGAGGCGTTCGTGGAGCCCGGCTACGAAAGCCTGGGCCAGCCTCACAGCATCCTGTACAGCGACCCGGGCTACGAGCGGGTGTGTCGCCAGCCGTCGGACTGCGACCCCAACTACGAGGAGCTGCGCCCCCGTGCCGGCCGCGACGAGCCCGGCTACGTCAGCATCTCCGAGCAGAACCTCAGCCTCGCCGACTCCAGCCACCCTGCCCCGGCGGGCGCCGAATTTTACGATTGCCTCGGTACGTCGCTCTTTCCCGGCTACGAGAGAGTTCGTCCTCGTTCCGACATCGAGGTGGAACCGGACTACGCGAGCCTGGGGAGGAAGAGGTATTCCTGCCCCTTCAAAAGCAGCAATGACGATGGTAATGATTCCGGGGATCCGAACTACGAAAGTGTGTCAAACGAGATGCAGGACCCGAACTACAAAATGCTCAATCACGAAGACCCCAACTACGAGAGCGTGAACTACAGTGTCAACGTGGCAGCTGGTGAACCGCCGTACGAAAGACTGAATAATGAACCGAGGGACTCCGATATGGAAACTACGGCTTCAGATTATGAGAGAATGCACACGAGTCCTGCAGATGTTGCACAGGAGCCGAGGTCTGGGAAGCCGGAGACTCGAGATGCAGACTTCGCGGAGTGCACTAAACCCGTCTCTGAGCCTGGGTATGAAGTAGTGGGCAAAGTCAAGCAAGAGGTTAGTACAGATGCATCTGTTGTGAGTGAATCAAAGCCTAACATGTCTAGTGACTTGAACGCAAAAGTATAATAAGGCCTCTCAATGCTGTGTCTTCTATAATATTTTATAGTTTTGAGGAATTTCATAAGAATTAAAATAGGCATTAACATTTTTATACCAAAATTTCTCAATTTCTCATTAAAATTTATACTTAGGATAAGCTATTTATCATGTTATTTGGGGGGAGGGGGGATATTAAAATAAAATTAACAGTCAAATATATTTCACACCACTCCCATCTAAAAAAAAAAAAGCCCTATCGCCACAGCCTACAGGCATAGGTAGATTTCGAAGTACCTATTTATTGTAGAAATATTTTGGAAAATTCTAGAAACTTCTGTAACATGTTAAGAACTTAATGTACATAATATATTTTTATTCTCCAATATTACAAATATTTTTAACTCAATGTATCCAGTATTCAATAGTTTACAACGTAAATTGAAGAGCTTTAATATTATATGCCAACTAAGGTAATTATTAATTTTTTGACCTTAAAACACTATTTTTTATCCCTTGCACCAATAATGTGGTTAAATAAAAATTTTCTTTTCACCAAGGTTTAAGATAATGTTAGGATGGTTTAAAATAAATTCAAAAGAAATAAGTAGTAAGAAATTTTGAATTGTTTAAAATTTCAACTCATGTTTTTATGGTAATAATAAGTTTCATCAAAAGCTGTTTCAGCCAAAGTTTTAGATAAAGTTTAGGATTAATACAATAAATTAAAACGGATATGATTGTATATCTATTCAAAAAAAGTAATGATTATTTTTTACTTTCAAACCTTGTCATTTCCACCCCTTGCAGTAATGGTTGGGTAAACAACAGTTCTTTTAAGAATATTTTTAGTCAATATTTAGACAGTTAAACAAAAATAAGAATGGATTCCATAGTGAACCAGGTTGGGAAGTTTTACTTATTTTCTCATTCCAGCCGCAGGTATTTTTTCAACCCCTTGCAGTAATATGTTATGATTTATTTTTAAAAATTCCTTTTTTCAACCCCTTGCAGTAATGGTTCGTCTAATCCAAAATTGTTTCAGACAAACATTTTTGGTATTACTTCTACAAGTTATAATACATTCAAATGGATGTGATATTTTCCGTATTACGGGAGCCACAGCGATTTTTCTGTTTTTCAAAAAAACCTTCCCCATTTCTACTTCTTTAGTCAGATATCGCTCATTAACGAATTCGACCGAGATATTCCAGTACTAGATTTTAGGTATCAGTTCAGAAGTGAATTGTGAAAAATTGCGACAGTTATCGTATCCACAAAAAAGTTACATATAAAACTCAAAAGTGTGTGTGTGTGTATATATATGTATGTGTGTATATACATATATATATATATATATATATATATATATATATATATATATATATATATATATATATACATATACATATACACACACATATATATATACATATATATACACACATATATATATATACATATATATACATATATACATGTATAAACATATACATATATAAACTTTTGAGTTGAGGATGGTTTTGGGTACCATGGTAACGGCTTCAATTGGTAATATTTCTTTGAAATCTACCTAAACTTGGTTTTTGTGCAGGCATTGTGAACTACTATATACAAAACTTTGAATTGGGAAATAATTCATGTAATATAATATTTTCATCCCAGTTTTTGACTGAACTATTTACATATATTACTGTGAAACAGTAACACTGTTATTTAATTAATGTTATTGAATAATTTTCTTTTAAACAGCTTGATGTTTATTTATAATATCTTTATTTTTTATCTGCTTAAATTTTTCAAGCAGTTGTTTGTTAAATACATATTCAAAATATTTTATGTAAGTAAAGGATAGTACATAACTTCTCTTTACTTGATACCAATATTGATACTACTATGTTCTCATAACACTTGACTTTTGTTTTTGATACTTGGTTTTTCTGGAAGCAGTACTTTTATGACATCAAGATCTAAAAATTTTCAACGGTTGTGTTGGCAGCATTGGCTGTTAAATTACGGCTACCTTATCTTGAGTATGAATTACATTATTGCAGATCTTTTTAAAATTTTCAGTGGAGTACACTTATAAAATATGATGAGAGATTATGTAAAATAGTATTAATGAAAGTACTTTATAGCAATAATTTTTAGTGCTATAGCATTTATTAGCATTTCTAAATTTTTTGAGCATTTCAAGATTCATGGCTGTTTTGATATGTTTCTCAGACAAGTACGATACTTTTTTTTTTCTTTCCAGTAATATTAGTATCACGGAAAATGATGCAACTTAATTTCAGTGTTCTTGAATGGACAAAAACAGAGTTTATTTGGTCCATTTTGAACATATGTTGAAAAGCTAATTTGCATTAAGGTTTATTTTATTTCAGGTTTGGAAGAAAACTGGTTTTCTTAGGAGTGAGTTAGCACACCAAAAGTTTTGGCCTCTAATTGCGGGTTAATTACTGCTTCAGGAAAAATGTTTACTTCTTATTAGTTATTGGTAATTGTTTTGCCAATGTTTGATTTTACACTTTAGGATTTTAAGTAATGAATAAATTAACAATTGTTGTGTTCTCCATCATTGACAAGCTAAATAACAATCTCGGAAATGCCATTTTAAACTCTAAATTAACCATTTGCATTATTAAGTTAGGGTTATAAATTGTTTTGTAGATTAGGGTCAGAATTTATAGAGTTTGTATTTTTCCTGATATGTGAGCACTAATTCACATTTCTTAATAACTAATAGGGGTTAGAAGCTTAGCAAAAGTCGAAGTCGAATCGAAGCTTGCAGATTTCGATTAAAAGTTAAAACCAAGAATTTTCTTTGAAGAAATCATCAATGACTTGGCTTTTGGCTTCATTCAACACTGGCATAATGATGATAGACGTAAATAAGTATTTTATTTATTGTAGTAAAATAGAGTTCAGAGTCATATTTTAATTTTTAGCTTCAAAAGCAAACATATTTCATGAAGGTTTGAAAAAGTGACATGATTTATGAATTAACAAAACCAGCACGTTTGCATAATTTTTTTTTTGAGCACTGAGAAATCTATTAATAAGTATTAACAGAAAGATTTGTTTTATCCCACACACATTAGAGCAATACAACAATTACTTATAGTTAAGCATGTGCAAATATTCAAATTTTTGAATACGAATAATAAACTACTTGTATTCGATTCGACCTTGAATACTATGTGAAGGTAGAAACTAGAGTTTGGGCAAGATAGCGATATACTTTAGGAATGTATTTTATCTATGCACTATAAATTTTAGTTGTTATTTAGTAGCCAGTGAAAGTGTTCATTACAAAACATACATTTATAATATTTTGTAATATATTTAAATTTAATATTGATGCATGTTCAGCAACAATTGTATTTATTTTATTTTATTTACTATTATTACATTATCGGTAAATGTTAATATTCAGCTGTTTAAATGTAATCAAAATTATTATTTTAATTGTAATTGAGTATTTATGGAGATGATTCAAAACAGTAACTGAGATGCTGATTGGTCAGTTAGTCATGTAATTCATTACTGCTTTGATTGTATTTTGTTTATGAAATTCATCAATAGGCTTTTTGATAGTGGAAATTTTTGATTGGAATAAGGTGTCTAGTTAGAGACACGATAGGAATAAGACGTTTTGAGTGTGAGTTCCTGATATTTCAATCATCAACGTGCGAATATTAATTGAAATTGTCTATTTCGTTAATGAAAGACTACTACGAAATGTTGAGATATGGTTATTCAAATATGGCAACAAAGAAATAATATTTTTTATGAATTTTAATTCTTTGATGATCATCAGAAGCGTCTAAGTCATCAAGAATGATTCCTATCATCGTCGATAAAATATTTAATTGAAGAATAATATTATACAATGTATACTGAATCCAGATTATGCAGAAGAAGTAATTCATATAAAATCATTCCGCAACAGACGTACAGCTTAAGAAGAAGTGAAGACAAATTGATACTGAACTAATGCAAATGGTATTTCAAGAAGAGGCCCAAAAGCAACTTGGCTAGGAAGTTCACGAACATGATGGCCCAGCTGATCGTAGATGAGCCAGCGTAGTTCAGGTGCAGTTACAGTATAGCTTTATTGGTGCTCAAGCCAATGTAGTAGTATAACTATACATCAGATGAACAATGTATTTAGTACAAGATGAAATTATGATTGCACTTGAAAACTTGCAATTAGCAGTAATACAGTTTTGAATCATCAATTTTTTTTTTTGTTTTTAAAAATTTAATTGACTGTCATATGTTGTTTTTCAATATCTATACCTTAGAATCAATCGGTGGTGAACACATAACTCCACATACTAATACGAGCTTAAAGTTATTTACTTGCTTTAAATATAATTAAAGTACTCATTTTGCTTCATTTATAGTTTACTTGTTGTTTAACCTAGTGGTCCAGCTCACTACAAATAAAATTAATTCTATCGATTTGAGTAAATACATGATAGTAAATATGCCATTTAGTAGGATGGTTGTGTTCATTTTGCAGACTTATTCTCTAATTCTAATGGTACAATGCAGAAATTCTTTCAGCACCGGAAACAAAATTTATAGTTTTAAATTAAAGTATTTCTTCATTAGTATGTTTAAAGAAAAGCACACCAGGCTACAGCTCTGAAGGTCACCAGTTAAATAAATTATGGTTTAGTTAAGATGTAGGCATATTTATTGAAAGGCAAGGGTTTATGGTTCGCCAGAACGCAACCTCAAATCATGTTTGCCCATAACCAGTGACATGTGGGTTATATCAATGGTTAGCTAATTGCTGTGATGCTTTGCAGTATGTGAGGGCTGAAGTGGCTTCGAGATGCGCTGGCATGCCCGAGAAGACAGTTCCAAAGCGACTATGCCCGGAAGCAGTTTTGCGATAATGCCAACTGGCCAACTGTTTTATTTCAGTTTTGACATACACATGCGCACTTGTATTTTCATGTGCTCTGTTGTAAATATTACACCTTGTATTTGAAGAAAATTTATCCCTATTTCAATTAGCAGCCGGTTAAGCTCATTCACGTGCCGAAGCAGAGTTCCAGAGCTGATGGTGAGAAAATGCAAGGGTTGAGTTTGCTCCGTCTTGAGGCACGTACCTTAATTTGGTCTTGCTATAACTGTGACGAGTTATTTGATCTTTTCAACGTAAACGTTTCTTCAGTGGATATCCTGTATAAAAATACTTTGGACTTCAATAAGGTGGGATGTTGAACGTTTTAAAAGTTTATTTCTATTATTATGCACTAGACACAATTATTAGTCGTAAGATCATTATGTAATGTAGTGTTGCAGGGTTTATGCAGGCTCCAAGGGTTTTTTTATAATGTGTTCAGTACGAACCATCCATATTTTTGTGAATAAGCCTTTCACAAGATATTTAGTTGAATGTTTGTTCAGCGAATATGGTGCAGACTAACTCGATACTCGACAATACTGCGTTGAAATGCTGCGTACCATTAGGGGTGTTACTGTTCCTGTCACTCCGGCCACTCCAGGGTGTCAGAGCTGTGGCTTATCAAACGATGGATGGAGATCACGCGGGCTGCCAACAAAGTTTGTAATATTGTGCGATTGTGAGAAAATTTACTTCTTGGTCACTGACATTCAGTTGCTAAATAATATTTAAAGAAGATGAAATTATTTATTGTTCTGAGAGAATAAAATATAATACTAAGGAAAGTTGCATATGAGACTGGTGGGAAAAATATTTAAGTACTAGTAGTACATAGTTGTACAGCTTTTTGAGGGCAAAACCAAACTATTTGAGAATTGAAAACAGACTCTGTGTGTTAATGAAAGACTGCAGTTATAGTGTGTAGTTTGAACAGAAACGTATTAAAAGCCGTAGCTTTGGCTAAGTTACAGCTACAGGAAGAGTTATGAAAATTTTATTGTGCGACTTATTCTAAACGATAAGTATTTTAGTCTCTGAATGTAATTCATGGGCATGTGGAATACAGAAGGTGCTCAGTGCCAACACATGATCTTGATAGTTGTGCACGAGGTAGCACACGTGTCGGCAGAGCTGCGTACTCGCGTGTTCGGGTAACGGCAGTTGTTGTCCTGGCAACGACGCAGGAGAGGAAGGCCAAAAGACTAGGCTTCATCTTGTGCTTCCTTGCACCGTCTGGCTGGTCTTGAACCCACTTGCTGTATTGCAGTTGTGAGACATGTAGACCCTGCAATCTGCTAGGAATGTTAGTGGCTTTTCCTCAACAAGTGTGCAGAAAGAAATTCTGCAGCTGTTTTTAAATATGCACTTTTTTTTTAAAGAGTTAGTTTGGCATGAATTTTGGTTAACAACGATACATAAACACAAACACTGTAGCTTTGTCATATGCAGAAGCACTGAATAATAAATATTACCATTTTGACATATCCACTTTTTCCAGAAAGGCATATTTCAGTTGTTACGTGTAATTCAGATAGAGTTAGCCACCGCACTGTCGAGAAACCTTGTGAAGAGTCAAGAACAGTTTCTGCTGCAAGCCACTCCAGTCATACCATTTCAACATTGTCTATGCAGAAAAGTGGAATTTTAAGTTACACCTCGGATTGTATATCGAGAATAGAATTGCAGTACTAGAGTGCTCCACTTTGTGTTTGTAATTTCTTAGCTTTGGAGTGTACATGCAAATGTAAATAACTGGAAAAAGTGGCCTTTAATTTTTTAATTGTTTGCAACTGTTAATCTGCAATAGAAATATAATTTTGAACTGTTGCCTGCATGTTGTATGAAATGTTAATGATGATGTTTTATGGACCATGGTACTTTAAAATAGTAGCTTTTTTGTCACTAAAGTGCCATGGCTTAAAAGTTTTCTATGAATTACACTGTCTGTTCTGTTGGAATGAGTACTTTTATACTATGGAAACATGATATGTGGCATTTAGAATAAATCTGCGTAAGTATTAAAATGTAATAATAATATTGGGCATGTGTAATGTACCTAATATTAGGATATTTTGTAAGTATTTTACTATAAAAATGTACAGTTCAATATTTTTTGAATGTGTGTTTGTTGGTGTATCAGATGATGTGCAGATATGTATGTTTTAATAATGGTTTGTTTCCTGTTTAGATACATCACATGCTGCATATGACTGACGAGGGTTAGCTTGATTTGCAAGTAGGAAAGTTAACCTGTTTTCAGACAGTTCTTGGCAGCTAAATTTGTAATTGTATTTGCTTTATTCAAAAGCCAAATATATTTTTTGGAATATAATGCTATTTAAAGATTAAAACATAATATCTTTTATGTTAATTTTGGCCTAAACTAAATTTGTACCATTTGTTCACATATGATAAAAAAAAGTAAATTTTTTTTTTTCATAGCTTAGAATATTAGCTTATTTTTGTAGTGCATAATACCAAAGATTAATCTTAAACCCTACTTTGCAAGATGAAATATTCTCGTCATTTTTTTGTTTGAGTTTTACTTTCATGAAATGTTGAATTTTTTTATGAAGCATGTAATGTTTAAATTAAATGGGCAGAATGATATTTGGCTTCAGCAAATACATTAGCTGCCTAATTATATAATAAGTGATGTGATGATTTATGTTGTCCTGACAGCTCACAAATCAGTTAAAACTCTTGTAGGAGTTAGTGTGATTGTACCTCATACTCCCTCTCTTATATGGACAATACACACAAGACACAACCACTTAGCTTGCTATGGAACTAACTATCCTTTATGAGCACAGCTGTTGTTTGAATGCTACTTACAGTAATGTAAGTGAACAATGACATTTTCTATGAAAATAACATTTATTTGAACTGAGTATGTATATTTAATGCATTAGCTGTAACTACACATGCACCAAATCACAACATTCATTATTCACTTGTTTGAGAACATATAACTTGTGAATGAGAAATGATGATGTCATTTTAACAATGGTTAAAAGATAAATTTGTATTGTGTGCCAAATGTTAACATGCAAATTTTCAGTTTATCAATTGTGCAGACTTTGGCCTGTGAAAGAGAAACATCTAGTTTATCGTAGCACGTAAACAATAAAAATAATAGATGTTTGTAATGATAAATTAATGAATTTTGACCGGTCTATTTCAGATGATGCATTATAAATTTGGCACTTAAGTACAAATCAGCACTAAACCAAGAGCGTTACGCAGAAGGGCAAAGCCGGCACAGGCTGTCTCCCGGGATATCGTGCATGCTGCCTGCAGCAATGACAGTACAGTGCACTCCCGATTATCCGCCAAATTAAGTGGCAGGGCCACCGCGGATAGTGAAAATCGCGGATAATCCGTAAAAGAGCCGAAAATGGGAAACAAAAATGGAAACATTAATTTCAACTTAAAAACCTAAACATTTATGTACAGTAAAAGTTACAATTAACAGTAAAAATTTTAAATGATGCTAACATTGTAATATTTTACTGAATAATTATCATAAAATACATTTCAGTAATGTAAACATAAAAGTGCTTAACGATACGACTAGAAACAAAGTGCGACAGAGACAAAAATAGCAACGCATGCCAGCCTACTGCAAGAGTTCCGAGAAGGCCTGTGGCGTTTTACTGTATACAGCACGCAATACATTCGTCAGTAGAGTTCAAATTTACTCACTTGTAATAAAATACAGATTTACATATGTTATGTATTATTTCGTAGCATGCGCGGATAATAGGGAGTTTACTGTAGTTAGTTCTAGCTCATCTGCTAGCAACAAAATCAAAGGCGCACACGGTACACTCTAGTGCCATTAAATGTAACTTCAAGCGGTTTTCGGGAATCCTGTGTGAACATGGGCAGCCAGGGCAGTTCAGTTACTTCATTCATTATTGGCAGCACTGCTAGTCTTTCGTATCTTGAACTCTACACTCAGCGCTCACTAACAACTAGCTTTCTTCTAAATTAACCCATGACAGCATGAAACAGCAAGTGGTATTTAAAACAAGTTACGAATTTGCTCAGGAGAAACAGTATTATGCATTTATAGTTTGACAGAAACAGCTTGTTTCATGTAGGTAAGACGAACATTGAGTGAAATATTGCTGTTATGTACAGAATGTCATTGTTATATTGCCTTTTGTGTACTAAAAATGTTTGCTTTGTATGAAGTATGTAGTATTTATCAACTAAATAAAGGAAGAGTTTTTCAACAATCATGTAGTTGTCTGTAAAGGCAGTACATCACATATCTTTTTATATTAATCTTTTAATAGTGCTCGTTTGAAATATTTTGTATTGTGTGTAAACATAACTGTTCATCACGATGATTAAGAGGGTGATATAAACTAAGACGAAATTTTTGCAATACAAGTGTTGTTTAACAGTGTGTGCTTTTGTTATAGACGTATTTATTTTTATAAATAAAATGTATTTATTTATTGTTAAAGTTATCTTTTTAATATACATTTTGTACTAATAAAACTGAAAAAATTTTAATTATGTTTTACTATTTACGAGCAATTAATTTTCTTGTACACAATTTTTGTAAATAAGGATTTGCAATTTTTTATGTCACTTAAGTGGTGCCTACGATTGGGTTACTGTATAATACGTACTAATTTTATTTCTATATTATTTGTGCCAATTTTTGTACATTTATGTTTTTTTTTCTCAAATAATATGATATTACCTATTTAGTATTTTTTAATTATAAATAACCTATACCTACAGAACTTTCATTTGCATGTAATTTAAGCTCCCACTTGTTTTGAACTGAACACTGCGCAATCAGCTGGCATGAATGTGTGCTGTGTCATTCAGCGAGATGTTTCTGCAGCAGCTAACAGTACACATGTTCCTGTTCAATGCCAAGGTGGTTTCATACATTTACTGTCCAATTAAAGTGATTTTTTAAATGGTTCCCATTAAAACCAAACCATTTAAATTTCTGGCCTTTGCAAAAAATATTATGGATTACACTACTTAATCTTTACGGAAAAATTATATATAAGAGTGAATAAGAAAGATATATGTTTTACAAAGAGAGTTAAAGAAACTAACAAAAAGTTATTGGCAACAATTTCTTAGTATCCCCTCTGCAATTTTTCAGTGGTTACTTTACCACAAACAGTTGTAGAGAATTTATACGCAAGTACAGGAACGTTTTTCAAGGAGTCGTAAAGTCGTAAAGGAAAAACATTTCTTCCTTATAACGTTTTCCTGCTTATAATATCAATTTAACACTTGTCAGTGTTTCAATTTGTGTACATACATAGCATGATGAGTCTGTTGGTAAAACGTTCAATGTTAAAACCACTAAGGGGTACACTCGATGCTCGAACTGCTTAACTAAGCCTACAATTTTTCAACTTCAGCATTGCTTCCAGCTTCTGTTTCATTCGTCTGAAGACACACTGCCACATTTCTGTAAATTTGTCTCACGATTCATGACGAATGACATTTAGAGTGGGAATGCCATTTCCAATTCCTTCGCCACTTGAAAATGTCTTTGAGATTCCTACCTACGAATGAAATAAATTAAATTCTTTATCAGCAATAGAATTTTTTTTTTTGCAATTGCGGAATAGTTGGCAAACTCTAATATTGGAGGACTACTTGTGTACATCTGAAAATACACTAGAATGGCAATGCATGGAAGGATTTTTTTTCTCAATGCAAGGGTGTCTACAGACATGCTGTGAACGTTACGTACCATCAATATATCAAATACACAGCGTTGGCTAGCATTAACATGTGTGTAGCACTGGTGTTTTGGAACACTTACTTTTTGTTTTTACATACAATCCTATTTGAACAATCTACATCTATGGTATAGGAGTAATTGTAAACAAAAACATATGTAAAGTGTAAAAAACCTTTTAACATATTAAACTTCACAGATGGAATAAGTTTTGGAATAGTTAGGTTTTTAACTTTTTTTTTAATTTATTGAATTTCAGAAAGTAAACTTTATAAGCAGAAAATGTGCCATTCGTGAAACATTATGTACAGGAAATATATAAATTAATACTTTATAAGCAGAAACATGACAGGGTTTTTCTGTTACATTTTATTTTTAGCACAGAAGTTCTAGGGACAGTATATTTTTCTGACTAGAGCCATCTGACTTCAGTCATACCTACTTATATATGTATGCATGTCACATACTTCCTCACTCACTTGCATCGAACCCTGTTTTATTTTATAACTTTACTAGCTAGTAACCTGCAGCTTTGCTCATGCAACTTCAGGGTAGGGTACTGCTGATATTTAACTATTTTAAGAAACGTATGGAATTAATTCCAAACATTTTTATGAAAGAAATAGACACAATAAATTCTCAGGTGTATCAAGTATTTGATTCTTAACAAAACTAGTTAATAATGATAATTTATAAAATGGTAATGTGTAAGCCTTTTTTTAAAATTTTAGTATAGATTAAGTATGTGATTTTATAATTCCATTTTTAGTGTGTTTGAGGATATAACTACTATACCTTGATCAAATCATACTTTCTTTTCATTTCAAGAGGTAGCCAATTAATAAACTTACGAAACACACAACTGTTTCATTTAATTTAAGATTTTGTATCATTTACATTTACAATTTAATTTATTTTGATTATAGCTATGCCTACAATAATGAAATAATTTCAAGTTATCACAGATGCAATTATTAAAAAATAGAGCGTGTGTAACTCAGTACATGTGATAGAAGTGAAACTTCTTTGGCATTTAAAATCTCGACTCGTAAGTCGGTAAGTGTATCGCAAGGAGTAAAATGGCAGAAAGAGAAAAAGAGAGAAAAAGAACATTTTTCTAAATAAACATGAATTATCAAAATTATTACTCATTTCAAAATAACTGCTCCGGATGTCAGTAATTATTGAACAGTCAATAATGATTAATTAACAATAAATACTACTCACTGTAGAAATACTCAAACAATAATTATTTTCTTTTAGAAAATATCAATGCTAAGACTGATTATAATAAATTGGTTTTAAAGTAAATTTTATATTGTGTATAGGTTAGATGTGATCGAGCATTCTAATAGACTGATTTTGTAGTTAGGCAAATTTATTGTCTAGCATAGTAGTTGATTCTTAGCTATGCTTAGAATTACTTAAACAGAATATTTAAAATTTTCACCCTTCTTTATGTGAAAATAAAAAACTACAGATTTAGTAAACATTATATATATATATATATATATATATATATATATATATATATATATATATATATGTGTGTGTGTGTGTGTGTGTGTGTGTGTGTGTATGTATGTGTATATGTATGTATGTATATTGAAATAGCATTTTTTCCCCTGAAGCTCTACGCACCGTGTAAGTGCCCGGGCAGACGGTGACAGTACATCGCCGTAGCGGTGACGAGAGAGTTATGACAATGGGATCTCTGCTCCAGGGCCGGCGCGTCCATATAGGCGAACTAGACAACCGCCCAGGGCGCCAAGTAGCTGGGGGCGGCGCAGCACGACACATAACAGCTGATGTAATATGTTTAACGATTATTGAAACTAAATGAAAATGGAATTTTGTAACAGTTTTGAATGTTTATATTGATATAAGTAATAATTTAAAGTCCACGGTGACCTGTTTATGATTTGTAATAAGTAAAGTAAAAAAAAATACACAAGCCTGCTTACATTTGATTGTTGACAAAATCTTAGGCTTACGTGATGATGTAATTTGAGGCAAGGAAAAATGTTTTCGGGTGTTGCCCCGGTGGGGGGGGGGGGGGGCGGGCAATTAAATTAATTCGTCTAGGGCGCCAATTTATCTTGCACCGGCCCTGCTCTGCTCGCAGTCATAACTCAGCCGTCGATGCCAGTGCAGTGGCAGATTCATAAGGGGGGGGGGGGGGGGCGCAGGGGGCACGCACCCCCCCCCCCCCTTGACCGGGGCAGCCCAGCACCAAGCATGGTTCTTGACAAGGGGAGGGCGCTCACCCGGCGCCTCTTCGTGTATGTACTGTGCTGCGCTCTGCCGGGAGTCTGCGCAACCACGTCGCGAGCAGGGCTAGAGCACCCGGCGCCTCTTCGTGTGTGTACTGTGCTGCGCTCTGCCGGGAGTCTGCGCAACCACGTCGCGAGCAGGGCTAGAGCACCCGGCGCCTCTTCGTGTGTGTACTGTGCTGCGCTCTGCCGAGAGTCTGCGCAACCACGTCGCGAGCAGGGCGAGAGCACCCGGCGCCTCCTCGTGTGTGTACTGTGCTGCGCTCTGCCGAGAGTCTGCGCAACCACGTCGCGAGCAGGGCGAGAGCACCCGGCGCCTCCTCGTGTCTGTACTGTGCTGCGCTCTGCCGGGAGTCTGCGCAACCACGTCGCGAGCAGGGCGAGAGCACCCGGCGCCTCCTCGTGTCTGTACTGTGCTGCGCTCTGCCGGGAGTCTGCGCAACCACGTCGCGAGCAGGGCGAGAGCACCCGGCGCCTCGTCGTGTCTGTACTGTGCTGCGCTCTGCCGGGAGTCTGCGCAACCACGTCGCGAGCAGGGCGAGAGCACCCGGCGCCTCCTCGTGTCTGTACTGTGCTGCGCTCTGCCGGGAGTCTGCGCAACCACGTCGCGAGCAGGGCGAGAGCACCCGGCGCCTCCTCGTGTGTGTACTGTGCTGCGCTCTGCCGGGAGTTGCCGCAACCACGTCGCGAGCAGGGCGAGAGCACCCGGCGCCTCTTCGTGTGTGTACTGTGCTGCGCTCTGCCGGGAGTCTGCGCAACCACGTCGCGAGCAGGGCGAGAGCACCCGGCGCCTCCTCGTGTGTGTACTGTGCTGCGCTCTGCCGAGAGTCTGCGCAACCACGTCGCGAGCAGGGCGAGAGCACCCGGCGCCTCCTCGTGTATGTACTGTGCTGCGCTCTGCCGGGAGTTGCCGCAACCACGTCGCGAGCAGGGCGAGAGCACCCGGCGCCTCCTCGTGTCTGTACTGTGCTGCGCTCTGCCGGGAGTCTGCGCAACCACGTCGCGAGCAGGGCGAGAGCACCCGGCGCCTCGTCGTGTCTACTGTGCTGCGCTCTGCCGGGAGTCTGCGCAACCACGTCGCGAGCAGGGCGAGAGCACCCGGCGCCTCCTCGTGTGTGTACTGTGCTGCGCTCTGCCGGGAGTCTGCGCAACCACGTCGCGAGCAGGGCGAGAGCACCCGGCGCCTCGTCGTGTCTACTGTGCTGCGCTCTGCCGGGAGTCTGCGCAACCACGTCGCGAGCAGGGCGAGAGCACCCGGCGCCTCCTCGTGTGTGTACTGTGCTGCGCTCTGCCGAGAGTCTGCGCAACCACGTCGCGAGCAGGGCGAGAGCACCCGGCGCCGCGACACTGTCCTACCGGCGGCGCGGAAGTCGTGTCGGCGCGGAAGACCGTATCGTCTGCCCTCCAGCTCCCAGGTGAGACTCGCGGTTTCTTCTGCTCCTTGTACCTCGTGCACGCGGTCAGGGCTAGCTGCTGCCTTTCGGAAGATATTGTCAATACGGATGTCTTTATGGAATAATTTGTTTTAAAACTGCCGTTCTTTCGTAAATTTAAATAAATAAACTTGGGAGTAACTTTTACATATGATGAGAATTAATACATTTTATAAATCATAAATAAACAATTCATTTGGTAATTTGAATGTACGAGTTCGAATAAGCAAGCATACTTTTACATACTCACGTGTATAAATATAAGTAAGATTGCTTAATTATGCAAAAACAAATTATATTCACTATCATAATACAGTGTATTGTCAGGGCTGGCGCGTCCATACAGGCGAACGAGGCAACCGCCTAGGGCGCCAAGTAGCTGGGGGCGGCGCAGCACGACACATAACAGCTAATATGATATGTTTAACGATTATTGAAACTAGATGAAATTGGATTTTTGTAACAGTTTGGAATGTTTATATTGATATAAGTAATTATTTAAAGTCCACGGTGACCTTTTTATGATTTGTAATAAGTAAAAAAGTAAAAAAAAACACAAGCCTGCTTACATTTGATTGTTGACAAAATCTTAGGCTTACGTGATGTATTTTGAGGCAAGGATAAATTTTTTTTGGGGTGTCCGGCCCCGAGAGGGGGGGGGGGGGTGGGGCATTTTAGGTTTTTCGCCTAGGATGCCATTTTACTTTGCACCGGCCCTGTTTATTTTACGCAGAAGTATGGGTTGTGGTTGGTAAGCAAATGTGTTGTTATACCAGTAGATGGTTAACATATCTGATTTATTGTACGCGCATTCGCTATTCCCAGCTGAAAGGGAATCTTTTCATGACCTTTGATATTATGAATTATATCTTTCTGAGATACAATAAAAACACATTTCAGATATTTGCTCGTTAAAATTAATTGCTGCACTTGACAGTTCTCAATTAATTATTTGAATGTGACACCGCCATTTTTTTAAAAAATACAGATTTTATGATTTAATCATTCTATGATTTAATTATATCATTGCCGATATTTTTAATATATTACATAATAAAATTTTTCCAACGTTTTTGCAGCCTGTAAAATATCAGTATATTATATATGTAACTGAAATTTTTTGTTGCTTGTGCAAAAACCAAGCAGAATTGTGCGAAATTGTAGAACTAGTCTTAGAAAATTTTACTAAAAATATGTCATTGTGTCATGTTTTATAATTATTGGTAAAATTTATTCACTAAAATACCTACCAATTCACGATTGGAAAAATATTCTGGTCTGCAATTTCTGCGTTTGCCCTAAATATATATGTTTCTTACTACGTAGTACCGTGAACGAAACCTTTAGTTTTTAAAGCAAAGGAAAAAGTAAACAAATACGAATTCATTAGTGTTTTTGTCGTTAAGCATGCCGAGGTTTCACCAAAACATAAGCGAATGTATCACTGATGCACAGGGGCGTAGCCAGGGGGGGGGGGAGTTAGGGTTTCAACCCCCCCCCCCCCCTTAGTATCAAATCTTTAATTAATTTCTTATTCATCACTCAAAAAAATTTCATATTAAAATTAATAAAATTTTTACCATTACAATATTTAAATTTAAGTACCAAAAACTGCTAAAATAGCACTATTTTACACCATAAAATCCAAATTTTCCCGGCGTGGACCCCCAGACCCCCCGCTTTAATACGGGGGTGGGGGGCCATGCTTCTTAACACCCCCCATACACAAATCCTGGCTACGCCACTGCTGATGCATGCTTGCTAGACGTCAGTTGTCATTGCCCGTCACGCATACAGTCTCTCCCTGGCAGAGCGCCTGACATTCTCGGGTGCTTCGCTAGAATTCTACTTTCTGTATGTTTCGCCACTTGTCCAACTTATTATGCTGGGCCTAGAGACTTGTTTGTTATGCATGCATCGAGGCAGGTGAAACCAATATTGTGTCTAAATTATATATATTTTAAAAAGTTTGTGCGTGAAGTACACGCGCGACAAAGTAAAACTTCTTGCTTACTATTGTATTAGGTATAGGAAATATAATTCTCTTTGGAGGTCACAGACAGAAAAAAAATGCTAGTATGCGAGTGTTAAATTATGCCATTGCACAATATGCACGTATGCAAGTGTGCACGTATTCAAGAGGCATGCCAGTATACTGAGTCATTTCTACCTCTCACTTGTTGTCTCCTCCTCTTCCGGTTCCCCCACCATGTACTTAACTATGTCCCTCTTGCGATCGGTATTTTCGTAACGCTAAAAAATTATAGCCCCCTCAGCAAAGAAGTTTCACATCAAAAAAATTGTTTTAATACCGAGGCTATTACAAAAAACGTCGGAGAACTTATTTTGTTGACGTCGTTCAAACCAGGAAATAAACAACAGTTTGCTTAATATTAATTCGAGTTGTGTCCAGGCCTGTTAGTGCCCTCGCTTATGCCGGAAGGCATATTGTGAGGTGACTTAGACGCTAAATTATGCCCAACCTTACATTTAAAAACATCAGGCAAATTTTACCTGGGATTCTAACTGAGATTACTATTAGCCTACTGAAATTTGCTGGCGCTCTAAGTAACTGAGATCGGATATTCCGAGTGCATATCCTGATGTTCAAATAAATCGTAAATACGCTGTAGCTGTTTAGTTGTAGTTAAAAATGGTATTGTTAAACACCTTTTTTTCCCACTTGTTTATCTGCAAGTCCGGCATGGCTCTCCGTCGCGGGCTCGTCCCTGTGTCGAATATGTCGACGCCCTTCATCATTCGGGGCGTCAAATGTCACGTCTATATTTCCCGCTTTAAGGGACCCACCCGTTTGCAGTGCTGCGACATAAACATCAAGGTAGTGATAAGAGTGCCTTGCCTTTAAATGCAGGAGATACAGTAAAAAGAGCTCGGCAGTTATCCAGTAAAGCCTCGTTGTGGTATAGCACCACTCACATCGTATAAAACGGTGTCTACTAATGTATAAAATCTTTTTTAATGCTACGCAATCTCTTAATGGTACTTTCATAGTACCAATTAAAAAAATCTCTACAAATGAATGTTGTAATAATTTTCCCTACACAACACAACCTATTGCAGGGACAAACACAACTTCTCACATTTGATGGCCATGTTGATATGTCAACAAATTTAAATACTATAATCAGTTGATACATTATCGCACGATTTTGATATCTCGTGTTTACCACCAGGGCCTAAATGCAGGGGGGGGGGGGGGAGGCATCCAAACAGGAGCGGCTCATGTTGTGTCCAAAGATTTTTTAATGCTTGTATTTACTGTGATATAGTACAATCGCAAGTCTGTTGCTGATAGAATTCGGAGATCATAGGAAACTTTACAAATTTGTGCAATGCGCACAGATCACGTTTACATTTAGTCTTTAGATTGATTTTTTTATTTAGGTTTATTTTTATGGTTGGGTGCGAATAACTGTAGGAGGGGGCCCGTGGCCTTGGTTTGTCTCGATCTCCCTGGCTATTGCTCAACAGTTATTGGGTGCAGTTATTGCCGTATGGTCCAGTATCAACACATTGCGCTTGGGCCGGTTCGACGGAGTTCCGGCTTCTGCTGAGATCCACAGGCGGCCTGGCCGTTTGTTTCCTACCAATGTACAAATGTTGGCGCCCCCAGAACCATCTACACTATGAAAAAAATTTCACCATTTCATTACCAGGAAAAACTCTGCATTTACTTACTCAGAACATAAACTAAGAAGACTTATCTAAGGGAAGCCTTCTTTTCACAGACGAGAGAGCCAAACGCCCGATCGTGCATCTTCGGTTTTTTTTGTTCATTGTAAATAAATATGGCGGTGTTGATAAAAGGATACTAATGGTCAATTAGGTTAGGTTAGCTACATTATAAATACTTTAAAACATTGTGGACTGTTGATTTGGTTAGGATAGTTACATTAAATAAAGCATGAACTTCGTGTTTTGTCTCTCTCGTCTGTTAAAAGAAGACTTCCCCTTATCTAGCAGCAGAAACAAACCGGCAAAAGCACTCCTGTTTCCTCCCACGCGCGTGCTGCCATTCGCACCGGGACACGACACGGCGCTTGAAGGCGCAGCCTGGGCCAGTCCAGACTCCTGGGGCTACCAAGACACACTTCGTTCATGTGAGGGGCATTCAGTGTTGGCAAGACCGCAAGTTTACTCTCATTTCTGTCAGTGTATACTCTGATGGCAAGCACGTAAGAGAATCGAAACCAGACTAGATACAGATGTTAATAATACGATTTTTCGTCAATATTTTCATTTTTTTTTTTTTTAACTCGATACCTCCTTTGCATTTGTTGTTATGACACAAATATTTTCAAAGGATAGTCACTTAGTGTAATTTCATGGGAAGAAAAATACGTGCAAGTCTTACACGCCTGCGATATTACACTAAGTAATATCCATTGAACATATTTGGGGCAGAACAAGTTATCCAAAGAAGGTATCAAGTTAAGATTTAAGGAATAGTCCTCAGATAGAAGCAGTGGCGGATCCAGAGGTTCACCTCGGAGGGGGCACTCTAGGATTTCAGAATAGCCAGGGAAAAAAATGTCTTACAATTACGTACTAAATTTGAATTTAATCTACTCACACTACACATAACATCCAACCACCAGAGTTTATGATTCTACAAGAAATTCATTAATTTTATTAAAATATTTTATTGGTTTGAGAAACAATAATTTTTGTCGGCAATATTAATGTAGCAGACAACTGGTTTTTCGGGGAGGGGGGGGGGGGCACTTGCCCCTGGTGCCCCCCCCCCCTGGATCTGCCACTGGATAGAAGTAATGACAGAAAACGAATATCCCACATGGCGTGTGAGAGCGAGCCTTGGCATGATTGCCCCAGGCGGGCTGGCGGCCACCAGTCAAAAGACAGCGCCAGCGACATGTCGAGTGCTCGAACCCACGACCCCTGGCGACTCATCGATTTTCGTCGACGACAAGTCACCCGGCTGCCTACTCGCGCTCCCGTTGATGTTGGGGAGCGGGAGGGGAGATACTACAGCATGTTCACGAACCATAGCATCAATTAATGGGGGGCAGGAAATGTCAAAGCAAGCCATTTTTTGACGTGCGCCCAATTGGGCATCATTCCAGCGGCTTAGAGGCCGAGCAATAGCAGCGCCGTGCATTATGGCCAGCAGGTAACGAGCTTGGCCCAGACGTTTAGTGCCAGACAAATGCAATTAGCAACCGGCAGTTTGTTTTCAACAGCACGGTGGAAGGTTGGACGTGTTGCATTTTCATGTTCAGCTTTGTGGTATTAGCGCATCAGACAGTGCTGCCTGGTTTACTGTAGCCATCCCCACTTCGCTGCTTATCTCGCACTGCCGGAGCGCAGGTCTCTCTCTCGCATGCGGTACTACGACCAGTGTGTAAGGCTTTCCGCCTGGCACGCATGAAGAACCTCCAGAAAATCATTCTCAGTTTGGTTAATCACTTCGGCTGTGTGGGACTGACTTCTTCGTTGTTGAAAAAAAAGGGGGCTAGGAGGGGGGGGGGTTTGCTAAAAAAACGTTTAGAGCATAGTTGTCGGTTTAGTAAGTACTGTTTTGCGATCAAGCGTTCTCTCAGCAGTCTCTGGAGTGGCGTCTGTTGCGCGTGAAATTCAAATTTTCGCGCCACTGTTCGCCCCTGTAACTTTCCAGGTTTGCTTTGCCGGACATACGTTTATTAAAAAAAAAAAAAAAAAAAAAACCTTGTTAAGGCATTCCTTTCCATCCTTTAAATGCATTCCTCGTTGTTCGCGAATATGTTGTATACACGGGGTCTCGGGCAGTCCCGTTGTAGACAAGACCAGAACACACTCTCTGGGGTTCGCCACGGGAAGCCAGCTATGCAAACAGTCTTTACAACACTCCCGAATACTTGCATTCAGGTGACTTCATTGTTTTTGTAACTTGATAAAAAAAAACGCGTGCGTTAAAAGCGTGACAAAAGCATCAATTGACATAACAAACGTACCTAGGCCATTGAAAACCAGAATAAAAAAAATATTTGAAAATTGCTGCAAGTATATTTGTGACGTCACACCTGTCTTCTGACTTGAAGGTCCCTGTGATTATTGAGGCATGCTGTCTGCAAGAACACCAGGGACTCGCACATGGTGATCCGAGTGGTGTCTGTTTTCCGAAGCGCTGAGGTTTGACGGGTAGCTCTGTTTCCGTATTTCGTTTTTAAACGGTATTTTTTTATGATAGTGAAAAGGGTTTAAACGCGTGTTTACTGAATGATCATCAGACATGAAACGCCCGGTACGGATTCTTGAAAGCATTGAAGGGCCTTGCATTGCACCACACGACAAGAAGTTCACAGACTTAGAGGCGACACAGCGCCAGAAACTGCTAGAGCTGTAGCGAACCGTATGTATTCGGTACTGAGTAACGGGTGCGCCATCTAGTACCGAGTAACGAAACGTTACACACGAATCCATTTCGTTACTCGCTTTTTTCGTAGTATGGTTACCTATTAAATCAAATTAAATTTAGAATGACTTACACAAGCCTGGTTCAAAATACGAAAAAGTGAAAAAAAAAATGCACCTTTCGCAGTTTGGTAGGTATGTAATGTATAAGTATGTTTTTATACAAATTACGAATGTTGCGACGCCGCGACGTCATACTGTACGCGTACGCAATACGACTCGATTCGTTGCTCTAACATAACATAGCATTTTATGAGGTATCAGAAGTAACGAGTAACGTGACGATACGATAGTAACGAGAACTAATTGTTATGGTAACGATTACGTACGGGTACGCTTTTTGACGTGATAACGTCTTATAAATCGATGAACGCCGGCTGCACGAACGAAAAATTGTCACGTTCCGCCTGAGCCGAGCGTGCAAGAACCGGCCAACCACCGTGCGAGAAAAAATCTTCTATAATATCAAACAGGTTAAGGCGGGCTTTTCAACTGATTGTTCGTGATTATATTTAAACAAATAATTTAAATTAAATTTTGCAAAAAAACTGTTAATAATATTTGAAAATTAAAAAAAGTATGCAATTATTCATCAATGTTTTCTTATGACGTCATCACGTAAAATTATCGTCCGTAAACCGACTCTACAGACTACCCCCTTTTTTATTTTCGTTATTTGACACCTCTAGAAGCTGCAGCGAGCGTCGTGACAGACACGGCTTGCGGGCGCGCTGTGTCCATGCCAACAACTGCCTGCCGCCCCTCCACTCCCCGGCAAGCCCTTGCCATGCGGGCCACGCACACAAGGTCGCCCTTGTGTCGCGCCCGGTGGGGGCGGGGCTAGCCCACAGGGTGCCCCGCAACCAGCGCGCCCCGAGCCTCGCTGCGTGCAGGGCGAACGAGGCCACTGAATTGTTGCCCCTTGGAAGGGCAGCCCTTCAGGATTTTTCTGACAGTGGTGTTTTTGAAAGGTTGTCTGAATTGTTGCCCCTTGGAAGGGCAGCCCTTCAGGATTTTTCTGACAGTAGTGTTTTTGAAAGGTTGTCTGAATTGTTGCCCCTTGGAAGGGCAGCCCTTCAGGATTTTTCTGACAGTAGTGTTTTTGAAAGGTTGTCTGAATTGTTGCCCCTTGGAAGGGCAGCCCTTCAGGATTTTTCTGACAACGGTGTTTTTGAAAGGTTGTCTGAATTGTTGCCCCTTGGAAGGGCAGCCCTTCAGGATTTTTCTGACAACGGTGTTTTTGAAAGGTTGTCTGAATTGTTGCCCCTTGGAAGGGCAGCCCTTCAGGACTTTTCTGACAGTAGTGTTTTTGAAAGGTTGTCTGAATTGTTGCCCCTTGGAAGGGCAGCCCTTCAGGATTTTTCTGACAGTAGTGTTTTTGAAAGGTTGTCTGAATTGTTGCCCCTTGGAAGGGCAGCACTTCAGGATTTTTCTGACAACGGTGTTTTTGAAAGGTTGTCTGAATTGTTGCCCCTTTAAGGGCAGCACTTCAGGATTTTTCTGACAACGGTGTTTTTGAAAGGTTGTCTGAATTGTTGCCCCTTGGAAGGGCAGCCCTTCAGGATTTTTTTGACAGTGGTGTTTTTGAAAGGTTGTCTGAATTGTTGCCCCTTGGAAGGGCAGCCCTTCAGGATTTTTCTGACAGTGGTGTTTTTGAAAGGTTGTCTGAATTGTTGCCCCTTGGAAGGGCAGCCCTTCAGGATTTTTCTGACAGTAGTGTTTTTGAAAGGTTGTCTAAAAAGGTTGCCCCTTGGAAGGGCAGCCCTTCAGGATTTTTCTGACAGTAGTGTTTTTGAAAGGTTGTCTGAATTGTTGCCCCTTGGAAGGGCAGCCCTTCAGGATTTTTCTGACAACGGTGTTTTTGAAAGGTTGTCTGAATTGTTGCCCCTTGGAAGGGCAGCCCTTCAGGATTTTTCTGACAGTAGTGTTTTTGAAAGGTTGTCTGAATTGTTGCCCCTTGGAAGGGCAGCCCTTCAGGATTTTTCTGACAGTAGTGTTTTTGAAAGGTTGTCTGAATTGTTGCCCCTTGAAAGGGCAGCCCTTCAGGATTTTTCTGACAACGGTGTTTTTGAAAGGTTGTCTGAATTGTTGCCCCTTGGAAGGGCAGCCCTTCAGGATTTTTCTGACAGTAGTGTTTTTGAAAGGTTGTCTGAATTGTTGCCCCTTGGAAGGGCAGCCCTTCAGGATTTTTCTGACAACGGTGTTTTTGAAAGGTTGTCTGAATTGCTGCCCCTTGGAAGGGCAGCCCTTCAGGATTTTTCTGACAGTAGTGTTTTTGAAAGTTTGTCTGAATTGTTGCCCCTTGGAAGGGCAGCCCTTCAGGATTATTCTGACAACGGTGTTTTTGAAAGGTTGTCTGAATTGTTGCCCCTTGGAAGGGCAGCCCTTCAGGATTTTTCTGACAGTAGTGTTTTTGAAAGGTTGTCTGAATTGTTGCCCCTTGGAAGGGCAGCCCTTCAGGATTTTTCTGACAGTGTTTTTGAAAGGTTGTCTGAATTGTTGCCCCTTGGAAGGGCAGCCCTTCAGGATTTTTCTGACAGTAGTGTTTTTGAAAGGTTGTCTGAATTGTTGCCCCTTGGAAGGGCAGCCTTTCAGGATTTTTCTGACAACGGTGTTTTTGAAAGGTTGTCTGAATTGTTGCCCCTTGGAAGGGCAGCACTTCAGGATTTTTCTGACAACGGTGTTTTTGAAAGGTTGTCTGAATTGTTGCCCCTTGGAAGGGCAGCCCTTCAGGATTTTTCTGACAACGTTGTTTTTGAAAGGTTGTCTGAATTGTTGCCCCTTGGAAGGGCAGCCCTTCAGGATTTTTCTGACAACGGTGTTTTTGAAAGGTTGTCTGAATTGTTGCCCCTTGGAAGGGCAGCACTTCAGGATTTTTCTGACAACGGTGTTTTTGAAAGGTTGTCTGAATTGTTGCCCCTTGGAAGGGCAGCCCTTCAGGATTTTTCTGACAGTAGTGTTTTTGAAAGGTTGTCTGAATTGTTGCCCCTTGGAAGGGCAGCCCTTCAGGATTTTTCTGACAGTAGTGTTTTTGAAAGGTTGTCTGAATTGTTGCCCCTTGGAAGGGCAGCCCTTCAGGATTTTTCTGACAACGGTGTTTTTGAAAGGTTGTCTGAATTGTTGCCCCTTGGAAGGGCAGCCCTTCAGGATTTTTCTGACAACGGTGTTTTTGAAAGGTTGTCTGAATTGTTGCCCCTTGGAAGGGCAGCCCTTCAGGATTTTTCTGACAGTGGTTAGTTTGTGAAGTGACCTAACCTTACCTAACGTAACCTAAACTAACCACTGTCAGAAAAATCCTGAAGGGCTGCACTTCCACGGGGCAACATTTCAGCTCCCCCGGGCGAACACCCCTCCCTCTCTCCATCAATGTTGTAAACACACGTGAGCAAATTACCATTTGTAATTATTACCAAATGTATCCTCATCACTGACTTAATGATCGCGTAACGCTGTAGGCTACACATATTTTCATTGCTCTTTGCTAACCTGTACCTCCTAGCATTGCGATCGATCCCGTGGCGTAACTACATCTTGGTGTTGGCTAAGCCATCTTCCTGCACATCTGTGTGTTAGTTGATTTGTATAATTCTGTGTGTGAATGGTTATGTGTTTGACAATAAATTATATTTCCGTATACAAGACCATTATCGTTCTATATGTATGCCCATTATGTTCACTTATGTCGTTCTCTGATTGAATGATTAATGCCATGAGGTAGATGACTGGTCTTTCCATTTTTGTTGGAATCACCTTTATATGTAATGAAATAAGGAATACATAATTTATTGTTCAATATATATTCACTCGAACAACTATAGGTGAAGTAAAGTGTATATTGAATCAATCAACTGCAAGGCAAATTATTGAATCACCAGAGAGAATTAATGCGCTTGCAATATATTAAATTAAAATGAATTTTAATAAATATTTGTGTATATTAAATTAAAGTGTTTGTTATATTCATAATTCTTCAACGGGTGCCTTGGGTGCCTTACAGCTGACTAAAATTACGTAAGGAATTAAATATAAAATACAAATTTAATGAAATGTTTTTTTTTTAAGTTACACTTGTTTAGGCGCGTTATGGAAAAAATATGTGAGTGAATTTTTATGATGCGCGCGCAGCATGCAAAAACATTTACAGGATGAAAACAAACTAATAAAAATTATAATAAGGGAGGTTTAGTTATACTTCTTTATCACGTTATTAAAAAATAATGACAGTGAATTTATACGATGCGCAAGCAGCATGTAACGAATAAGTGATAAGATGAAAAAAGGTCTACACACAAATAAAAAAAATTATATATGTGCTGTTAAATCATACTACCTATTTTAGAGAATTATCCTATTTATAGTTACGCTCATCACTGATTCACTGACTCTGTAACGCCAAAACACAAATATTAGCGTAATCCATAGTGATATGTATAAAATAAAAAAATTGAAGGTTAACACTAGTTACATTTGAAATACAGCTTCATAAGTGGAACCCGCCTTAATTATTAAATTAAAGTGTTTGTTATATTCGTCATATTTTAATGGCCCCCTTAGGTGCCTTACAACTTCCTAGTTAAATAATATGAAATTAAGTGATGTTATTAATACTAATGTTTCTGCTATCTGTCTCGCAATGTAAAATAAATTGAAAAAATCTACATACTATAATTTTAAATTGCTACATTTTTGTCATGTAATTATAAAATAAACAAATACAATTTTTGTGCGATTTTACACAAATATTTCTAGGTAACCAAATTGTACTGCAACCCTCGGTTGCATTGCAAGAGTGGACATATTAAATTTAAATAATTTACATATTGTTACTAGAATGCTAGAGGCGATGCAACGAGGCAGGCCAGTCGGCCCGGCGCGCCGGACATCCGGGGGGGGGGGGGGTCCGAGGGGAAGCCCCACCTTCCTCCCCTCCCTCTACGGTGATCCGAGTGGAGCGGAGCCTCTCTCCCTGTCTCTCGAGGGTTCGGCACGTTCCCAGAGCCCCGACCGCGTGAAGCGGCGTAACTAGGACGCCATTGTTCTGGGAGCTTCGAGTGTCAAGTCGGGGATTCTGATGACGCGACACTTTGGAGGGCTACGAGGGCTTGGCAGATGGAAGCCGACCTGCGGCAGTAGTGTGGCGCGACATCAGCGAGATTGCGAGACATGGGAGTCCTAGGAGCGACGAGAGCAGCGAAGTGAAGCCTTGGGGAGCGATGGAGATGGCGAGCGCCGAGTGGGATTTCTTGCTTCAGGGACAGAAGAATACTGGTTTTGTATGTGCGGCGGACGAGAGAGTAGCGCGAGGCAGTGTGTTTGGACAGAGGTGGGCGGCAAGAGACGAGCAGTGGAGAGAGCCACTGTCGAGCCGAGATACAGTGGGGAGAGTCAACTGTGGACTAAACGAAAGAGTGATTAATTAGTGGCAAGACATTTAAAAAATTGTATTTTACCTAATAGTGTAATTATTAGGTAAGAAATAAATCTGAAGTAATTATTTGGGCTATTCTTTCTGGACCTGTTGTTATTATTCCACTCGTGAAAGTACATTATTGCTTAGTTATATGTAAATTAGAATATACATACGCAATAAGTACTAATTAATGTTATAAGTGTTATATGTTACCTGTAGTTTTTTTTTAACAATACTTCATTGTAAAAGTGCACAATATTAGTCATACTCTATTTACAATAGCCAAATATATACAAAATACGTACATATGGATATTGACAACTTTTCATTAAAAGTGCATATTCTCACTGTGACAGATGTTGAACACATTGTTATGCTCGTGCTATTCCCATTGGTTCAGTGTGCGCGAGGGCTGAGCTGGGCCGACCTCCATAGCGAAGGCGGATGCTCGCCGGCTTGCCGTGCGAGGTGTCTGGGTTCGAGTCCCGTCAAGGCAGGGCGCACTTGCGTGTTGTGTGGATTGGTCACAGATTTGTTGAAGACAACGACGCTGCCCAGACAAACCGGCCAGCTCTCAATGCCAAGTAAATTGGGACAGAATGACAATCAAATGATTGTGGATTCGAAACTCTGCCAGTTCACTTAATTAAATTTAATGTTTGGTTAGCCAGAAAATAGTGATAAAATTAAAATATGTATAATGTACACATCATGAATAAGCATATTTAAGGCATATAAAAAGTATTTTGGTGACGTATAAATTTCCCTTAAGTTTTTTTTAAATTTTACTAATTATTGTGCGTAAAATTAACTGACATTGATGGTAAATTTACACAAATGGAGCAAAATTAAAAAAAAATACCTTTTATTTTCTGGGGCAAATTCATATCTGCAAAATGTCAACCTAACACCATATACGGAGCATGAAAAACTATACATTAATATGTGTTAAATGTAGAAATGTGTTAAACATGTTCACAGTCTGTTTCTGCACGGACATAAAACACACTTCAGACGTTGTTGTTCTCCAGGAAGGCCCCAGGGACATGATATCAGAATAAAAAAAAGATTGAAATAAAATCCAAGATGGCAAACATGTTATTAGAATTCAATATGGCGGCCGTAACGAAAATTGCAACGTTCTTTAATCGAATATGGCGGCCATAACGAAAAGTGCAGCATAAGTGAGTGGGGTGTTCGATTTCAAGATGGTGGATACAAAATGGCTGCCGGGTCAAAGGTCAAGGTCATCCAATATGGCCACTGTGACGTCAGAGAGGTTGGTCATTGACCCGGCTCTCGACTCCATAGCCTAGAAGCCTGTACCCGGAGCCCCTATGATATACTACTCACATATCACACATTATACAAATGACTTTCGGGAATGAATTCGTACCATAAACTATGAATTAACGGGACACGTATTTTAATACACTTATAAAATTATTGAATTTATGTTATATATTATTATTTCACAACGTGTATATAAAGGGGGACGCACCACAACGCCGAAATATCACAACGCCGAACGTACAATAACGATGAAAACCATAACGCCGAATGCCAAATTGACTACAACGCCGACAGATAGAAAACTGCTGTGTACCACAATGCCGAATTACCACAACGCCGAAATACATTAACGCCGAAAAATGTCATTGCAGGACTGCCACAAGGGTTAGGTTAGGTTTGGTTAGGTTAGGTTAGGTTAGGCTAGGTTAGGTTAGGCTAGCCTAGGTTAGTTTAGGTTGTGGTATTTCGGCGTTAAGATACATTTAAGAAACACACACAAATTCATTAAGTTGTTTTTCATTTTGCTCCTGTGCCCCTCCCCCCCCCCCTCCCCGCAGCAACAATTTTCGGCGTTACTGTATTTCGGCGTTGTGGTACACAGCAGTTTTCTAGCTGTCGGCGTTGCGGTCAATTTGGCATTCGGCGTTATGGTATTCGGCGTTATTGTAAGTTCGGCGTTGTGGTATTTCGGCGTTGTGGTAACGACCCTATATAAAGTATTATAAAAGCCACTTGGGAATGCGTCAAGACTACCGTTAGCAGCACGAACGGTAAACAGCTCTCTCTAAACGCCACGGGCATGTCTGCGCTCGCAGACACGCTGCAACACAGGCGCCGACTGCAACCGCACCGCGCGCTTCTGCTTACTTCCTGTGACACATTTCCGTCACATTCACGAAATTACTCCCACCAAATACCGTAAACTGATAGCTAAAATGTTACACATCAATAAGTAATACGTAGTCGGGTAGTTGAAACCGATTATTCACCATTATTTCACAGCTTTCGATATCACGGCTGATACATTAGGAAAAGTAACTACATATATTGTTACAACAATTAAATACAAAAGTTTAGTATAGGGAAAGGATTGTGTATGATCTCAACGGAAGTCTGTCAAAAATCTCATTACTCAGAACTCTTCGGTTGAGATTTCAAGATATCTTAAAAAGGACAATAATGAGCATCAAAATCTTTGAAACATCTATGCAGTTATACTTTTTTTCTTCCCACACGTCATACCATTCATACAATAAATGTTTTTTTTATGGTCGGGGTCTCGAGAATTCCATACAATTAATTGGCTTCGTATCATGTTTGGATGAACTGCAATATTTTTCATCAGTAATTTACATGGTTTAGTGACTTAGATGTTTCCCGCCAAAACGTCCTGTACACACACGACTCGCTCTGAATCTGCGCTGCGGCTGAAATAGCCAGGTTTGCGCGACCAAACCTTCGATGTGCGCACACTCGCCGACAGCGTAGCGCCGCGACAGGCGCGCGTGGTAGCCCGAGCACGACTTGGCCAGACTTGTCGCGACAACGCCGACATTCACCGAATACCCGCTGCATGAGGCTTATTTCAGTCGTGACGCAGTAATGGAACTAAGTCTACCAATTTTAGTGTTAAAAAAAAAATGGTGTGATGGTTTCCTGTTTGTAAGGTGTTGAATTGTGCATCTAAAAGCAAATCAAAGCTGGAGTAGTGATTCTCTTTTTCAAACATGTAGTAGTTGTTTGGCTGATGGAAAGTTATGAAGATACGGGTGTGTGGAGTTAAATTGATAAGACGACAGGCCTTCTCGAGCTACTTTTTTTTGTTATTTTGTACACAGCATGGAGTTGGCTCTGCGATTGCAACTGGATTGTTGACTTCTTTTTTTTTCTTCTTCTTTTTCTCCCGTCGAAGATATCGCATGTTGTGTTCTGGTGATTTATCATTTACGAGCGAGCCTTGTCAGTTTAAAGGCAGGCGCGACTCAGGAAATAAGAAAGAGAGCTGCTGGCAGCTCGCACTGTCGCCTCACAAAAGCCACAGTGCAGTCAGGGAGCTCACAGCGGGCAGCCGCACAGCTCACGTGTCCCGTCGGCAGCCATTCATTCCCGCCGAGGGGAAGAGGGTGATGTTTCTTTCAACATCCCCGCCTCACTGTCCTGAGAGCCATCAAGCCGTCATATCGCTCATTACCTAAGGCTTGGTAGAAGTATGTGAATGGGGCTCCGGGGACAGGATTCAGGATGTGGTGCCGGTGCCGGTGTCCGCCATCTTGGATTGTGACGTCACGGCGGCCATATTAGATGGTTGTGACGACCTTTGACCTTGACTTTGAACTTTGACCCTCAAAACTTGTCAAAATTTGTCAAAATTTGTCAAAATTTGGCAAAATTTGCCCAAAATTACTCAAAATTCACCAAAATTTCCATTTTTTTTGGAAAAAAATTCCGCCAATAAAAATCTCAAAAAATTCCACAATCCAAAAATTAGGATTTCGAAAGTCCTCAAAAGTCGTTTTGCCCTAGAAAGAACCCAAACTCCTAAAAGAGGCTTAAAACTCCTAAGAGATAGCCGCTTTAAGCCTCTGACGTCATCTAGGATTATAAGCGCCATCTTGGATTATGACGTCTCCGCTGCAAATTTTGTTACGGTCGCCATCTTTAAAATCCTTATTTTTTATCCGATTTTAATGAAATTTTTTTTAATAATTATAAAAAAATTCAATCAATAAAATTTTTGATAAAATATTTAAAAAAAACCTACATTTACGACACGGAGCTCGGAGTCCTCGGTTCGAACCCAACGAGTGCAAAAAAAAAAATTAAAAATAGCGACCAATCCTTCCCCCGTGGTGGGTGCTGGCAGACTGCCCCCCACCACTTTTTGCCATTCATATATATCGCCACCTAGTATGACGTCATGTCCGCCATCTTGTCTTCGTTGCTGGAAGCCATCATCATTGTATCGTCGGCTAGAGTGCGCTGATGCCATGTTAGTTAAATTCTTATCTGCTAGAGTGCAGTAATCATTTATTATTATTGCTGTGACCCCGCCATCTTGTCATTTGGCCGCCATCTTGAAAATCCGTATTTATTTAGCTAGAAATTCGGGAAAAGTTCCAAAATTCATTAAATAAATTTGTAATCTATATACTGATTGATTAGATCGACTAAGGTCATTGGTTCGATCCCTGGCCGATACAAAACAACTTTAATATTTTAAAAAAGTACCACTAAAGTGGCAGGTTTGAGAAAATAAAAACACCGCAAGTTCTTTTAAAAAAACTTTTATTACATACATTCTACACTACTACAAGTACAAAAAAACACACAGACAAATTACTAAAGTCTTGTGGATTCCTCGATTTCTGCATCTGCCACCCATGAATTAAAGCGAGGTGGAAAGCTCCACCACTTGACGTAGGACAGTCCATTTCTTCGTTTTATAATATTCTCCACCAAGTACGTATCGGGATACAACGTAGGCTGAATCTCTTCGGCATAGAAGCCGCCATGGATAGGTTTGTGGTCCAAATCTTCGAGGTAGTAGGTCCTAGGCTCTGATTCACGAACATGTGTCACACGGAAAAGTTCGGGACTCCAGTTCGCAGTGAAACCTTTCTCGAAGATACCTTTCTGCTTGGAGATTCGCACAATGTCACCGACGTTAGCTTTACGCTTTCGTGGATCTTTCTTCTTCGTGTTGGAAAACACTGTTTGAAGCAGGCGATTGTCCGTTACATCATTTGGCTTCATTTTCGTGGTAGAATGCACCGTGGAATTATACTCGCTTATTAGTTTCAGCAAGATGTCAAGCCACTTGTAATTTTCGTTAGCCGTGAACTGCCGCCACATCTTGGAACGCAAAGTTCTGTTAAACCTTTCGACAACGGAGGCTTTGACGCTACTAAATGTAGAGTAGTGTTTGATGCCATACTTCTTCATCAAAGCCTTGAAGGTTGCATTGTAGAATTCTTTCCCGAGGTCCGTTTGCAGGTGCGACGGTACACGTCCATCACGCAAAATACTGTTCATGGCCTTGGCTACTTCAGTTGTAGTCTTTGATTTTACAGGTCTAGCCCAAGCGAACTTGCTATAAACATCGATGACTGTCAACATGTACTTGAAACCTTTATTCAATAGGGAATATGGTATCATCTCAACAAGGTCCGCATGGAATAAATCATCAATTCCACGAACTATGACTTTGCGACGAAGGTATTTTCGTCTAGCAGGAAGTTGAAGTTCGTGAGCGATTCCGGTTCGACTCATTGTATGTAGCCGGCTTCCCTCAGTTCTTCAAGTATGGAGACTATTTCGTTGATGTGTAAATAGTTTCCTACACTAAGCGAAGCATGTAGAATTCTAAGGCGATCAACTAATTCATTGGGGTCGTCCCAATATACATAGTCAAATATCTGACCACTGTCTAGCTTTTTTAAACCTTCGCCATGTATTGTTAGTTCACTGAAGAGATTAGCGAGAATGTAGATTTTTTCATGATCTTCGTCTTTATATACACCACTATCTGGATCTTTATCGCGAAAATGTGCATTGGTTAGCTCTAGCAGTTTTTTGTACTCTTGTAAGTCTTTGTGAGAATATCCTTTAGGCTCCCTGCGAAACAGCAATTCGTACAGACCCGGAGTCCCGCGCGTTTTGAACTCTGCTACGCGCACGATATTTCCTGGTAGAAAGTCTATTTCTTTAGCACCGAGGAACCACTTATTATGTTTTCTGTACACTCCGTAGGTCGTGTCATTATTC
Source organism: Bacillus rossius redtenbacheri (assembly GCF_032445375.1). Taxonomy (NCBI): domain Eukaryota; kingdom Metazoa; phylum Arthropoda; class Insecta; order Phasmatodea; family Bacillidae; genus Bacillus; species Bacillus rossius. The sequence goes on along the minus strand of NW_026962012.1, from coordinate 12,507,005 downwards.
CGGCTCGTAAACGATATCAGGTATGGTCGGACCATTGCATTAACTTGATGTCCCTTTTTCGGTATTTTCTTCTTGTGCATGGACTCTGTACTTGTTGTGCCGTGTATTAGGGATTTAGGCACGTTATTTAAAATTTTGTAAGCTTAAATAATTTTGGAAATATTTTTTTTTCTCATCTCATTTTCTTTACGGCCAGGCCCTCAGCCTCTGTTCTCAGAGGCGAGCTGATTTTCTTTCCCAGCCTCATGCTAGGCTAGCATTCTGGCTAATATTTCACCCGCCTCCAGGCACGTCGGGGCCGGTAACTTTATTTCTTCGCGTGACTACCTTTTACCTAGAGCAGCTTGTGAAGCAGTGCTGAGCCCTGCTAACTCTGTCACGAATCGGTATAAGGTTCACTAGCAGCAAGACACGACAGGAGGATCCCGTGGGCCTTGCGTCCCACAGACCATGTGTTTTTTGAAGCCATCCCCCTCCTGCTCACCCACCCTTTTTTCTCAGAAGAGAAGCCAGGAGCGACGACCGCACGGGTACGTTAACCGAAGGTAAGGCCATCTCAGGCTTGACAGCCGCAGTTACGATTCTGGACTTTAACGACATCTAGTGACGACTGTGTTCACTAACGCCACTTGTGGGCGCCGGCAGCGTCGACACTACCGCGCTCGCGCGGAGGTAATGACAACCTTTCCCCTCCTTATGTCTCAGGCCACTAGGTGGCACCACTGGTTACTCCATTACCCCCCTAGCTTGACACTATCGTCGGTCACTAGTCGATTTATTGGTACTTCTTCTCGCCACCAAAAGATAGCGCCTCAGTCGCGCAGTCACTCCAGTAAGATCTAATTTTTTTATGCCGGACACCTTCGGGTGGGCTCGGTAATTTTCGGCTCAGAGCCTACCCCCCCTCCCATTCTATAGAGACCCCGCGCTTATGATATTCTGGTGATATCCCGCTCTGAACTTACTTCGGTGCGCGCCTCCTGACTGACTGGTACCGTTTGTAACTGCGATCTTCGGCGAATCATCGACATCGCTTCGTATATTATGTAGTCTTCTCAGACTAGAGGGATGGAGTCCCTATCAGTAGTATATAATAGGGGCTCCGGGCGCACGGCGCTGGCGCGTGGTGCCGGTGCCTGTGTCCGCCATCTTGGATTGTGACGTCACGGCGGCCATCTTGGATGGTTGTGACCTTGACCTTTGACCTTGACCTTGAATTTGATCCTCAAAATCCGCCAAAATTGGGCAAAATTTGCCCAAAATTCCTCAAAAATCGCCAAAATTTCCATTTCTGTGGAAAAAAGTTCCGCCAAAAAATTTCAAAAAATTCCACAAATTAAAAATTTCTCTTTTCGAGGGAAAAATTTCCCGTTTCGAGGGAAAAATTCCCGTTTTTAGTCCTTAAAAATCCCAGCGGCTGAAAATTCCTAAAACTGGCTTAAGCATCCTTAACTCAAGCCTCAGTTAAGCCATTTCTAGGAATAAGGATACCATGACCGCCATCTTGGATTATGTCGCCACCGTTGCAATTTCCGTTACGCCCGCCATCTTTAAAATCTTCATTTACTATCCGATTTTAATGAATTTTTTTTTTAAATTTATAAAAAAATTCAATTAATAAAATTTTAATAAAAAATATTTAAAAAACATACGTTAACGACACGGAGCTCGGAGTCCTCGGTTCGAACCTGGTGAGGGCGAAAAAAAAATAAAAATGACGACAGATCCTTCCACCACGGAAGTCACCTACAGACTAACCTACCACCACCAATAACAAGGTCAACTAGTATGATGTCATGTCCACCATCTTGTCTTCGTCTGCTGGTAGCCATCATCATCTTGTTATCGTCGGCGAGAGTGCGCTGACGCCATGTTAGTTTAATTCTTATCCGCTAGAGTGCAGTAATCATTTATTATTGCTGTGTCACCCACCATCTTGTCATTTGACCGCCATCTTGAAAATCCATAATTATTTAGCTAGAAATTCGGGAAAAATTCCAAAATTCATTAAATAAATCACTCATTAATTTACATATTGATTCGATCGATTCCCGTCCTCGGTTCGATACCCGATCGTTGCAATAATGTTTAATCTTATGTAAAAAAAATAATTTAAATAAACCATGTTCAACATTCTTAAAGAGACTTTAAATCCTCTACTACCACCATCCTATAAGCCACCAACACCAACATATTGGTAATTCATAATTTTAATGCTAGAGATCCGGGAAAAAGTTCAGATATCATTAAATAAATTTCCAATCAATGTACTGATTAATTAGATCAACTTAGGTCCTTGGTACGATTCTGGACGATGAAAAAAATATCAATTTAACATAATAGTAACAGGTTCGAGGAATTAAACACCACAAGTTCTTTCACAAACATAATATTTATTACATAATTTCTATTCTACTACAGGATCACTTACGAAAGCCAGCAAATTTACAATCATTTAGTTCCGCAGTGGTGTGAAATGACTAATTCTTAGCTCCAATCGGTTTATACTAGACAGAGTCCAGCCAGAACCTTTATAGACATAGTCCACCTCTTCTTGACAGAGTTTCTGGATACCGTTTTTAACAGTTTGCTTCACATCGTTAGAACTGTAAATTACTGCAGCCGATGTCTTGAATGCACACTTCTTCACTTTGTCATCGAACGGATATGGCTTTCCATATATACAGTCCAACCACAAGTTATATTTCAAAGGTCCGTTTGTTGCTACATCATCAGTAAGCTGATTGATTATCTTCTGTCTGATATCGTCAAGAAAATTACAAATGTCCTTCGACTCACCGAACGTATTTAGATAATAGTAGTCTTTCAAAGTTCCACGAAATGCAGACTGCGCCAAGTAGAAGCCATTATCGTTCACTTGTAATGCTCCGAACACAGTCTTAGGTTTAGTTCCATGTTCAGACATCATAACAATCGGTTGCTGGGCATCTGTTTTTTTGGTTGTACGCTTTCGTGTCTCCAATCTAAAGCGAGGAGCCGAAATGTCGGCAGGTAGTTCAGCAGTAGGAGCACAGACTCCACCGTTACATTTTTTCGTATGATGTCGCAAACTGTCAATTCGAGTAAACCATTTAAGGCACTCATCACATCGAAACTTCATGCGAGAAGGATTCTTCGTGCATTTGCTCCGCTCATGTCTTCGTGCATCATGGGAAAATGCGAACGACGTATCACAGTAGCTGCAAGGATACCGTGGTGATGAAGACGATCCTTTCAGACCCGATCCAGATACAGACATTGCAACAGTAGTACCATTTCCAGGCATTCTCTTATGCACATCGATGCATCGTTGTTGCGCCGAAACCTTTACTTTCTGCCGCACAGCAGGACCTTTGCATGCCTTCATGTGCGTTTTCATATTATCTTTTCTGGCAAACTGCTTATGACATTTCTCACAAACAAACATTTTACGATATAGGTTCTTGGCACATTCGCTCCTCTCGTGTCGCCGGGCATTGCTGTTGTTTGAGAAAATCTTGTCGCAGTAACAGCACCGATGTTCGCTAGTTGTCAAATCAGCATCCATTGAAGTCTCCATCGAGGTCGTATCGTCGATCGTCGTGGTTTCCTGCACATCCAGCTCAGTAGTCATTAAGCTATCTTCTGCTGGTGGTATCACATCTGTTGAAATCTCCTCCAATGTCGACGTCGTCGTCGTTGCCAACGGGATCTGCTCCACCATTGTCGTCGCTGACGTCAAGGTTCCCGTAGACGATGGTACAACGTCCATCGAGTTCGGCGTTAAAGTCGGTAAAGATGCCATCGAGTTCTCAAGAACAGGTAATTACACGACTTATGCACCAGATGAAATAATCTAGGTGATCCTTACACCGTCGACGACAGTAACAAACTGAGCGACCTGCTGTCTAGGACTCGCTTATATACATGCACCGGATGGAATAATACGCAAGTCAAATCAAGAACCATTTACTATAATACTAGAGTCAAAACAACATTAAAAATAGAAGGACCATCAACGAAAAGGCAGCACATTTGGAAGCACCGACAACGAAAAGGCAGCACATTTGGAAGCACCGACTACGAAAAGGCAGCACATTTGGAAGCACCGACTACGAAAAGGCAGCACATTTGGAAGCACCGACAACGAAAAGGCAGCACATTTGGAAGCACCGACAACGAAAAGGCAGCACATTTGGAAGCACCGACAACGAAAAGGCAGCACATTTGGAAGCACCGACAATGAAAAGGCAGCACATTTGGAAGCACCGACAACGAAAAGGCAGCACATTTGGAAGCACCGACAACGAAAAGGCAGCAGATTTGGAAGCTCCATCAACAAAAAAAAAAAGGCAAAAAGGAAGCACAAGTTACGAGATCTATGTCTTAGTTAGAAATCAGAATACAAGAAATAAAAACATTAAATTCTTATAATTTAAATTATTTATTTTATTGCTTTACACTATACAAATGCAAGTAAAACAAGCCATTATTGTATGTAGCCAGCATTCCTCAGTTCCTTGAGTATGAAGGATATTTCTTTGATGCACGAATAGTTTCCTGCACAAAGCGAACCATGTAGAAGTCTTAGCCGGTCAACCAATATGTTTGGATCTTTCCATGATGTGTAATCATTCTCTTCTACCACCATCTTCCTTGCACCTTTATAATTATTATGATCTCTGGTGTCTTCCGTTTTACCACCAACCGCAGGGTAACTTTCATGTTTGAGACGGTGATCATCACAAGCTTGATCAGATTTATTTAATATATCACGTCGTTTCCATCGTTTCGGTCTCAGGACACCGCCACATTCTTCAATCTTGGCAGCTTTAGGTGCTTCATCATAGTCTATGTCTTTGTAAACAGCCTCAGAGTCACTGTAACAATCACCGTAGAAGGAATCGTCTTCACCCAATTTACCGTAATAATTCGATGTTGATGATGTTGAAGTGTCTTCATCGTCTTCATGCTTCCTTTTTAGGAGTCCATCATTTTTACAAAGTAGGAAAGATCTACTTGAATTCGGCTGGAATATATTCTCACTTTTCACGTTAAGGATTCTTCCATTGTCTTCATTCTTCCGTAAATCATCAACCTTCTTCAATTTAAGTTCTTTGTCGAGATCGGAAGAGCCAAGAAAATTATTGTCGTAATGCAGATCACTCTTCCTTAGGCTAGTAGATTCATCGTTGTCCTCTAGCTTGTACGCAGGCTTGGCGCTACAAGTTCTGCCATGTCTTTTTAGGCTCTCTCTCCGCGTAAACGACTTGCTACATCGAACACAACTTATCATATTGCGCAGTGGATTTTTAACACAGTCATTCTTCTCGTGTTGTCTTTTATTCTTTCTCAAGATAAACTCTTTACTGCAAAACTTACACCTATGTTCTTTCGATACAGCGTCAGATCCCAAATCGGAATTCATATTAGTTACTGAGACTAATGCCAGATACCAATTGAGTGTTTTAAATTAGATTCAATACTTAAATAGAAATTTTTTCATATTTCATCAGCGAGAATTAATATATCTCATGCAAAAGTACTTTATGCATGTAGTTCTGCTTTTCAACAACAGATGTCGCCACATGTTGCTTGCAGGTAAATAATATTTAGTTCTTTTATGCGGGATGCGGGATGCTCACTAACGATCGCAAAAGAAGGATGGCTTCGCTAGACTCCAAGGAAAAGGAAGTTCGTCTTGCATGTTGGTGCTCCACAGATGTCTCATGGCGTAATATTAATTTGACTGAGTAATGATATTTTTTAATTCCACCTGATAAAAATATTGCAAGTTTTGATTTAGTAGCAGAAATTATCGAATTAAATGTAACTCCAAATAAAATGACATGTCTCATTAGTCAAAAAAAAAATTCCATGCAGACAGCGGTTTCTCAGAATAGTCAGAAACACTTGAAGAAACAACAGGAATGATTGCAAGAACACGGGAAAAACCATCAAAATATTGACAAGAATAATCAGGAGCACACGGAGAAAACCATCATAATATTGACAAGAATAATCAGGAGCACACGGAGAAAACCATCATAATATTGACATGGATAATCAGATGCACTCGGAGAAAACAACCACACGTTTTCTTTGATATCATAAAATTACAGGGAAAAAAAAATATTTAATAAAAATAAATAAAAAAAAATTAAAATGAAAAAAATTACAAAAATACATAAATAGATTCTGGCTTGTACGGGAACTCTATCTTTGTTACACAATGAGAAGTTCACAAGCTAGCAGAATCTATTTATGTATTTTTGTAATTTTTTTCATTTTAATTTTTTTTTATTTATTTTTATTAAATATTTTTTTTTTCCCTGTAATTTTATGATATCAAAGAAAACGTGTGGTTGTTTTCTCCGAGTGCATCTGATTATCCATGTCAATATTATGATGGTTTTCTCCGTGTGCTCCTGATTATTCTTGTCAATATTATGATGGTTTTCTCCGTGTGCTCCTGATTATTCTTGTCAATATTTTGATGGTTTTTCCCGTGTTCTTGCAATCATTCCTGTGGTTTCTTCAAGTGTTTCTGACTATTCTGAGAAACCGCTGTCTGCATGGATTTTTTTTTTTGACTAATGAGACATGTCATTTTATTTGGAGTTACATTTAATTCGATAATTTCTGCTACTAAATCAAAACTTGCAATATTTTTATCAGGTGGAATTAAAAAATATCATTACTCAGTCAAATTAATATTACGCCATGAGACATCTGTGGAGCACCAACATGCAAGACGAACTTCCTTTTCCTTGGAGTCTAGCGAAGCCATCCTTCTTTTGCGATCGTTAGTGAGCATCCCGCATCCCGCATAAAAGAACTAAATATTATTTACCTGCAAGCAACATGTGGCGACATCTGTTGTTGAAAAGCAGAACTACATGCATAAAGTACTTTTGCATGAGATATATTAATTCTCGCTGATGAAATATGAAAAAATTTCTATTTAAGTATTGAATCTAATTTAAAACACTCAATTGGTATCTGGCATTAGTCTCAGTAACTAATATGAATTCCGATTTGGGATCTGACGCTGTATCGAAAGAACATAGGTGTAAGTTTTGCAGTAAAGAGTTTATCTTGAGAAAGAATAAAAGACAACACGAGAAGAATGACTGTGTTAAAAATCCACTGCGCAATATGATAAGTTGTGTTCGATGTAGCAAGTCGTTTACGCGGAGAGAGAGCCTAAAAAGACATGGCAGAACTTGTAGCGCCAAGCCTGCGTACAAGCTAGAGGACAACGATGAATCTACTAGCCTAAGGAAGAGTGATCTGCATTACGACAATAATTTTCTTGGCTCTTCCGATCTCGACAAAGAACTTAAATTGAAGAAGGTTGATGATTTACGGAAGAATGAAGACAATGGAAGAATCCTTAACGTGAAAAGTGAGAATATATTCCAGCCGAATTCAAGTAGATCTTTCCTACTTTGTAAAAATGATGGACTCCTAAAAAGGAAGCATGAAGACGATGAAGACACTTCAACATCATCAACATCGAATTATTACGGTAAATTGGGTGAAGACGATTCCTTCTACGGTGATTGTTACAGTGACTCTGAGGCTGTTTACAAAGACATAGACTATGATGAAGCACCTAAAGCTGCCAAGATTGAAGAATGTGGCGGTGTCCTGAGACCGAAACGATGGAAACGACGTGATATATTAAATAAATCTGATCAAGCTTGTGATGATCACCGTCTCAAACATGAAAGTTACCCTGCGGTTGGTGGTAAAACGGAAGACACCAGAGATCATAATAATTATAAAGGTGCAAGGAAGATGGTGGTAGAAGAGAATGATTACACATCATGGAAAGATCCAAACATATTGGTTGACCGGCTAAGACTTCTACATGGTTCGCTTTGTGCAGGAAACTATTCGTGCATCAAAGAAATATCCTTCATACTCAAGGAACTGAGGAATGCTGGCTACATACAATAATGGCTTGTTTTACTTGCATTTGTATAGTGTAAAGCAATAAAATAAATAATTTAAATTATAAGAATTTAATGTTTTTATTTCTTGTATTCTGATTTCTAACTAAGACATAGATCTCGTAACTTGTGCTTCCTTTTTGCCTTTTTTTTTTGTTGATGGAGCTTCCAAATCTGCTGCCTTTTCGTTGTCGGTGCTTCCAAATGTGCTGCCTTTTCGTTGTCGGTGCTTCCAAATGTGCTGCCTTTTCATTGTCGGTGCTTCCAAATGTGCTGCCTTTTCGTTGTCGGTGCTTCCAAATGTGCTGCCTTTTCGTTGTCGGTGCTTCCAAATGTGCTGCCTTTTCGTTGTCGGTGCTTCCAAATGTGCTGCCTTTTCGTAGTCGGTGCTTCCAAATGTGCTGCCTTTTCGTAGTCGGTGCTTCCAAATGTGCTGCCTTTTCGTTGATGGTCCTTCTATTTTTAATGTTGTTTTGACTCTAGTATTATAGTAAATGGTTCTTGATTTGACTTGCGTATTATTCCATCCGGTGCATGTATATAAGCGAGTCCTAGACAGCAGGTCGCTCAGTTTGTTACTGTCGTCGACGGTGTAAGGATCACCTAGATTATTTCATCTGGTGCATAAGTCGTGTAATTACCTGTTCTTGAGAACTCGATGGCATCTTTACCGACTTTAACGCCGAACTCGATGGACGTTGTACCATCGTCTACGGGAACCTTGACGTCAGCGACGACAATGGTGGAGCAGATCCCGTTGGCAACGACGACGACGTCGACATTGGAGGAGATTTCAACAGATGTGATACCACCAGCAGAAGATAGCTTAATGACTACTGAGCTGGATGTGCAGGAAACCACGACGATCGACGATACGACCTCGATGGAGACTTCAATGGATGCTGATTTGACAACTAGCGAACATCGGTGCTGTTACTGCGACAAGATTTTCTCAAACAACAGCAATGCCCGGCGACACGAGAGGAGCGAATGTGCCAAGAACCTATATCGTAAAATGTTTGTTTGTGAGAAATGTCATAAGCAGTTTGCCAGAAAAGATAATATGAAAACGCACATGAAGGCATGCAAAGGTCCTGCTGTGCGGCAGAAAGTAAAGGTTTCGGCGCAACAACGATGCATCGATGTGCATAAGAGAATGCCTGGAAATGGTACTACTGTTGCAATGTCTGTATCTGGATCGGGTCTGAAAGGATCGTCTTCATCACCACGGTATCCTTGCAGCTACTGTGATACGTCGTTCGCATTTTCCCATGATGCACGAAGACATGAGCGGAGCAAATGCACGAAGAATCCTTCTCGCATGAAGTTTCGATGTGATGAGTGCCTTAAATGGTTTACTCGAATTGACAGTTTGCGACATCATACGAAAAAATGTAACGGTGGAGTCTGTGCTCCTACTGCTGAACTACCTGCCGACATTTCGGCTCCTCGCTTTAGATTGGAGACACGAAAGCGTACAACCAAAAAAACAGATGCCCAGCAACCGATTGTTATGATGTCTGAACATGGAACTAAACCTAAGACTGTGTTCGGAGCATTACAAGTGAACGATAATGGCTTCTACTTGGCGCAGTCTGCATTTCGTGGAACTTTGAAAGACTACTATTATCTAAATACGTTCGGTGAGTCGAAGGACATTTGTAATTTTCTTGACGATATCAGACAGAAGATAATCAATCAGCTTACTGATGATGTAGCAACAAACGCACCTTTGAAATATAACTTGTGGTTGGACTGTATATATGGAAAGCCATATCCGTTCGATGACAAAGTGAAGAAGTGTGCATTCAAGACATCGGCTGCAGTAATTTACAGTTCTAACGATGTGAAGCAAACTGTTAAAAACGGTATCCAGAAACTCTGTCAAGAAGAGGTGGACTATGTCTGTAAAGGTTCTGGCTGGACTCTGTCTAGTATAAACCGATTGGAGCTAAGAATTAGTCATTTCACACCACTGCGGAACTAAATGATTGTAAATTTGCTGGCTTTCGTAAGTGATCCTGTAGTAGAATAGAAATTATGTAATAAATATTATGTTTGTGAAAGAACTTGTGGTGTTTAATTCCTCGAACCTGTTACTATTATGTTAAATTGATATTTTTTTCATCGTCCAGAATCGTACCAAGGACCTAAGTTGATCTAATTAATCAGTACATTGATTGGAAATTTATTTAATGATATCTGAACTTTTTCCCGGATCTCTAGCATTAAAATTATGAATTACCAATATGTTGGTGTTGGTGGCTTATAGGATGGTGGTAGTAGAGGATTTAAAGTCTCTTTAAGAATGTTGAACATGGTTTATTTAAATTATTTTTTTTTACATAAGATTAAACATTATTGCAACGATCGGGTATCGAACCGAGGACGGGAATCGATCGAATCAATATGTAAATTAATGAGTGATTTATTTAATGAATTTTGGAATTTTTCCCGAATTTCTAGCTAAATAATTATGGATTTTCAAGATGGCGGTCAAATGACAAGATGGTGGGTGACACAGCAATAATAAATGATTACTGCACTCTAGCGGATAAGAATTAAACTAACATGGCGTCAGCGCACTCTCGCCGACGATAACAAGATGATGATGGCTACCAGCAGACGAAGACAAGATGGTGGACATGACATCATACTAGTTGACCTTGTTATTGGTGGTGGTAGGTTAGTCTGTAGGTGACTTCCGTGGTGGAAGGATCTGTCGTCATTTTTATTTTTTTTTCGCCCTCACCAGGTTCGAACCGAGGACTCCGAGCTCCGTGTCGTTAACGTATGTTTTTTAAATATTTTTTATTAAAATTTTATTAATTGAATTTTTTTATAAATTTAAAAAAAAAATTCATTAAAATCGGATAGTAAATGAAGATTTTAAAGATGGCGGGCGTAACGGAAATTGCAACGGTGGCGACATAATCCAAGATGGCGGTCATGGTATCCTTATTCCTAGAAATGGCTTAACTGAGGCTTGAGTTAAGGATGCTTAAGCCAGTTTTAGGAATTTTCAGCCGCTGGGATTTTTAAGGACTAAAAACGGGAATTTTTCCCTCGAAACGGGAAATTTTTCCCTCGAAAAGAGAAATTTTTAATTTGTGGAATTTTTTGAAATTTTTTGGCGGAACTTTTTTCCACAGAAATGGAAATTTTGGCGATTTTTGAGGAATTTTGGGCAAATTTTGCCCAATTTTGGCGGATTTTGAGGATCAAATTCAAGGTCAAGGTCAAAGGTCAAGGTCACAACCATCCAAGATGGCCGCCGTGACGTCACAATCCAAGATGGCGGACACAGGCACCGGCACCACGCGCCAGCGCCGTGCGCCCGGAGCCCCTATTATATACTACTCCTATCTAAAATTATTATTAACCAGTCAGTAGTTTAGTTGAAAGTAGAGAAACTTAGTATTTTTATATAAATTATTTTCTAATTAATCATGATGACTTCCGTGGCTACCGCGAATCGTGGTTCGAGTTTTCGGAGACGAGACGCCCTCTCCTGAGCGCCAGGACCAACACCCTGTTTTGGTAAGTCTTGACGTCATCCCCCCCTTTATTTCCCTCTATTGGCCTTTTGCGCCATTTAAGTATACTGTCTGGAAACAGGTCTGATTCTTTGGAATTTGGACTTCTGTTTCAGACAGGGTTCCAAGTTTGGGGGCAGCCAAAATCCTCTGCCAGAACCTCTGGAATCGGTTCCTGTGCAGAATCCACCATCTTTAGGCCAACTACCTCGATCACCGTCTACCTACAGCCCCGGGTGATACCCGCATAATTCTATTATTCTATTCACGAACTCAAAAAAAAAATAGTGTAACCCAGTTAAGACAGCGGACAGTAAAAGCAAGTCAAGGAGAAGAAATTTATATTATGTTTTGCAAGGACTATATGTACAACTCTTAAAGTTACCAATGTTGATTTCATTCCTGTTTTTAAATATTGTAATTTTTGTTAAGCATTCAGGGCCGGCTCGATAGTAAATAAGTTCAATTAATATAATAAGAGTAATTGTAAGGAATTTAAGTAAGATCACTTATCAATGAAAAACAGATGTTACTAAGGAAAATTTAATCTATAAAAAAGAAAGAACAATGATTAATAAAATAAGGAAGTCTATAGACGTAACAGTTGTTTTTATTTATTTAATATATAATAACGATCCTTTTTCTCCCAAGTGTTCGTAGGGAGTCTCTAAATTTTCTTTGTTTACTCCTAGTGTCGCCTCTGTCGTTGACTTTTATCGCTATCAATTGAGGGCCTCAGTATTCAGAGTTTCCAAATCTTTTTATCTAATTACTTAATTATTCTTTAAGACACTTGGGGTATTACATTGTTAAGTCCTCTTCTTCTCTATCTGGTTCATACTTTCTCTTCTTTACAGTCGACATTTCATCTTCAACTTCTGTCTTCACAATGATAGCTGGTTCTTCCTTGTTTTTAAGTTCGTCGAGGCGACTAGTGATTGGTTTAAATATCTCCTCATTTTCCATCTCACGTGCAAGTCTGGTTCGTCTAGCAAGTAAATATTTTTCACGAACAGACTGTATAGCTCGATGAAGGTCACTGGCCAGGTCCGACATTGTACTGGCTGGAAACATATTGTAAGACCTCCTTTTATACTTTTTTATTCGTTCACAGAAACTTCTTTCGTGTGATTGGCTAAATCTGAATTTGATGACAAGTGAGATAGTGATGCTTTCAGACTACTTTGAAAAGTTCTCAAATCGCCACGTCTTTGTGCATTCGATACTTCGATCATGTCGCTAATGCGAGAATCCAAATCTTCCACACGCTGGTCGATGGCAACGAGATAATCTAGTAATTCGTTTTTCACACTTTCTACTTTTTGAGCCAGTAGCGAAATGTATTTGCGGATAACGTCGTCATGAGACTTGAGAGCAGTACGTAAGTCTCGACTGCTGCGTCCAAATTTGGAAATGCTATGACACATGTTTGACGATAAACTGATCGAAACCTCGTCTGTACCTGCTCTTATATAGCGGCCAGTCCTTTACGATGACTAGAAATCCGTGCTCGTGTTTCCAGCACAAGGAGCACATGTCTGTGAATTCCTGGAATGTCATGTCGCTGTTTACGTGATCATCATAAGCGTGACGTAGATTAAGTTCGTCCATGCGAAAAAGTACTATGCCATTTGCGTTGTCTCGTAGGAGATGTTTTGGAATACGACCGTACATCTGACACAGGAAAACGCAGTCTACCTTGGAGTGTCTGCCCATGGAAAAGTACTCTTGTATTATGCCTTGTTTTTCGCACATTACATCGTCGAAAACAAACACGGAATTGGCTTTTGTTTCGCTTGGAGGTACCACATCCACATTATCATTAAATGGAAAATACTCCAGACCATACACCGAGCGTAGAACAGTAGCTAGGCGCTGGTACTTTGGCTGTTGCAACGACTTGGAATACAAGTAAACGTTTTCGAACTGAAGACCGTTTGGCTCCTCCAGTAAACTCAGCAGAACGCACGTTTTGCCGCAGTTGGACGGACCCGCCTTTATGCAACGTACGGCAGAAGGCAACAGTAAGCCATGTCGTGATTCACGCGCACTAAATACATCGTCTTGCGTAATGCGCACGGGCAAACACACTTCTTGCTTGACGACCTGCATTGTACTAAAGAAATTGTCGTAAATGTAGGTTTTTAAAAATATTTAAAAAAAAATTTATTGATTAAATTTTTTTATAATTTTTAAAAAAAATTTCATTAAAATCGGATAATAAATAAGGATTTTAAAGATGGCGACCGTAACAAAATTTGCAACGGAGACGTCATAATCCATGATGGCGCTCATAATCCTAGATGACATCAGAGGCTTAAAGCGGCTATCTCTTAGGAGTTTTAAGCCTCTTTTAGGAGTTTGGGTTCTTTCTAGGGCAAAACGACTTTTGAGGATTTTCGAAATCCTAATTTTTGGATTGTGGAATTTTTGAGATTTTTTTTTTGGCGGAATTTTTTTCCAACAAAAATGGAAATTTTGGTGAATTTTGAGTAATTTTGGGCACATTTTGCCCAATTTTGACTAATTTTGACTAATTTTGACAAGTTTTGAGGGTCAAAGTTCAAGGTCAAGGTCAAAGGTCGTCACAACCATCTAATATGGCCGCCGTGACGTCACAATCCAAGATGGCGGACACCGGCACCGGCACCACATCCTGAATCCTGTCCCCGGAGCCCCATTCATATACTACTCTTGGTCTCACTCATTGTTGAGTTTTTTCCCCATTACTTTTTTGACGTGGCAACGTTTAATAAATCGATGAACGCCGGCTGCACGCACGAAAAAGTGTCCCGTTACGCACATTGTCCCGTTACGCTGTGTCCCGTTACACTCATTGTACGCTTGCGCCGCATCTATTTCTCTTCCACTTGATTGGAACAACCATCGATTTGACTTTTCCGAGGCACATTAAACTTGAAACACTCCCATTCGTTTCCTACTTTTCCTATCATCGTCCTATCCTTAACAGAATAACACAGATTGGAAGAAGTTAAATAGCAAACATGTATAAAAGTTATAGTTAAAATAATCTCTTCGTTAAAGTAATAAACATATTTGAATTAATGAGTGCAAATAAAAGTAAATTTATCAATTAAATTGTAGATTTAATTTCATTCCTTTGTATCCATAAAAATATTGATAATCCAATAAAAATGATTCAATTTTATTCATAAAAGTATGCAATCATTTCATCAATGTTTTGTTATGACGTCACGTTAAACTATCGTCTGTAAACCGACATTACAAACAACCATTTTTTTTAAGGGTATTTATAAAATTTTAACTCTATATATTCCCTGCGTTAGTTGGTTTGCCACAAATATTTCCAACATATGTTCGCTAGTGTAATATCGCGGGTGTAATTAGACGCAGGTCTTCGTAATTTAATTACTTGCGCGATCATGAGTGTAAAATGTCGCGCAAGTGTTTATAATTACAATGACTTGCGCTATATCGATATTTCCTGGTCGATGTTCACAACAAGTCTTGGATTTTAAACAATTGTATTCCGCGGCGAAGTATGTATATGAACTTCCTGACAACAAGAGTTACTTATTCAGAGATATAAAAAAAAATCCCTTTCGGCACAGCCTAAAGGCGCAGGCAGATATCAAAGAACCGATTTCTTTAGGAACGTTCTGAAATCTTCTGAAACTTTCTAGAAACTTCTGGAACATGTTGAGAACTTAATATCTTTTACAATATCCTATATGTTCTCCAATATCCCAAAATGATCGATTAAACATTTCTTCATACGCCATAAAGCGGAAATGTTTCGACTTTAAAAAAAAATCCAATGCCGACATTCAAGCAAAGAAGTTGTGTTTTTTTTAAACCTTCAAACACCGTATTTCATCCTTTGTACTAATAAGTGGCCGTATTATGTGTGCTTATGAGTTACGGCATCAACTCTACTTACAGGAAATCGATATGAGTGTGTTCTTCCTGGTTTCTTAAATTAAGTGTAATATTGACACTTCTAAAAAAAAAAAATCACAACTATTATAATCTAATCCTACAAGTCAAACTCCTGTTAATATTACTCTGAAAGTCCCAAAATTAAAACTTTTATGCATAATAAAATGCAAATAATAAATTAAAATATGTAAATCAATAACTATATATTTATTAGTGATAAAAATAATCACAAATATTTGAAAATATTCACTCGATATTGTGTAAAAAAAAATTGGTTGTCTGTAAAGTCGGTTTGCGGACGATAGTTTAACGTGACGTCAAAACAAAACATTGATGAAATGATTGCATACTTTTATGAATAAAATTGAATCATTTTTATTGAATTATCACTATTTTGTATGGATACAAAGAAGGAATGAAATGAAATCTACAATTTAATTGATAAATTTACTTTTATTTGCACTCATTAATTGAATTATATTTATTACTTTAACGAAGAGATTATTTTAACTATAACTTTTATACAGGTTTGCTATTTAACTTCTTTCAATCTGTGTTATTCTGTTAAGGATAGGACGATGATAGTAAAAGTAGGAAACGAATGGGAGTGTTTCAAGTTTAATGTGCCTCGGAAAAGTCAAATCGATGGTTGTTCCAATCAAGTGGAAGAGAGATAGATGCGGCGCAAGCGTACAATGAGTGTAACGGGACACAGCGTAACGGGACAATGTGCGTAACGGGACACTTCTTCGTGCGTGCAGCCGGCGTTCATCGATTTATTGGACGTTGTCACGTCAAAAATTATTTACGTTTAAATTTTATTAAACTAAATTATCTTTGACTTGATTTGACTTTACCTTGGAGTTGTCAATGATATTGACACCATCGCATCGAGCATCACTCTGGAGTTACTCGAAGGACACGTCATCATCGACGCTGGTCGGCCAGGACTCGGCGACTGTCAGGTTCTCGACCTGGGGCACTCGCCCGACCCGATGTTCCACCACGTCGGCTCCTGGCCAGGCGCAGCTCCAGAAGGGGGGCGGTGGGGGCGATAGCCACTCCCGAGACCAATTTCATTGGTTTATGTTTACTTCAATATTTAATTTCGTATATTAAACTTTTATCTCATCAAAAGTTGCATGGAGCTACTAAGGTTCTGTATTTGAAACCTGTATTTTGTAAATAACATTCCAAGGCCAATATCTGACCACTTTCATTTTTTGCAACTACGACTTTTCTTTGTGCGATAGCCCCTCCCGGAAAGTCATCCTGAAGCCGCCATTGGTTCCTGATGTGGCTGCCGCGAGCACTCCAGGCATCCAACAACACCTGCGAATAGTTAATCCTCCCCCCCCCCCCCTCCTTTCCGCGATACCGACACACTCGACAAGTCCGCGACTCGTCCCAATACCATCACCCCGAAAAACACTATTTACAACCTTCTGTAGCTTCTTGCAGTGTTCATCAGCACACATTTATCAGCGGTTCCTTGACTAATATTCCCTATAACGCAGACTTATTGTCAGTACAGCTGATTCACGTCTAGTTCTTTGGTGGTTGGTGCCCCTACTCTCTCTGGCTCTGAACCGGATACCTTCAAGAGCAGCACATCCTGGCGAGTGGGTATGCAAACCCGCTCTTTCACGTAATCTCAACCAGAGTATTGTTTAAAGTTTGTCTTAAGGACTCCGCCTACCCGGGCACACACACGGTGCGCAGAGCTTCAGGAAAAACAACGCGATTTCAAAACTACTCGAGATATACGAGTGGGGTCTGCTTACGAAAAGCATTTAAGAGTTCGCCGAGGGCGGAAAAGTACTTTTGATTTCGGATTAAGTTTTTAAATTGTATTTTTAGAAGAGTTCAAATGGCTAAAACGCATGTTTTCAGAGTAAATTTTAGGCGTAAAACAACCAGTACAGATTCTTGAAAGCACTTAAGGGACTTGCATTACCACTTATTCTTCATTTCTCGGCCATATAATGTTACGGTCACCGCTCAGATCTCACAGTTGTCCTGTGCACGACGAGAAGACTGCGCGCCAGTCCAGAGGAGACACCGCGCTAGAAGCACCAGCGAGCGTCGCGCTTATCATCCCGCCTCACTAACACAGATACACCCCTGACGAGGCGGGCCCCTTAACACTTCTCTTTACAACCGTCCCACGAAGCGGATACCATTACTTCACTCTGATCGCTTCCTCGCGTTCCTCCTCCACTCCCACACACAACATGACCCCTCGTCCAACTGTACTCTCACATAGCGAGGTGACTGTCCGGGAAGCTACGAACTCAACAGCTCACGATGCGAAAACACACACTCGCACGACACACGAATACCTCATAGTAAAGCCGCTATTAATTTATCTTAAGCTATCCAGCTGAAGCTTGTCCTAAAGCAGCGGTAGTCTAACAAGTATTTAAAAACAATGAAAATAAGAGCTGACAGGTAGGTAATATTTAAGAAAGCCTGAGGCGTGCAGTAGAAGAGAAGGATGTGACGCCAATATCCGGATTCCAACAAAACTCCATAATGACGATTAAAAATATTCGAATATTTTTGACAATAACGTTTTGTCAATAACTTCAAAACAATCGCCCGAAACTAGGTCCCGATGATGAATCTTGGGCACAATTACTAGAAGTATCTATTTTCGTAGGATTGAATGCTTAACGTTTGCTCTCAGTGCTAATCTTTTGACCCTTGACTTTGAAACTTACCATTGTTATTGGAATTGGACTTTCACGTTGCACATTTATCATGATAATTTTATAACTGTAAATGTGCATAATATAAACTAAATAATTTTTTTCACCACAATATAAACACCTCACAGAACCATTGTCAGCATATTTTCTATACAGAATACATATTCAGCGCACTTAAACCCCTTTTATATCATCACCCCGTACCATAATTCTTCCCGTTAGGTACCCTTTTTCCACGTACCACCGCGTACGAAAAATTTTCAAATCACACCATCATGAGTACTATAATTTACCCCTGACTCACATACTACGCACCATAATTGTTCTTGGATCCCATTCCGCGCACCATAATTTCGCATTTTAATGGTGCATAACACATAGTTATCGGGCGTACCGGAAAAAGTAAGTTTGGAAACCCATGCTTCCCCTATGGACCCCATAAGCCTGGAGTTAGGCATCACCGTACACTGCTAACAGCCCAACGCCTAACATGTAAACGTACCACAACCATGATGTACAGTCGGCTGCACCTGATACGTCACTGAGTTTCAATCGTGCGTCCTCTAAGCCACTGGGGTGACGCCTAGATTCGCGCGAAATTCAAATTTTCGCGCTAATATGCGGGGTTGTTTTTCCGAAAATACTTTCCTGAACAAAAACTATTTGTTTTGGTATTCCCTGCCACCCGTTAAAAATGCCCAGAAATGTCCGAAAAAACACGTGTGTGATATTAAAAACACCTACTATACCTAAATATTCAAGCTTATCTAAATGCCAATGTTACACATGCTTACCAAAATCATATGCTACTCAAATTACTATACTACAAAATTCACACATTCCACATTACGTATTTATTCCGTATCTCTTTGAGTCGCTTGCCAAACCCACGTATGGTATCAACGAGCTTACGTAACTTATTGCGACTGAAGCTACAGTGCCTCAAGAACTTAACTTCACGGCCAGGCTACCAGTTTGCAACTCTGATCAAGATGAGAAACCTTACTTGGTTGACGAGACGGGAAGTGGTCGTTAGCCGAGCTCCCCACTGTTACAAGGTCTCGCGCCGAAGTGGGACGTCACTTCCAGCAGTTCGCACAGTGACCTGCCACACGGGTGGTCGGCGGTCAGACCAGGAACAGCACGCAAGGTCTCGCGCCGAAGTGGGACGTCACTTCCAGCAGTTCGCACAGTGACCTGCCACACGGGTGGTCGGCGGTCAGACCAGGAACAGCACGCAAGGTCTCGCGCCGAAGTGGGACGTCACTTCCAGCAGTTCGCACAGTGACCTGCCACACGGGTGGTCGGCGGTCAGACCAGGAACAGCACGCAAGGTCTCGCGCCGAAGTGGGACGTCACTTCCAGCAGTTCGCACAGTGACCTGCCACACGGGTGGTCGGCGGTCAGACCAGGAACAGCACGCAAGGTCTCGCGCCGAAGTGGGACGTCACTTCCAGCAGTTCGCACAGTGACCTGCCACACGGGTGGTCGGCGGTCAGACCAGGAACAGCACGCAAGGTGACGCGCCGAAGTGGGACGTCACTTCCAGCAGTTCGCACAGTGACCTGCCACACGGGTGGTCGGTGGTCAGACCAGGAACAGCACGCAAGGTCTCGCGCCGAAGTGGGACGTCACTTCCAGCAGTTCGCACAGTGACCTGCCACACGGGTGGTCGGCGGTCAGACCAGGAACAGCACGCAAGGTCTCGCGCCGAAGTGGGACGTCACTTCCAGCAGTTCGCACAGTGACCTGCCACACGGGTGGTCGGCGGTCAGACCAGGAACAGCACGCAAGGTCTCGCGCCGAAGTGGGACGTCACTTCCAGCAGTTCGCACAGTGACCTGCCACACGGGTGGTCGGCGGTCAGACCAGGAACAGCACGCAAGGTCTCGCGCCGAAGTGGGACGTCACTTCCAGCAGTTCGCACAGTGACCTGCCACACGGGTGGTCGGCGGTCAGACCAGGAACAGCACGCAAGGTGACGCGCCAAAGTGGGACGTCACTTCCAGCAGTTCGCACAGTGACCTGCCACACGGGTGGTCGGCGGTCAGACCAGGAACAGCACGCAAGGTCTCGCGCCGAAGTGGGACGTCACTTCCAGCAGTTCGCACAGTGCCCTGCCACACGGGTGGTCGGTGGTCAGACCAGGAACAGCACGCAAGGTCTCGCGCCGAAGTGGGACGTCACTTCCAGCAGTTCGCACAGTGAACTGCCACACGGGTGGTCGGTGGTCAGACAGGGAACAGCACGCAAGGTCTCGCGCCGAAGTGGGACGTCACTTCCAGCAGTTCGCACAGTGACCTGCCACACGGGTGGTCGGTGGTCAGACCAGGAACAGCACGCAAGGTCTCGCGCCGAAGTGGGACGTCACTTCCAGCAGTTCGCACAGTGACCTGCCACACGGGTGGTCGGTGGTCAGACCAGGAACAGCACGCAAGGTCTCGCGCCGAAGTGGGACGTCACTTCCAGCAGTTCGCACAGTGACCTGCCACACGGGTGGTCGGCGGTCAGACCAGGAACAGCACGCAAGGTCTCGCGCTTAAGTGGGACGTCACTTCCAGCAGTTCGCACAGTGACCTGCCACACGGGTGGTCGGTGGTCAGACCAGGAACAGCACGCAAGGTCTCGCGCCGAAGTGGGACGTCACTTCCAGCAGTTCGCACAGTGACCTGCCACACGGGTGGTCGGCGGTCAGACCAGGAACAGCACGCAAGGTCTCGCGCTTAAGTGGGACGTCACTTCCAGCAGTTCGCACAGTGACCTGCCACACGGGTGGTCGGTGGTCAGACCAGGAACAGCACGCAAGGTCTCGCGCCGAAGTGGGACGTCACTTCCAGCAGTTCGCACAGTGACCTGCCACACGGGTGGTCGGCGGTCAGACCAGGAACAGCACGCAAGGTGACGCGCCGAAGTGGGACGTCACTTCCAGCAGTTCGCACAGTGACCTGCCACACGGGTGGTCGGCGGTCAGACCAGGAACAGCACGCAAGGTGACGCGCAGAAGTGGGACGTCACTTCCAGCAGTTCGCACAGTGATATGCCACACGGGTGGTCGGCGGTCAGACCAGGAACAGCACGCAAGGTCTCGCGCCGAAGTGGAACGTCACTTCCAGCAGTTCGCACAGTGACCTGCCACACGGGTGGTCGGCGGTCAGACCAGGAACAGCACGCAAGGTCTCGCGCCGAAGTGGGACGTCACTTCCAGCAGTTCGCACAGTGACCTGCCACACGGGTGGTTGGCGGTCAGACCAGGAACAGCACGCAAGGTCTTGCGCCGAAGTGGGACGTCACTTCCAGCAGTTCGCACAGTGACCTGCCACACGGGTGGTCGGCGGTCAGACCAGGAACAGCACGCAAGGTCTCGCGCCGAAGTGGGACGTCACTTCCAGCAGTTCGCACAGTGACCTGCCGCGCGGGTGGTCGGCGGTCAGACCAGGAACAGCACGCAAGGTGACGCGCCGAAGTGGGACGTCACTTCCAGCAGTTCGCACAGTGACCTGCCACACGGGTGGTCGGCGGTCAGACCAGGAACAGCACGCAAGGTCTCGCGCCGAAGTGGGACGTCACTTCCAGCAGTTCACACAGTGACCTGCCGCGCGGGTGGTCGGCGGTCAAACCAGGAACAGCACGCAAGGTCTCGCGCCGAATAGGGACGTCACTTCCAGCAGTTCGCACAGTGACCTGCCGCGCGGGTGGTCGGCGGTCAGACCAGGAACAGCACGCAAGGTCTCGCGCCGAAGTGGGACGTCACATCCAGCAGTTCGCACAGTGACCTGCCGCTCGGGTGGTCGGCGGTCAGACCAGGAACAGCACGCAAGGTGACGCGCCGAAGTGGGACGTCACTTCCAGCAGTTCGCACAGTGACCTGCCACACGGGTGGTCGGCGGTCAGACCAGGAACAGCACGCAAGGTCTCGCGCCGAAGTGGGACGTCACTTCCAGCAGTTCGCACAGTGACCTGCCACACGGGTGGTCGGCGGTCAGACCAGAAACAGCACGCAAGGTCTCGCGCCGAAGTGGAACGTCACTTCCAGCAGTTCGCACAGTGACCTGCCACACGGGTGGTCGGCGGTCAGACCAGGAACAGCACGCAAGGTCTCGCGCCGAAGTGGGACGTCACTTCTAGCAGTTCGCACAGTGACCTGCCGCGCGGGTGGTCGGCGGTCAGACCAGGAACAGCACGCAAGGTCTCGCGCCGAAGTGGGACGTCACTTCCAGCAGTTCGCACAGTGACCTGCCACACGGGTGGTCGGCGGTCAGACCAGGAACAGCACGAAAGGTCTCGCGCCGAAGTGGGACGTCACTTCCAGCAGTTCGCACAGTGACCTGCCGCGCGGGTGGTCGGCGATCAGACCAGGAACAGCACGCAAGGTGACGCGCCGAAGTGGGACGTCACTTCCAGCAGTTCGCACAGTGACCTGCCGCGTGGGTGGTCGGCGGTCAGACCAGGAACAGCACGTAAGGTGACGCGCCGAAGTGGGACGTCACTTCCAGCAGTTCGCACAGTGACCTGCCACACGGGTGGTCGGCGGTCAGACCAGGAACAGCACGCAAGGTCTCGCGCCGAAGTGGGACGTCACTTCCAGCAGTTCGCACAGTGACCTGCCGCGCGGGTGGTCTGCGGTCAAACCAGGAACAGCACGCAAGGTCTCGCGCCGAAGTGGGACGTCACTTCCAGCAGTTCGCACAGTGACCTGCCGCGCGGGTGGTCGGCGGTCAGACCAGGAACAGCACGCAAGGTCTCGCGCCGAAGTGGGACGTCACTTCCAGCAGTTCGCACAGTGACCTGCCGCGCGGGTGGTCGGCGGTCAGACCAGGAACAGCACGCAAGGTGACGCGTCGAAGTGGGACGTCACTTCCAGCAGTTCCCACAGTGACCTGCCACACGGGTGATCGGCGGTCAGACCAGGAACAGCACGCAAGGTCTCGCGCCGAAGTGGGACGTCACTTCCAGCAGTTCGCACAGTGACCTGCCACACGGGTAGTCGGCGGTCAGACCAGGAACAGCACGCAAGGTCTCGCGCCGAAGTGGAACGTCACTTCCAGCAGTTCGCACAGTGACCTGCCACACGGGTGGTCGGCGGTCAGACCAGGAACAGCACGCAAGGTCTCGCGCCGAAGTGGGACGTCACTTCCA
This sequence comes from Bacillus rossius redtenbacheri, assembly GCF_032445375.1. Lineage (NCBI taxonomy): Eukaryota > Metazoa > Arthropoda > Insecta > Phasmatodea > Bacillidae > Bacillus > Bacillus rossius. Next base: position 12,483,764 of record NW_026962012.1, on the reverse strand, counting down.
GCAGTTCGCACAGTGACCTGCCGCGCGGGTGGTCGGCGGTCAGACCAGGAACAGCACGCAAGGTCTCGCGCAGAAGTGGGACGTCACTTCCAGCAGTTCGCACAGTGACCTGCCACACGGGTGGTCGGCGGTACAGACCAGGAACAGCATGCAAGGTCTCGCGCCGAAGTGGGACGTCACTTCCAGCAGTTCGCACACTGACCTGCCACACGGGTGGTCGGCGGTCAGACCAGGAACAAAACGCAAGGTGACGCGCAAAAGTGGACGTCACTTCCAGCAGTTCGCACAGTGACCTGCCACACGGGTGGTCGGCGGTCAGACCAGGAACAGCACGCAAGGACTCGCGCCGAAGTGGGACATCACTTCCAGCAGTTCGCACAGTGACCTGCCACACGGGTGGTCGGCGGTCAGACCAGGAACAGCACGCAAGGTCTCGCGCCGAAGTGGGACGTCACTTCCAGCAGTTCGCACAGTGACCAGCCACACGGGTGGTCGGCGGTCAGACCAGGAACAAAACGCAAGGTGACGCGCAGAAGGGGACGTCACTTCCAGCAGTTCGCACAGTGACCTGCCACACGGGTGGTCGGCGGTCAGACCAGGAACAGCACGCAAGATCTCGCGCCGAAGTGGGACGTCACTTCCAGCAGTTCGCACAGTGACCTGCCACACGGGTGGTCGGCGGTCAGACCAGGAACAGCACGCAAGGTCTCGCGCCGAAGTGGAACGTCACTTCCAGCAGTTCGCACAGTGACCTGCCACACGGGTGGTCGGCGGTCAGACCAGGAACAGCACGCAAGGTCTCGCGCCGAAGTGGGACGTCACTTCCAGCAGTTCGCACAGTGACCTGCCGCGCGGGTGGTCGGCGGTCAGACCAGGAACAGCACGCAAGGTCTCGCGCAGAAGTGGGACGTCACTTCCAGCAGTTCGCACAGTGACCTGCCACACGGGTGGTCGGCGGTACAGACCAGGAACAGCATGCAAGGTCTCGCGCCGAAGTGGGACGTCACTTCCAGCAGTTCGCACAGTGACCTGCCACACGGGTGGTCGGCGGTCAGACCAGGAACAAAACGCAAGGTGACGCGCAAAAGTGGACGTCACTTCCAGCAGTTCGCACAGTGACCTGCCACATGGGTGGTCGGCGGTCAGACCAGGAACAGCACGCAAGGTCTCGCGCCGAAGTGGGACATCACTTCCAGCAGTTCGCACAGTGACCTGCCACACGGGTGGTCGGCGGTCAGACCAGGAACAGCACGCAAGGTCTCGCGCCGAAGTGGGACGTCACTTCCAGCAGTTCGCACAGTGACCAGCCACACGGGTGGTCGGCGGTCAGACCAGGAACAAAACGCAAGGTGACGCGCAGAAGGGGACGTCACTTCCAGCAGTTCGCACAGTGACCTGCCACACGGGTGGTCGGCGGTCAGACCAGGAACAGCACGCAAGATCTCGCGCCGAAGTGGGACATCACTTCCAGCAGTTCGCACAGTGACCTGCCACACGGGTGGTCGGTGGTCAGACCAGGAACAGCACGCAAGGTCTCGCGCCGAAGTGGGACGTCACTTCCAGCAGTTCGCACAGTGACCTGCCACACGGGTGGTCGGCGGTCAGACCAGGAACAGCACGCAAGTTCTCGCGCCAAAGTGGGACGTCACTTCCAGCAGTTCGCACAGTGACCTGCCACACGGGTGGTCGGCGGTCAGACCAGGAACAGCACGCAAGGTCTCGCGCCGAAGTTGAACGTCACTTCCAGCAGTTCGCACAGTGACCTGCCACACGGGTGGTCGGCGGTACAGACCAGGAACAGCACGCAAGGTCTCGCGCCGAAGTGGGACGTCACTTCCAGCAGTTCGCACAGTGACCTGCCGCGCGGGTGGTCGGCGGTCAGACCAGGAACAGCACGCAAGGTCTCGCGCCGAAGTGGGACGTCACTTCCAGCAGTTCGCACAGTGACCTGCCACACGGGTGGTCGGCGGTCAGACCAGGAACAGCACGCAAGGTTACGCGCCGAAGTGGGACGTCACTTCCAGCAGTTCGCACAGTGACCTGCCACACGGGTGGTCGGCGGTCAGACCAGGAACAGCACGCAAGGTGACGCGCTGAAGTGGAACGTCACTTCCAGCAGTTCGCACAGTGACCTGCCACACGGGTGGTCGGCGGTACAGACCAGGAACAGCACGCAAAGTCTCGCGCCGAAGTGGGACGTCACTTCCAGCAGTTCGCACAGTGACCTGCCACACGGGTGGTCGGCGGTCAGACCAGGAACAGCACGCAAGGTGACGCGCCGAAGTGGAACGTCACTTCCAGCAGTTCGCACAGTGACCTGCTACACGGGTGGTCGGCGGTACAGACCAGGAACAGCACGCAAGGTCTCGCGCCGAAGTGGGACGTCACTTCCAGCAGTTCGCAAAGTGACCTGCCACACGGGTGGTCGGCGGTCAGACCAGGAACAAAACGCAAGGTCTCGCGCCGAAGTGGGACGTCACTTCCAGCAGTACGCACAGTGACCTGCCACACGGGTGGTCGGCGGTCAGACCAGGAACAGCACGCAAGGTCTCGCGCCGAAGTGGAACGTCACTTCCAGCAGTTCGCACAGTGACCTGCCACACGGGTGGTCGGCGGTCAGACCAGGAACAAAACGCAAGGTGACGCGCCGAAGTGGGACGTCACTTCCAGCAGTTCGCACAGTGACCTGCCACACGGGTGGTCGGCGGTCAGACCAGGAACAGCACGCAAGGTCTCGCGCCGAAGTGGGACGTCACTTCCAGCAGTTCGCACAGTGACCTGCCGCGCGGGTGGTCGGCGGTCAGACCAGGAACAAAACGCAAGGTGACGCGCAGAAGGGGACGTCACTTCCAGCCGTTCGCACAGTGACCTGCCACACGGGTGGTCGGCGGTACAGACCAGGAAAAGCATGCTAGGTCTCGCGCCGAAGTGGGACGTCACTTCCAGCAGTTCGCACAGTGACCTGCCACACGGGTGGTCGGCGGTCAGACCAGGAACAGCACGCAAGGTCTCGCGCCGAAGTGGGACGTCACTTCCAGCAGTTCGCACAGTGACCTGCCACACGGGTGGTCGGCGGTCAGACCAGGAACAAAACGCAAGGTGAGGCGCAGAAGTGGGACGTCACTTCCAGCAGTTCGCACAGTGACCTGCCACACGGGTGGTCGGCGGTACAGACCAGGAACAGCATGCAAGGTCTCGCGCCGAAGTGGGACGTCACTTCCAGCAGTTCGCACAGTGACCTGCCACACGGGTGGTCGGCGGTCAGACCAAAACAAAACGCAAGGTGACGCGCAAAAGTGGACGTCACTTCCAGCAGTTCGCACAGTGACCTGCCACACGGGTGGTCGGCGGTCAGACCAGGAACAGCACGCAAGGTCTCGCGCCGAAGTGGGACGTCACTTCCAGCAGTTCGCACAGTGACCTGCCACACGGGTGGTCGGCGGTCAGACCAGGAACAGCACGCAAGGTCTCGCGCCGAAGTGGGACGTCACTTCCAGCAGTTCGCACAGTGACCTGCCACACGGGTGGTCGGCGGTCAGACCAGGAACAAAACGCAAGGTGACGCGCAGAAGGGGACGTCACTTCCAGCAGTTCGCACAGTGACCTGCCACACGGGTGGTCGGCGGTCAGACCAGGAACAGCACGCAAGGTCTCGCGCCGAAGTGGGACGTCACTTCCAGCAGTTCGCACAGTGACCTGCCACACGGGTGGTCGGCGGTCAGACCAGGAACAGCACGCAAGGTGACGCGCCGAAGTGGGACGTCACTTCCAGCAGTTCGCACAGTGACCTGCCACACGGGTGGTCGGCGGTCAGACCAGGAACAGCACGCAAGGTGACGCGCCAAAGTGGGACGTCACTTCCAGCAGTTCGCACAGTGACCTGCCACACGGGTGGTCGGCGGTCAGACCAGGAACAGCACGCAAGGTCTCGCGCCGAAGTGGAACGTCACTTCCAGCAGTTCGCACAGTGACCTGCCACACGGGTGGTCGGCGGTACAGACGAGGAACAGCACGCAAGGTCTCGCGCCGAAGTGGGACGTCACTTCCAGCAGTTCGCACAGTGACCTGCCACACGGGCGGTCGGCGGTCAGACCAGGAACAGCACGCAAGGTCTCGCGCCGAAGTGGGACGTCACTTCCAGCAGTTCGCACAGTGACCTGCCACACGGGTGGTCGGCGGTCAGACCAGGAACAGCACGCAAGGTCTCGCGCCGAAGTGGGACGTCACTTCCAGCAGTTCGCACTGTGACCTGCCACACGGGTGGTCGGCGGTCAGACCAGGAACAGCACGCAAGGTGACGCGCCGAAGTGGAACGTCACTTCCAGCAGTTCGTTCAGTGACCTGGCACACGGGTGGTCGGCGGTACAGACCAGGAACAGCATGCAAGGTGACGCGCCGAAGTGGAACGTCACTTCCAGCAGTTCGCACAGTGACCTGCCACACAGGTGGTCGGCGGTACAGACCAGGAACAGCACGCAAGGTCTCGCGCCGAAGTGGGACGTCACTTCCAGCAGTTCGCAAAGTGACCTGCCACACGGGTGGTCGGCGGTCAGACCAGGAACAAAACGCAAGGTCTCGCGCCGAAGTGGGACGTCACTTCCAGCAGTACGCACAGTGACCTGCCACACGGGTGGTCGGCGGTCAGACCAGGAACAGCACGCAAGGTCTCGCGCCGAAGTGGAACGTCACTTCCAGCAGTTCGCACAGTGACCTGCCACACGGGTGGTCGGCGGTCAGACCAGCAACAAAACGCAAGGTGACGCGCATAAGGGGACGTCACTTCCAGCAGTTCGCACAGTGACCTGCTACACGGGTGGTCGGCGGTCAGACCAGGAACAAAACGCAAGGTGACGCGCAGAAGTGGGACGTCACTTCCAGCAGTTCGTACAGTAACCTGCCACACGGGTGGTCGGCGGTCAGACCAGGAACAGCACGCAAGGTGACGCGCCGAAGTGGGACGTCACTTCCAGCAGTTCGCACAGTGACCTGCCACACGGGTGGTCGGCGGTGCAGACCAGGAACAGCACGCAAGGTGACGCGCAGAAGGGGACGTCACTTCCAGCAGTTCGCACAGTGACCTGCCACACGGGTGGTCGGCGGTCAGACCAGGAACAGCACGCAAGGTGACGCGACGAAGTGGGACGTCACTTCCAGCAGTTCGCACAGTGACCTGCCACACGGGTGGTCGGCGGTCAGACCAGGAACAGAACGCAAGGTCTCGCGCCGAAGTGGGACGTCACTTCCAGCCGTTCGCACAGTGACCTGCCACACGGGTGGTCGGCGGTCAGACCAGGAACAAAACGCAAGGTCTTGCGCCGAAGTGGGACGTCACTTCCAGCAGTTCGCACAGTGACCTGCCACACGGGTGGTCGGCGGTCAGACCAGGAACAGCACCCAAGGTGACGCGCAGAAGTGGGACGTCACTTCCAGCAGTTCGCACAGGGACCTGCCACACGGGTGGTCGGCGGTGCAGACCAGGAACAGCACGCAAGGTGACGCGCCGAAGTGGGACGTCACTTCCAGCAGTTCGCACAGTGACCTGCCACACGGGTGGTCGGCGGTCAGACCAGGAACAGCACCCAAGGTGACGCGCCGAAGTGGGAAGTCACTTCCAGCAGTTCGCACAGTGACCTACCACACGGGTGGTCGGCGGTCAGACCAGGAACAGCACCCAAGGTCTCGCGCAGAAGTGGGACGTCACTTCCAGCAGTTCGCACAGTGACCTGCCACACGGGTGGTCGGCGGTGCAGACCAGGAACAGCACGCAAGGTGACGCGCAGAAGTGGGACGTCACTTCCAGCAGTTCGCACAGTGACCTGCCACACGGGTGGTCGGCGGTCAGACCAGGAACAGCACACAAGGTGACGCGCAGAAGTGGGACGTCACTTCCAGCAGTTCGCACAGTGACCTGCCACACGGGTGGTCGGCGGTGCAGACCAGGAACAGCACGCAAGGTGACGCGCAGAAGTGGGACGTCACTTCCAGCAGTTCGCACAGTGACCTGCCACACGGGTGGTCGGCGGTCAGACCAGGAACAGCACGCAAGGTGACGCGCAGAAGTGGGACGTCACTTCCAGCAGTTCGCACAGTGACCTGCCACACGGGTGGTCGGCGGTCAGACCAGGAACAGCACGCAAGGTCTCGCGCCGAAGTGGAACGTCACTTCCAGCAGTTCGCACAGTGACCTGCCACACGGGTGGTCGGCGGTCAGACCAGGAACAAAACGCAAGGTGACGCGCCGAAGTGGGACGTCACTTCCAGCAGTTCGCACAGTGACCTGCCACACGGGTGGTCGGCGGTCAGACCAGGAACAGCACGCAAGGTCTCGCGCCGAAGTGGGACGTCACTTCCAGCAGTTCGCACAGTGACCTGCCGCGCGGGTGGTCGGCGGTCAGACCAGGAACAAAACGCAAGGTGACGCGCAGAAGGGGACGTCACTTCCAGCCGTTCGCACAGTGACCTGCCACACGGGTGGTCGGCGGTACAGACCAGGAACAGCATGCTAGGTCTCGCGCCGAAGTGGGACGTCACTTCCAGCAGTTCGCACAGTGACCTGCCACACGGGTGGTCGGCGGTCAGACCAGGAACAGCACGCAAGGTCTCGCGCCGAAGTGGGACGTCACTTCCAGCAGTTCGCACAGTGACCTGCCACACGGGTGGTCGGCGGTCAGACCAGGAACAAAACGCAAGGTGACGCGCAAAAGTGGACGTCACTTCCAGCAGTTCGCACAGTGACCTGCCACACGGGTGGTCGGCGGTCAGACCAGGAACAGCACGCAAGGTCTCGCGCCGAAGTGGGACGTCACTTCCAGCAGTTCGCACAGTGACCTGCCACACGGGTGGTCGGCGGTCAGACCAGGAACAGCACGCAAGGTCTCGCGCCGAAGTGGGACGTCACTTCCAGCAGTTCGCACAGTGACCTGCCACACGGGTGGTCGGCGGTCAGACCAGGAACAAAACGCAAGGTGACGCGCAGAAGGGGACGTCACTTCCAGCAGTTCGCACAGTGACCTGCCACACGGGTGGTCGGCGGTCAGACCAGGAACAGCACGCAAGGTCTGGCGCCGAAGTGGGACGTCACTTCCAGCAGTTCGCACAGTGACCTGCCACACGGGTGGTCGGCGGTCAGACCAGGAACAGCACGCAAGGTGACGCGCCGAAGTGGGACGTCACTTCCAGCAGTTCGCACAGTGACCTGCCACACGGGTGGTCGGCGGTCAGACCAGGAACAGCACGCAAGGTGACGCGCCAAAGTGGGACGTCACTTCCAGCAGTTCGCACAGTGACCTGCCACACGGGTGGTCGGCGGTCAGACCAGGAACAGCACGCAAGGTCTCGCGCCGAAGTGGAACGTCACTTCCAGCAGTTCGCACAGTGACCTGCCACACGGGTGGTCGGCGGTACAGACGAGGAACAGCACGCAAGGTCTCGCGCCGAAGTGGGACGTCACTTCCAGCAGTTCGCACAGTGACCTGCCACACGGGTGGTCGGCGGTCAGACCAGGAACAGCACGCAAGGTCTCGCGCCGAAGTGGGACGTCACTTCCAGCAGTTCGCACAGTGACCTGCCACACGGGTGGTCGGCGGTCAGACCAGGAACAGCACGCAAGGTCTCGCGCCGAAGTGGGACGTCACTTCCAGCAGTTCGCACAGTGACCTGCCACACGGGTGGTCGGCGGTCAGACCAGGAACAGCACGCAAGGTGACGCGCCGAAGTGGAACGTCACTTCCAGCAGTTCGTACAGTGACCTGCCACACGGGTGGTCGGCGGTACAGACCAGGAACAGCATGCAAGGTGACGCGCCGAAGTGGAACGTCACTTCCAGCAGTTCGCACAGTGACCTGCCACACAGGTGGTCGGCGGTACAGACCAGGAACAGCACGCAAGGTTTCGCGCCGAAGTGGGACGTCACTTCCAGCAGTTCGCAAAGTGACCTGCCACACGGGTGGTCGGCGGTCAGACCAGGAACAAAACGCAAGGTCTCGCGCCGAAGTGGGACGTCACTTCCAGCAGTACGCACAGTGACCTGCCACACGGGTGGTCGGCGGTCAGACCAGGAACAGCACGCAAGGTCTTGCGCCGAAGTGGAACGTCACTTCCAGCAGTTCGCACAGTGACCTGCCACACGGGTGGTCGGCGGTCAGACCAGCAACAAAACGCAAGGTGACGCGCAGAAGGGGACGTCACTTCCAGCAGTTCGCACAGTGACCTGCTACACGGGTGGTCGGCGGTCAGACCAGGAACAAAACGCAAGGTGACGCGCAGAAGTGGGACGTCACTTCCAGCAGTTCGTACAGTAACCTGCCACACGGGTGGTCGGCGGTCAGACCAGGAACAGCACGCAAGGTGACGCGCCGAAGTGGGACGTCACTTCCAGCAGTTCGCACAGTGACCTGCCACACGGGTGGTCGGCGGTGCAGACCAGGAACAGCACGCAAGGTGACGCGCAGAAGGGGACGTCACTTCCAGCAGTTCGCACAGTGACCTGCCACACGGGTGGTCGGCGGTCAGACCAGGAACAGCACGCAAGGTGACGCGACGAAGTGGGACGTCACTTCCAGCAGTTCGCACAGTGACCTGCCACACGGGTGGTCGGCGGTCAGACCAGGAACAGAACGCAAGGTCTCGCGCCGAAGTGGGACGTCACTTCCAGCCGTTCGCACAGTGACCTGCCACACGGGTGGTCGGCGGTCAGACCAGGAACAAAACGCAAGGTCTTGCGCCGAAGTGGGACGTCACTTCCAGCAGATCGCACAGTGACCTGCCACACGGGTGGTCGGCGGTCAGACCAGGAACAGCACCCAAGGTGACGCGCAGAAGTGGGACGTCACTTCCAGCAGTTCGCACAGGGACCTGCCACACGGGTGGTCGGCGGTGCAGACCAGGAACAGCACGCAAGGTGACGCGCCGAAGTGGGACGTCACTTCCAGCAGTTCGCACAGTGACCTGCCACACGGGTGGTCGGCGGTCAGACCAGGAACAGCACCCAAGGTGACGCGCCGAAGTGGGAAGTCACTTCCAGCAGTTCGCACAGTGACCTACCACACGGGTGGTCGGCGGTCAGACCAGGAACAGCACCCAAGGTCTCGCGCAGAAGTGGGACGTCACTTCCAGCAGTTCGCACAGTGACCTGCCACACGGGTGGTCGGCGGTGCAGACCAGGAACAGCACGCAAGGTGACGCGCAGAAGTGGGACGTCACTTCCAGCAGTTCGCACAGTGACCTGCCACACGGGTGGTCGGCGGTCAGACCAGGAACAGCACACAAGGTGACGCGCAGAAGTGGGACGTCACTTCCAGCAGTTCGCACAGTGACCTGCCACACGGGTGGTCGGCGGTGCAGACCAGGAACAGCACGCAAGGTGACGCGCAGAAGTGGGACGTCACTTCCAGCAGTTCGCACAGTGACCTGCCACACGGGTGGTCGGCGGTCAGACCAGGAACAGCACGCAAGGTGACGCGCAGAAGTGGGACGTCACTTCCAGCAGTTCGCACAGTGACCTGCCACACGGGTGGTCGGCGGTGCAGACCAGGAACTGCACGCAAGGTGACGCGCAGAAGTGGGACGTCACTTCCAGCAGTTCGCACAGTGACCTGCCACACGGGTGGTCGGCGGTCAGACCAGGAACAGCACGCAAGGTGACGCGCAGAAGTGGGACGTCACTTCCAGCAGTTCGCACAGTGACCTGCCACACGGGTGGTCGGCGGTCAGACCAGGAACAGCACGCAAGGTCTCGCGCCGAAGTGGGACGTCACTTCCAGCAGTTCGCACAGTGACCTGCCGCGCGGGTGGTCGGCGGTCAGACCAGGAACAAAACGCAAGGTGACGCGCAGAAGGGGACGTCACTTCCAGCCGTTCGCACAGTGACCTGCCACACGGGTGGTCGGCGGTACAGACCAGGAACAGCATGCTAGGTCTCGCGCCGAAGTGGGACGTCACTTCCAGCAGTTCGCACAGTGACCTGCCACACGGGTGGTCGGCGGTCAGACCAGGAACAGCACGCAAGGTCTCGCGCCGAAGTGGGACGTCACTTCCAGCAGTTCGCACAGTGACCTGCCACACGGGTGGTCGGCGGTCAGACCAGGAACAAAACGCAAGGTGACGCGCAAAAGTGGACGTCACTTCCAGCAGTTCGCACAGTGACCTGCCACACGGGTGGTCGGCGGTCAGACCAGGAACAGCACGCAAGGTCTCGCGCCGAAGTGGGACGTCACTTCCAGCAGTTCGCACAGTGACCTGCCACACGGGTGGTCGGCGGTCAGACCAGGAACAGCACGCAAGGTCTCGCGCCGAAGTGGGACGTCACTTCCAGCAGTTCGCACAGTGACCTGCCACACGGGTGGTCGGCGGTCAGACCAGGAACAAAACGCAAGGTGACGCGCAGAAGGGGACGTCACTTCCAGCAGTTCGCACAGTGACCTGCCACACGGGTGGTCGGCGGTCAGACCAGGAACAGCACGCAAGGTCTGGCGCCGAAGTGGGACGTCACTTCCAGCAGTTCGCACAGTGACCTGCCACACGGGTGGTCGGCGGTCAGACCAGGAACAGCACGCAAGGTGACGCGCCGAAGTGGGACGTCACTTCCAGCAGTTCGCACAGTGACCTGCCACACGGGTGGTCGGCGGTCAGACCAGGAACAGCACGCAAGGTGACGCGCCAAAGTGGGACGTCACTTCCAGCAGTTCGCACAGTGACCTGCCACACGGGTGGTCGGCGGTCAGACCAGGAACAGCACGCAAGGTCTCGCGCCGAAGTGGAACGTCACTTCCAGCAGTTCGCACAGTGACCTGCCACACGGGTGGTCGGCGGTACAGACGAGGAACAGCACGCAAGGTCTCGCGCCGAAGTGGGACGTCACTTCCAGCAGTTCGCACAGTGACCTGCCACACGGGTGGTCGGCGGTCAGACCAGGAACAGCACGCAAGGTCTCGCGCCGAAGTGGGACGTCACTTCCAGCAGTTCGCACAGTGACCTGCCACACGGGTGGTCGGCGGTCAGACCAGGAACAGCACGCAAGGTCTCGCGCCGAAGTGGGACGTCACTTCCAGCAGTTCGCACAGTGACCTGCCACACGGGTGGTCGGCGGTCAGACCAGGAACAGCACGCAAGGTGACGCGCCGAAGTGGAACGTCACTTCCAGCAGTTCGTACAGTGACCTGCCACACGGGTGGTCGGCGGTACAGACCAGGAACAGCATGCAAGGTGACGCGCCGAAGTGGAACGTCACTTCCAGCAGTTCGCACAGTGACCTGCCACACAGGTGGTCGGCGGTACAGACCAGGAACAGCACGCAAGGTCTCGCGCCGAAGTGGGACGTCACTTCCAGCAGTTCGCAAAGTGACCTGCCACACGGGTGGTCGGCGGTCAGACCAGGAACAAAACGCAAGGTCTCGCGCCGAAGTGGGACGTCACTTCCAGCAGTACGCACAGTGACCTGCCACACGGGTGGTCGGCGGTCAGACCAGGAACAGCACGCAAGGTCTTGCGCCGAAGTGGAACGTCACTTCCAGCAGTTCGCACAGTGACCTGCCACACGGGTGGTCGGCGGTCAGACCAGCAACAAAACGCAAGGTGACGCGCAGAAGGGGACGTCACTTCCAGCAGTTCGCACAGTGACCTGCTACACGGGTGGTCGGCGGTCAGACCAGGAACAAAACGCAAGGTGACGCGCAGAAGTGGGACGTCACTTCCAGCAGTTCGTACAGTAACCTGCCACACGGGTGGTCGGCGGTCAGACCAGGAACAGCACGCAAGGTGACGCGCCGAAGTGGGACGTCACTTCCAGCAGTTCGCACAGTGACCTGCCACACGGGTGGTCGGCGGTGCAGACCAGGAACAGCACGCAAGGTGACGCGCAGAAGGGGACGTCACTTCCAGCAGTTCGCACAGTGACCTGCCACACGGGTGGTCGGCGGTCAGACCAGGAACAGCACGCAAGGTGACGCGACGAAGTGGGACGTCACTTCCAGCAGTTCGCACAGTGACCTGCCACACGGGTGGTCGGCGGTCAGACCAGGAACAGAACGCAAGGTCTCGCGCCGAAGTGGGACGTCACTTCCAGCCGTTCGCACAGTGACCTGCCACACGGGTGGTCGGCGGTCAGACCAGGAACAAAACGCAAGGTCTTGCGCCGAAGTGGGACGTCACTTCCAGCAGTTCGCACAGTGACCTGCCACACGGGTGGTCGGCGGTCAGACCAGGAACAGCACCCAAGGTGACGCGCAGAAGTGGGACGTCACTTCCAGCAGTTCGCACAGGGACCTGCCACACGGGTGGTCGGCGGTGCAGACCAGGAACAGCACGCAAGGTGACGCGCCGAAGTGGGACGTCACTTCCAGCAGTTCGCACAGTGACCTGCCACACGGGTGGTCGGCGGTCAGACCAGGAACAGCACCCAAGGTGACGCGCCGAAGTGGGAAGTCACTTCCAGCAGTTCGCACAGTGACCTACCACACGGGTGGTCGGCGGTCAGACCAGGAACAGCACCCAAGGTCTCGCGCAGAAGTGGGACGTCACTTCCAGCAGTTCGCACAGTGACCTGCCACACGGGTGGTCGGCGGTGCAGACCAGGAACAGCACGCAAGGTGACGCGCAGAAGTGGGACGTCACTTCCAGCAGTTCGCACAGTGACCTGCCACACGGGTGGTCGGCGGTCAGACCAGGAACAGCACACAAGGTGACGCGCAGAAGTGGGACGTCACTTCCAGCAGTTCGCACAGTGACCTGCCACACGGGTGGTCGGCGGTGCAGACCAGGAACAGCACGCAAGGTGACGCGCAGAAGTGGGACGTCACTTCCAGCAGTTCGCACAGTGACCTGCCACACGGGTGGTCGGCGGTCAGACCAGGAACAGCACGCAAGGTGACGCGCAGAAGTGGGACGTCACTTCCAGCAGTTCGCACAGTGACCTGCCACACGGGTGGTCGGCGGTGCAGACCAGGAACAGCACGCAAGGTGACGCGCAGAAGTGGGACGTCACTTCCAGCAGTTCGCACAGTGACCTGCCACACGGGTGGTCGGCGGTCAGACCAGGAACAGCACGCAAGGTGACGCGCAGAAGTGGGACGTCACTTCCAGCAGTTCGCACAGTGACCTGCCACACGGGTGGTCGGCGGTCAGACCAGGAACAGCACGCAAGGTCTCGCGCCGAAGTGGGACGTCACTTCCAGCAGTTCGCACAGTGACCTGCCACACGGGTGGTCGGCGGTCAGACCAGGAACAGCACCCAAGGTGACGCGCCGAAGTGGGACGTCACTTCCAGCAGTTCGCACAGTGACCTGCCACAAGAGTTGGTCGGCGGTCAGACCAGGAACAGCACCCAAGGTGACGCGCAGAAGTGGGACGTCACTTCCAGCAGTTCGCACAGTGACCTGCCACACGGGTGGTCGGCGGTCAGACCAGGAACAGCACCCAAGGTGACGCGCCGAAGTGGGACGTCACTTCCAGCAGTTCGCACAGTGACCTACCACACGGGTGGTCGGCGGTCAGACCAGGAACAGCACCCAAGGTCTCGCGCAGAAGTGGGACGTCACTTCCAGCAGTTCGCACAGTGACCTGCCACACGGGTGGTCGGCGGTGCAGACCAGGAACAGCACGCAAGGTGACGCGCAGAAGTGGGACGTCACTTCCAGCAGTTCGCACAGTGACCTGCCACACGGGTGGTCGGCGGTGCAGACCAGGAACAGCACGCAAGGTGACGCGCAGAAGTGGGACGTCACTTCCAGCAGTTCGCACAGTGACCTGCCACACGGGTGGTCGGCGGTCAGACCAGGAACAGCACGCAAGGTGACGCGCAGAAGTGGGACGTCACTTCCAGCAGTTCGCACAGTGACCTGCCACACGGGTGGTCGGCGGTGCAGACCAGGAACAGCACGCAAGGTGACGCGCAGAAGTGGGACGTCACTTCCAGCAGTTCGCACAGTGACCTGCCACACGGGTGGTCGGCGGTCAGACCAGGAACAGCACGCAAGGTGACGCGCAGAAGTGGGACGTCACTTCCAGCAGTTCGCACAGTGACCTGCCACACGGGTGGTCGGCGGTGCAGACCAGGAACAGCACGCAAGGTGACGCGCAGAAGTGGGACGTCACTTCCAGCAGTTCGCACAGTGACCTGCCACACGGGTGGTCGGCGGTCAGACCAGGAACAGCACGCAAGGTGACGCGCAGAAGTGGGACGTCACTTCCAGCAGTTCGCACAGTGACCTGCCACACGGGTGGTCGGCGGTGCAGACCAGGAACAGCACGCAAGGTGACGCGCAGAAGTGGGACGTCACTTCCAGCAGTTCGCACTGTGACCTGCCACACGGGTGGTCGGCGGTCAGACCAGGAACAGCACGCAAGGTGACGCGCAGAAGTGGGACGTCACTTCCAGCAGTTCGCACAGTGACCTGCCACACGGGTGGTCGGCGGTCAGACCAGGAACAGCACGCAAGGTCTCGCCCCGAAGTGGGACGTCACTTGCAGCAGTTCGCACAGTGACCTGCCACACGGGTGGTCGGCGGTCAGACCAGGAACAGCACGCAAGGTCTCGCGCCGAAGTGGGACGTCACTTCCAGCAGTTCGCACAGTGACCTGCCACACGGGTGGTCGGCGGTCAGACCAGGAACAGCACGCAAGGTGACGTGCAGAGGCCGTCACCACGAGTTTCTGTCGCAGTCTTCCCGGGCGCCCGCAGTGCGGTGTCCTGGGTAGGGAACACCACATAACTTACAAAGTCACAACTTAGAACTGTCATAACTTAGATAGCTTGGAAAAATCCACGTTACTTAGAAACACACAACTTAGAAAGATCATAACTTAGAAATACACAAATTAGAAACACACAACTTAGAAAGATAATAACTTAGAAACACAACGCAGAAACACACAACTTAGATATGTATTAACTTAGAAAACTTGGAAAAATCCACGTAACTTAGAAACACACAACTTAGAAAGGTCATAACTTAGAAACAAACAACTTAGAAACACACAACGCAGAACCACACAACTTAGAAATGTCATAACTTAGAAAACTTGGAAAAATCCACGTAGCTTAGAAACACACAACTTAGAAACACACAACGCAGAACCACACAACGCAGAACCACACAACGCAGAACCACATAACTTAGATATTTCATAACTTAGAAAACTTGGAAAAATCCACGTAACTTAGAAACACACAACTTAGAAAGGTCATAACTTAGAAACACGCAACGCAGAACCACACAACTTACTACGTCGTAACGTAGAAAGTCATAACTTATAAATGTCATAACTTAGAAGATTCTAAGTTATGTGTTTCTAAGTTGTGTGTTTCTAAGTTATGACAGCACCCCCCCTGGGTAATGCTCGATGCAGGGCCTGGCGTTCCACAGCAAACCAATGACAATTCCACCATTCCATAAACATTTTCCTGTGCAGGAGATTTCAAGGCTAGTTTCTTATATTTTTCTAAGCACGTTGAAAACCGCGATTGTTATTTTACGTACAATTAATTGACCACTAACTGTCGGGCACAGATGTGTTTACTATAACAATGCATTAAAAGTGAATTTTACCAGTTAGAGTAAACGTTTTATTGATCGATCTCCCGTTTACTCTTGTTGTGAAAAATAAATAGCCTTTATTTTTTGCATTAATTATATTACAGTGAACTGAATAGTAGAAATTAAGTTATGTTTTATGTCCCACTTACGACAAGGTCATTAGAAAAAGTGTGCCATTCAACGACAATTCTAAAATTGTAACGGAGGAATTGGCCAATTATTTCTGAAATGTAGAGTTTTTTTTTCCAGTTGAGTAAGGACATAGATATATAAATGTGAGGTTACGCATTATGGCAAGGATTTAAAAATCTATGGTCGAATTAGCAATGGAAATTCTCATGTTCCTTAAAAACATTGAAGACAGTCCAATATGTTCTAGATTACGATATTTCAAATTGATTCCAGATCTTTAAGCAATGGAAATAATTAAAAATTCTAGACTTTGAGATAAATTTCCTCTTACTGTTTTATTAAGACATATTAAAAAATTAAAAGTAACACAACGTGTAAATTCTACGCAAATTGTTTTTGAATGTAGGTCTTTGCGATACTGAATGTGCTTATTTTATATTTTCAAAACTCAACGTACGTTTATTTTTAAATAGTTACATCAGATAGCATCAGTTTAAAAGAAGTAGAGAAAGTATACTAAAATGTGAGGTTCTTTTGTGAGTCCTTACTTAGATAGATCAAGTACTTGGTTTGTGGAACATTTAATTTAATTAGTTAATAGTTTTCACATATGGAGATTGATGCACAGCTGCGTTTGCTAACGAGCCGTTGGCCATCCAAGTGAAAAGCAGATTATAAGAAACTATGTTTTTTTTAAAATACAATTTATCATTGTAACAGAGTACTTTTTATAACTTGTACCTACAAACTTACTTTTATAACTTGAAGTGTTGTGCAAACTTGTACACAAAAAAAAACTGAAGAATAAAATAAACTAAAGAAAAAAAAATTGGTTGTCTGTAAAGTCGGTTTACGGACGATAGTTTAACGTGACAACGTCATAACAAAACATTGATGAAATGATTGCATACTTTTATGAATAAAATTGAATCATTTTTATTGAATTATCACTATTCTGTATGGATACAAAGAAGGAGTGAAATGAAATCTACAATTTAATTGATAAATTTACTTTTATTTGCACTCATTAATAATTCAAATATGTTTATTATTTTAACGAAGAGATTATTTTAAATATAACTTTTATACATGTTTGCTATTTAACTTCTTCCAATCTGTGTTGTTCTGTTAAGGATAGGACGATGATAGGAAAAGTAGGAAACGAATGGGAGTGTTTCAAGTTTAATGTGCCTCGAAAAAGTCAAATCGATGGTTGTTCCATTCGAGTGGAAGAGAGATAGATGCGGCGCAAGCGTACAATGAGCATAACGGGACAATGAGCGTAACGGGACGAATCATCCTTTTTCGTGCGTGCAGCCGGCGTTCATCGATTATTTTAACTATAACTTTTATATATGCTTGCTATTTAACTTCTTCCAATCTGTGTTATTCTGTTAAGGATAGGACGATGATAGGAAAAGTAGGAAACTAATGGGAGTGTTTCAAGGATGATGTGAAGGAAAATGGTTTACCCAACACCAAGATGCAGTCAAAAATAATATATTTGCGCCACGGACTCTGCAGCAATGCTAGGAGGAACGGGTTAGCAAAGAGCAATGAAGATGTTACATTGAAATGCATGAAAACAGAATTACGCCACGGACTCGGTCGCAATGCTAGGAGGTTCAGGTTAGCAAAGAGCAATATAAAATGAGCGTAACGGGACACAGCGAAACGGCACAATTTGCGTAACGGGACACTTTTTCGTGCGTGCAGCCGGCGTTCATCGATTTATTAGACGTCACGTCAAAACGGTTTTTTCTTTAGTTTATGAACACACTTAAAACAATGACTAATCATTATATCATGTTTATTAACATGCAGCCCTAACAAAGCTCAAAACCAAATGTAAGCCTAGCCATGACGATATTCACATCTGTAGGAACATGGAACCCCTAATCCTCCTGTCTTTTGTACACACTTAAAACAATGACTTAATATAAAAAACTAAGTTTAATATTGTATTGTGTATTGCTAAACGTGGTTTAGTTACAGAAACTGCGATTGATGTAATTTCTCCAAACATACTTGGAGCAGATATAACACGCCTGCGTGTACATGCATATGTATACACGTCTCTGGCGAGGATCCGACCAGAGTGCGTGTCCTGAGTAGTAGGAGGAGGAGGAGGAGGAGGAGGAGGAGGAGGAGGAGGAGGAGGAGGAGGAGGAGGAGGACGGGAGGAGGGTTGGGAGGGGAAGAACACTATTCACACGCATAAACGGCTCTCCCCGAGCAGGTCTTCAACAAGGCCGTAAAAGTCCAACGAGCTCAGTTTACGGGTGGAGGAGGAGGGAGGGGGGTCGCGGAGTGGTTTCGCGTGGCGCCAGTTCTGGGAGTGGCTGGTCTTCCTAGTAGCGGAGTAACACAGTAGAGATCCCGTGAGCAGCTGCCACGCCGAACTCTGATGTGCTTCGAGCCAACTGGCGAACAAACAAGCTGGCCTACAATCGTACACGTTACGTTATTTGAAAACTGTATTATTTAACTATTGAAATAAATAAAATAACCGATTCAAATTTTAATGCTTTGGAGATTCCCCCCCCCCCCCATCCATGGATGCAAACAACACCACACTGCGACAACCAACTGCAGTTCGGCACACAGCACTAACTGAGCCTTCTGTTGAATGGTCCGCATCCCGCCACGTGAAACATCAGGGCAGTCTCGCAGCGTTCTAAATAAACATCACGGGCGCACAACATCACACGATACATATACTCTTAATTATTTGATGACGCTTTAGAACCATTTGGTACGCTGAGGAGATGAAGAACAAACAGCAGTAGCTGCAGCCATGGGCGTAGTTACAGGGGGGGGGGGGGGTGGCGCTCCTCTCTGATTGGCCCGCTTGTGCTTGCAAGGTCGTAACTGTGAGACGGGAATGATACCCCTTCACCCCCTCAACCCCTGGGAAACATACAGATCACTCTGCAGCAGTTGCAACTGGAACTGCGGGCATGATTCAGAATACGTGGCAGGGAGTCCAGACTTCACACAATCAATTGAAAGAATCTCTTTTTTAATTCCCTTCCTTCATTGGACAGGCTGGCTCATGCGGGCGGTCGCAGTGCCAACTATATATAGTCCGTTTATCGCTTACATTGCAGTACAGAGCCATTCCAGTTCATACTGCCCGGTTTGGTAACACTAAGAATTGTATTTTGTAAACAATCTTTAACTTTAGTAAGTATTAATTTTTTTAAATTTGAAAATTTTTTGACATTTTTAAGACTATAAATCAATATCTATATACTATCCACACAGTTGTAATTATTCTGACAATAAATAGTTCAATGCTAAACAACAATTATTATTTAACAGGAGACGCTATTTGTATCAGTACATCACTATTAAACACCAGCAATTTCATAAAACTATGTGACGTACTCACGAGCGAAAAATTTTAATTGTTAATAATATTTAAAAAAAAATGGTTGCTAATAATTAAGGTGACAACAAGTTAGAGTCGTTCAATAACCACTCCTTATAAATAAATAAAGACTATTACCAGATGATGCTCTTGATGAAATACAAAAGGAAAATGTTTATCGAAATTCTCATTTAAATTTTTAATTTTCAAAATACGATGTTTTAGATGAATTTAAAATTTGTTTATGACGTTTCAAAGTTGCGTCTAAAAGGTTTATGCTCAGAAGTGTATGTCTGGCAACAGAGCACATTGGAATACTGACAGCGCTAATGGCAGGAATCGTGCATTGGAAAGAGAAGGTAAATGCACAATGCAGTCAGAGGACGAGCGGAGTAGCGACGCGACATACAAGCCCCTTGATGCACGAGTCACTGCGCCCTCTGCCTGGTCTTATCTGCCCTGCCGCCGGCGGCAGATAGCAGGGCAAGAGTTTTACAACTCGCTTCGTTTATGCGCGTGGATACCTCTCTCTCCTTCTCACCCCCCCCCCCTTCCACCCCCCCTTCCACCTCCCTTCCCATGCTAAACAGGCGGGAAGGCAGGAGCGGCAAAGATAACACCACGACCCCAGAGGGCGCGCCAACTCCTGTTCAAGTGTTCAACCGTCACTTCTCGGTTGAGACGCAGTCTATCGCGTGTTTAAAAATAAGAACAAACCGTGTGGTTAGTAAAAAAACAAACGAATTTGAATAAAGAAGTGTTGATAGGTTAAAGATGCATGTTTTGTTTACGTCACTCGGCTTCTTGAAGCTCATATCTTGGGAGCCGCTCGTGTACCCACTCAGTGCTCATAGTCTGAGCCGCCAATGTACCGACACTGTTCTCATAGTCTGAGCCGCCCATGTACCGACACTGTTCTCATAGTCGGAGCCGCACATGTACCGACACTGTTCTCATAGTCGGAGCCGCACATGTACCGACACTGTTCTCATAGTCTGAGCCGCCCATGTACCGACACTGATCTCATAGTCGGAGCCGCACATGTACCGACACTGTTCTCATAGTCTGAGCCGCCCATGTACCGACACTGATCTCATAGTCGGAGCCGCACATGTACCGACACTGTTCTCATAGTCTGAGCCGCCCATGTACTGACACTGTAGTCTGAGCCACCCAGTGCTCATCAATTCTGATCCACACTTGTACCGATTTTTCTCATAAATTATTACCCGCTCTTTTTACCGACTCAGTGCTCATATGTAAGTTAGTCAGACGATAGAGGTTGAGTTTATGCACGGATCTAGACTTTTGTAAGTTTAAGTGGTGGAATACCAACAAAAAAAAATTGGGAATTATGTTATTATTTAGATAGTAATCACAAATAATTACAGTAACAAATTGGTTTTCTTATTACAACGAAAAGATAATAGCTAACCAAAAGAAAACAAATTCATGGATAGTATATTTACTAAAAAAAAGTCCCGGCTCCTGATAAATTATTGCTTTATTTATTGCTTTAATTTAATGTCGTAAATAAGAGTTCGCTGTGCTGGCGCTGATACCACATACCGTTTAAATCCTTGGTGTTAATAATTAAAAATATTTATAATATTAAAATATTTAATAAAAATTAAAAAAAATTACCCAATATGTTACTTTAAAGAATATAGTAACATTGGTAACAATAAAAAAAATATTTTAATTTTTTTAATGATGAAGCAAATAGTTTGGAATTTGATTTTTATTGAAAGTCTTTTTTTTATTACTGTAAGTCGACTGAAATTCTTTTTCTTTGTGAAAGTCTTGATTCCTAATAATTATATATTGATCCAGTTCATTTCCCTCTATTTTTTAATATTTCTTACTTTATAGCTATCATTATTTAAAGAACATGAAAAAAAATTTTTTAATGGTTTCTGAAACAAATTATAAATATTATAAATGTAATGTTTACGCTATTGGTTGTTTAGGTATCTACACTTACACTTAACTGAAGCCGTGCAACGAACACAGTAATTAGAATTTTTTATTACGTTAAAAAAAGGTTTGCATAAGGACACATCAAAGATAGGAGGGTGCCCTCAGGATACAACAGAGTTAGTTAAATAGTTCAATGAAAATGTGGGGATTTCATTTGATATTTGCTTGAAGTGCGGTCCACAAGGTATTGTGTGGAGGTGTCTGTGTTGATATATCAGAGAAGGAGAAGCCTATGATGTACATTCTATATTTCACAGACCCGAATACTCAGATTGGCAAGTCCTTTTCACAGACGAGAGAGCCAAACCCATAATTTCCCCGAAGTTCATGCTCGCTTTTTTTTCCGTTCTATCTCATTGTATAAACCGGTGTGGCATTAAATTTTGCGGTCGATTAGGATAGGTTAGATACATTATAAATACTTTAAAACATTGTGGAAGGTTGGTTATATTAGGTAAGTATAGCTACATTAAAAATACTGTAAAATCATTTTATGGTTGCTTAGCAAATAACTTTTTAATATGTAGTTATCCAGGGCTAGGAAACAGTTTACATGATTTGACAGTATCTTTAATGTAGCTATCCTAACCAATTCAACCGTCCACAATGTTTTAAAGAATTTATAATGTAGCTAACCTAACCTAATTGACCATTAGTTATCATGAGTTGTATATTTATTTACAATGAACAAAAAAAAAAAAAAACGAAGATGCACGATCGAGCGTTTGGCTCTCGTCTGTGAAAAGAAGGCTTGCCAACGTGAGTATTCGTGTCTGTGCAATATATAATGTACATCATAGGCTTTCCCTTAGAGAAGAGCACTAAAACAAAAATATGTTGTTATTTATGCAGTGGTAAGGTACCTTCCCTGTATGACTATCTGTAGCCTGTGCCGTGTGTTGCCGTCGCTGTTGGCGAGACTCTAAACTCAGATCAGTCAACGAGATTATTTATGCAAAGCGTTACGGTCGATCATGACGTAGTTGCCAGTCGACGCTGGCGTCGGTGAACCACTAAACGTAATGCCTGAAACTGGTTGCAGCCGATGCCATGCCGTGCTCTGTGACGTCAAGGCTAGGTGGAAAGCGGTGCCCCTTAATGAGACGTAATGAGAGCTAAGTACTTCCGGCGTGCCAGAGACGTTTGCGATCTCTTTCCTTCCTCGACACACTGCCGTTCCGAGTTTACATTTGATGGCTGGTTCTTCACCACACCACACCGCCCTATCTGAGTTCAGAACACGATTATAACTTTACAGTGAAATATTTCATTCTGTAATAAAACTATGATGTCGCTTGTACACATCACTGTGTACCCACATGATTTAATGAAGAAACGAGAAATACAAGTTGGCGATAATGGATAATGGTTAATACGGTGCTAATTATTTTTAAAGTTTAGATTTTATCATAGAGTTTAGCCAAGTTTATTTATTCTCGGTGGAAACTCCCCCCCCCCCCCAAGCCCTTTTTGACAAATATTTTACAGCTTTCCGAAGCTGTTCTTGCGTTATCATCAGGTATGTAAAATCTGACTTGTTGGTTATGCAAAATTAGGAATGAAACTACTGAAACTATACTAAGGACGCAGAAGTGCCACCTGAACTAATGTTTGTGTAAGAATGTATGAATATAAACAAGTGGGTAATATGCACTACGCATTCAATTGGCGTGAAAGTAAAGAGTGTGATCAGATCTTTAAACATTCTCTGTGATTATTACAGGCCTTTAACTTTGCTTTTATGTTCCTAAAAAAAGGAATTTATTGCTTTTACAACTCTTCATTTATTTTTATGAGTTAACATTCAAAAACACACATTATTTTTAACCTCTTTGGAGAAAAAAAATGTGTGAAATACCTTCAAATTTTGTAGTGTCTAGTATTTTTTTTACTCCTTCATTGAAACACAAGCGATTAAACCACAAAATATACCCACGCCAACAAGCGAAAATGTATAAAAACTTATTTTTACGAGTGGGGAATATGGGTTCGAAGGATAGTCCAATTTTTTTATGCTCTATCAATTTAATCACTATTATTTACTCAAGTATCTTAAGTATTACAAGCATCAATATTATTTACTTTGCTGTACGTCACAATAAATTTCAGTTCAAAGTCTGTCCAAGAAGTAATACTTATCTAGTTCTACTTTTTGAGCGTGTAACTCTAGTGATTATGTTGTTGGTCCTTGTACGCGCAACACTCTCCTCTATCACTGTCACCACTGCACTAGGGTAACTCAACCTCTGAGACATCACTGCCGCACCTTGCTGTGTGCTATTAGAGTAACCCAGTCGCTGAGAGCACATTGCCGCATCATGCCTCTCTCGCGCCTAGAGCGGCCGTTTCTGTACAGTAGAAATAAGTAATTTTTTAAAAGTACGAATGTGTGTAAAGTTACAAAAATATATTTTAACCTGTGATTTTTTTTTTTTTAAATTTCAAGACATTTAACAGTAGGTATTATTACAAAAAATAAATTTTGTATTAATACAGAACTTCTGTAAGCGCTCATACCATGGTCAATGAACTCGTGAAGTTGTGCCAATTGCCAATAGAAGGCACTTAATGCTAAATACGATCCAGACAATTGTTTTGCAATTTGTTGTGCTTGCTGCCATTTAACCCGGTGTGTAAGTATACGCCAGCTCCCTGGACTCAGTAGGTGTGATTACCAAGTGATATAATATCCCCCGGTTTATGTGAATAACAATCTTCCTGATGTGTTTGTACCGAACAAATGTAAAGTTTCATGGCATATATCACCATGGAAAACTGAAGATATGCTAAGAGAAAGTCGGCTAATTGTAATTACGTCAAAATGGTCGCTCCCAGGAGGAGGTCGCATCCTGGGAGCGACTCTACTTTGACTTGTGACGTCACTGAACATTGCCTGCAGATCCCACCAACTAGCGGTCGACTAAACAGTTCATTTCGAATAACATTTACCCCTGTTCCAGTTACTGATTCAACTATAATTATTATAAATGCATCATTTAATTTCCCCGTAACTTACAGCATTTTTCTTGTATTCTACAAAAAAAAATTCTTGACTGTTTTCCGAAAATCATTTTTGTAACATTACAATTTTATTTTACTGAATGTGAACTTCTTCCCGTAATAGAACTGGCGAGGTCAGAAGTTTAAAGTTTATGGCGGC
This sequence comes from Bacillus rossius redtenbacheri, assembly GCF_032445375.1. Lineage (NCBI taxonomy): Eukaryota > Metazoa > Arthropoda > Insecta > Phasmatodea > Bacillidae > Bacillus > Bacillus rossius. Next base: position 12,459,589 of record NW_026962012.1, on the reverse strand, counting down.
GTTCAAAGAAATTAAGACATAACAAGTAACTTGTAGTATCGCAAGAGCACTCGAGGTTGGCAAATAAACGAACCACGGAGTAAGGTCGTGTAGGCACTGGGCTCGCACTCCGATGGCCTCGGTCCAGACACAGTGATCTCTGGTGTCCTTACATCTCTTCATCTCTCCATGCTTGGGTCGCTGTCTTAGCATGGGACATGGTCGATCTATTCTCCATTTCCCTCGGAATGTTTGGTGTTTCATTTCCAAATCTGATAGCTACGCTCACGATAAATCATGGTCAGTTTGGAAAATAAATTAAAAAAAAAAACCGAGGAAAAAGTATAAGATAATCATGATAGAAGCAGACAGCGACTGTATTATGCGAAACAGATTTTAACAGCAACCGCAACCGCAACCGTCACTCAATCAAGGATTTTTTTTTAAATTAAAATTCAAGATCCGCTGTACGTTCTACTGTGGGCTCCGATACATTATACGAGGGCAGATTCACGCACTGAAATGTTTCATTATCTGTGAACGTTTTTTTTAGTGAGAGGTACTTGCCTGATTAAAACGATACTTGTTTAATCTACATTATATAATTGACAGAAGTTTCAAAAAGTAGGAATTTTCTACACTTTATTTTATCAACTTTAAGTAGTCAGTGATAAAAACAGAAAAAAAACTGAGTAGAAAGGATTGTTGCAAAACTAAAAGGAATAAATTTTAACTATATATATAATATTCCTTGACGTTGACTCTGTTCAACTATTAAGCAAACAAAAGAAATTGTTTGAATATGTGACTGTCAACAAAATATTTGTTCGAAATATATATTATCTGTGAAAGCAACATTGGTTTGGCATTAAAATATTGCAATAATCGTGTCAATCGCAATGTTAGATTCTACTGATATATATATATATATATATATATATAAAAAATTGTTTTTCAAGCACAAGAAAATTTTAATTTCAAAATGAACTAAATACGTGTTTCTTCAAGAGGAACCTATCGTGAGTGATGTACCTATCTGGTTTGAAGAAAGGGCTGTGTGGCTGAATTAAATATGTGTTTCTTCAAGAGGAACCTATCGTGAGTGATGTACCTATCTGGTTTGAAGAAAGGGCTGTGTGGCGGAACTAAATACGTGTTTCTTCAAGAGGAACCTATCGTGAGTGATGTACCTATCTGGTTTGAAGAAAGGGCTGTGTGGCTGAATTAAATACGTGTTTCTTCAAGAGGAACCTATCGTGAGTGATGTACCTATCTGGTTTGAAGAAAGGGCTGTGTGGCGGAACTAAATACGTGTTTCTTCAAGAGGAACCTATCGTGAGTGATGTATCTGATTTGAAGAAAGGGTTGTGTGGCGGAATTAAATGCGTGTTTCTTCAAGAGGAACCTATCGTAAGTGATGTATCTGGTTTGAAGAAAGGGCTGTGTGGCGGAACTAAATGCGTGTTTCTTCAAGAGGAACCTATCGTAAGTGATGTATCTGGTTTGAAGAAAGGGCTGTGTGGCGGAACTAAATGCGTGTTTCTTCAAGAGGAACCTATCGTGAGTGATGAATCTATGTGGTTTGAAGAAAGGGCTGTGTGGCGGAACTAAATGCGTGTTTCTTCAAGAGGAACCTATCGTGAGTGATTTATCTGGTTTGAAGAAAGGGCTGTGTGGCGGAACTAAATGCGTGTTTCTTCAAGAGGAACCTATCGTGAGTGATTTATCTGGTTTGAAGAAAGGGCTGTGTGGCGGAACTAAATGCGTGTTTCTTCAAGAGGAACCTATCTTGAGTGATGTACCTATCTGGTTTGAAGAAAGGGCCGTGTCGCTGTGAAGGAAGTTCTCGGGCCCGCAGAGCTGCGTAGAGGCCAGCACTGTCGCCTCTGCACCGGGTAATGTCCTTGAACGGACCGACTGCCATTACTGCAGCCGCGCGGGTCAGCCCTACAGCAGCAGTGCAGCGTGCATTCATTCAGACATGTTATGCGGTGTAATGAATCTCCAGGCCATTACTTACAGAACGACCACAGTTTCCAGCTTTAAGGAATATCCAGTATAACGATGTTATAACTCCGTGAGGTTTTCATGCGGAAACCTAACCGTGTTTAAACACTTTATTACAGTCCTCCCAGGTCACTCAAGCCGTTTCGTGTAGCGATTAAAATATCGGTTAGTTTTAATTTTTAAGTAATATTATGTAATATGTACGTATTTTAACTTTATAATGTAATTAAGTGTAAGGAGCGCATAACGATTTTTTTTTAAAAATGTGTTAAGGTCTCCGCCTACCCGGACACACATACGGCGTGCGGAGTTACAGGAAAAACAACGCGATTTGATAACTACACGATTTACGAGTGGGGTCTGCTTACAAAAAGCATTTAAGAGTTCGCTGAGGGCCGAAAAGTACTTTTGATTTCGGATTAAGCTTTTAAACTGTAGTTTTAGAAGAGTTAAATGGCTAAAACGCATGTTTTCAGAGTAATTTTTAGGCGTAAAAAAACCAGTACAAATTCTTGAATGCACTTAAGTGACTTGCATTACCCCTTTATCATCATTTCTCGGCCACCGCTCAAATTTCACAGTTATCCTGTGACGACGAGAAGACTGCGCGCCCGTTCAGAGCCTTGCGCTTAGAGGCGACACCGCGCTAGAAGCACCATCGAGCGTCGCGCTTATCATCCCGCCTCACTAACACACATACACCACTGACGAGGCGGGCCCCTTAAGAGCTCAAGTCATGATTTTTTTTGTTGTTTTATGGACAAGTTTAGTAAAATAAATAATAATTGTTCTGAATAAAAAAAAAATATGTCAAATTTAGTTTTGCTCTCGAAAATAGAGCGGTGGTGAAGCGGTAGTCGGATCTACCGACCTCTCTTGTCCACACGGTGTTTGCTGTTAGCTAGCGTCGGCGAAGCCAAGTTGAAGCGCGCCCTAGCTTTGGGATGAGTCATGCTTCAAGATCACAAATATAGCGATGATGAGTCGTTTACTTCCCCCCACCTCTTTCCACCAATGAGGTGGCAGGGGTTTTTTTGCAGCTAACAAAAATACCATGCAGATAAACACATGCTGCAGAAAATAACAGTCGCGAATGAGTGAGCAAGAGTTATTGACATTTTAGAAAGCGAAAGGGTAATAAAAAGCCAGGATGAACAAACAGTTTACTAATTTGATGTTGATAAATCATTTGGCGCTATTACACTATTATACCTACATATTCTGCAATGTCTCTCTTCTTTCATTATGATGTTTTTACATTTTATTTTCACGTGACAGTTTGATCAGTTAAATTAGTATTATTTTTATTCTCTAAACATGAAAGTAAATAGATGCGTTAGTTACCTACGGATGCTATTTCATATATGAATTATCTTAATGCAATCTCTTCTACATTAATCTTAACTTGATATCCTAATTTAAATTTTAGTCTTCCAAAAGGTTTTATGTCTTTTAGTTTTTGAATACTTATTTCTTTAATTGTTTTAATTTTTTATTAAAGTTTGTGAATTGGATTTTAATAGCCGCAGATTGTGCCATATTTGCGGGGAGGAGAGTTACAGGGCAGAAGAGCCGAGTTAAAGCAGTTTTGGGATCCATGACTTGAACAGCAACCGTCACATCATTATTTTCACTCCAATCACGAGTTTTTATTAATGTTCAAGCTACGATGCTACGCTCAGCAATAATATCTGGTGTACCCATGTCTAAATTAAATTTTATGTGGCAGCTCGAAAACGTAGTTTGGATAAAGTATAAATTTTTAAAGTCGGACACTTTATAAAAGCTGTTTAGCTGGAAATTTCACGAGCGACGCAGTCCAGCCTAGCCGGTAGAGGAACAGACGTCTCGGAAGTGCGAGTTCAGCTGCACTCCCCACGTGACAGAAACACGCGGTACCAACAACAATGCGGCTGCCGTGCCAAGCGTAAAATCATAATCACGTGCCATAGCAGAAATATATCTTATACATTTTTAGGTACTACTTATTTAATTCACTAAACAGTTCTGACGATGTGAAGCAAACTGTTAAACACGGTATCCAGAAACTCTGACAAGAAGAGGAGGACTATGTTAGTAAATGATCTGGTTGGTCTCTGCCTAGTATAAACCGATTGGAGCTAAGAATTAGTCATTTCACGCCTATGCAGGGATAAATGTTTGTAAGATTGCTGGCTTTCGCAAGTGATCCTGTAGTAGAATAGAAATTATGTATTAAATATTATGTTTGTAAAAGAACTTGTGGTGTTTTATTCCTCGAACCTTACAATTTTCTGGTATTTAAATTAAATTTATTTTTAGCTTCGTCCATATATCGAACCAAGTATCGATTCAATATGTAAAGTAATTTGTGATTTTTTCGGTGAATTTTGGAATTTTTCCCGAACTAATAAGTCAATAAATACAAATATCTAAGATGGCGGTTGTACTAGTTTAAATGGTAGTAGATGATTTTAAGTCTCTTTTAGGACTATAGTCATGATTTATTGAAATTATTATTTTTTTATATATAAAATTAAATATTATATAATCAATCATTACTTTAATGAGTGAACTTTTTGATGAATTCAGAATTTTTTCATTAAAATCGGGTAGTCGATAAAGATTTTCAAGATGGCGTCCGTAACGATAATTGATACAGTGGTGACAATTCAAAATGTCGAGTGTGGTGTAAGATGTTTTTATTACTTTTTATTGAGAATTTTTTAAATATATTAAATAAATTACTGGTTTACTCTCGCCGGGAATCGAGCCGAGGACCGAAAACAATTATGTATCAAAACATTTGAAGAAGGCAATTTTTTAAAATATTTTTGGAATTTTTTCGGAATTCCTAGCATTGAAATTACGGATTTACAAGATGGCGGACATGACGTCATACTAGGTGATAAAATATATGCTATGAAAAAAAGTGGTGGGGGTCAGTCTTCCAGCAGCCACCGTGAGGGAAGGATCGGTCGCCATTTTTATTTTTTTTGGCCTCACCAGGTTTGATCGAGGACTCCAAGCTCCATGTCGAAAAAGTATGTTTTTTAAATATTTATTTATTAAAATTTTATTAATTTAATTTTTTTTATAAATTTTAAAATTTTTTTTCATTAAAATCGAATAATAAATAAAGATTTTAAAGATGGCGTCCGTAACGGAAATTGCAACGGTGACGTCATAATCCTATATGAGGCTTATCAGAGGCTTTAAACATGGATGCTTAAGCCTCTTTTAGGAATTTGTGTTCTTTCAAAGGCGAAAGACTTGAGGTTTTTCGAAATCGTAATTTTTGAATTTTTATGGATTAAAACGAGAAATTTTTCCTCAAAACGGGAGTTTTTAAGTCATTTTGAGTCTTTTTTGAGGAACTGTGAGGAATTTTTGAGTCCAAGATGGCCGCAATGACGTCTCAAATCCCAGTCACCACACCTTGAACTCTGTGCCAGGAGGAACATTTACATACTACTTTTGAGATAAACGGTGGTTTTGAGGTCTATGAACCATGAAACAAAATAATTGTTGCAAGGTCCGCATGTAAGATAGCTTACATGGATTCGAATTCTGTTAAGAATTTAACTCGTTAATATTTGGATCTTGTTTGGCAAAATTTCACTGCAGCACTGACAATACAAAGGGAAGTTTAGTTTCTTAACTACTAGAGCGAGGAGACACTGTTGTGAGAAACTTAAGAGTTTTGTCGGGGAACACTTTCAGTATAAAAGCATAAGTTAATGAAGATGATTATGCAATACCACGGACGTATTTATAACCGTGTAAGAGAAAGTTATTTCCCCTGAGGACGTTGATTACAATTAAGAGAAAGGCTCATGTTACCCTCGGTCTCTGGGAAAGAGGGGGTGGGGGTGGAAGAGTAAGAAAGGGTTGGTGTGAAAGGGGGGATCGGTGTGGGGAGTACACTGTTAGAAATCACAGTAAATTTACGGACTTTTAAACGAAGAATTTAACTCAAATGAACGAAGAGATTTTCGTAATTTCATATAGCTGAATCTTCGTAGATACTATGTTGTTTTCGATTTGCGAGTTGATATTTCACTCTATAAAAAAATAGGTGTGCGTGGAGTTTACGCCTGACAGAAGTGCTTATTAGTTATAGATGGAGACACATTACTAATATTTTTTAATAGAACAAGATCAAATAATTGAGAACAGTAAGGACGCGAGTATGATCTCAAATGAAGTAAATATTTTTTAGACGAATAAATAAATTGTAGATTCTTTGAATAAAAATAATTAATTTTTCTCTTGTACATTTAAAACAAACTTTGATTTTAAATAATTGTTAAACTTTAAGCTTGCCGATGATTAGATAGTTTATGAAACTCAACTAATTGTCCAAATGAACACGTGCAGTCTGAGGTAGGTATCCGGCATGTGAAAGTGGCAAAATAGCATACGAATAGGACCTATCTCAATGCTACTTTGTTGAGTCTCAGTCACCCACAGCTATACTCCGATCGAGAAATATTAACGCATCTTAGTTGAACTTATATTTACACACTCGTGGCCTCGTAACTATAATACGGCGTGTGATTTTGTTAATCAAATAATAATTCGTGACAAATAATTACCCATGTCAAAGTAAAGCATGAAAAGCATTATACCACCAGATATGTATTTAGTTACATAGCTAAAACCATATTCACATGACACTTATTACAATACCGATTTACACACGTAATTAAATTAATAATATATGCATGAAAGAACAATGCTAATATGGCCTCTGGCACGGTGCACAACAATAAGCTCAAACCCCATTGTGTTGCCCTCTGCTCAAATACTCCCTAAAGTCGGGGTAGCGTCAGGCGCAGGCGGGTCCCTATCGCTGCAGCATGGCGGGGTTCAACCTGAGCCGCACGCCGCCACGTGGAGCCCGCTCAAGGCTGCTCCAGCGATCACCGCCCGCACCAACGGCCCCGGAGTGGGGATAGCGTCAGGCGCAGGCGGGTCCCTATCCCTGCAGCATGGCGGGGTTCAACCTGAGCCGCACGCCGCCATGTGGAGCCCGCTCAAGGCTGCTCCAGCGATCACCGCCCGCACCAACGGCCCCGGAGTGGGGATAGCGTCAGGCGCAGGCGGGTCCCTATCCCTGCAGCATGGCGGGGTTCAACCTGAGCCGCACGCCGCCACGTGGAGCCCGCTCAAGGCTGCTCCAGCGATCACCGCCCGCACCAACGGCCCCGGAGTGGGGATAGCGTCAGGCGCAGGCGGGTCCCTATCCCTGCAGCATGGCGGGGTTCAACCTGAGCCGCACGCCGCCACATGGAGCCCGCTCAAGGCTGCTCCAGCGATCACCGCCCGCACCAACGGCCCCGGAGTGGGGATAGCGTCAGGCGCAGGCGGGTCCCTATCCCTGCAGCATGGCGGGGTTCAACCTGAGCCGCACGCCGCCACGTGGAGCCCGCTCAAAGCTGCTCCAGCGATCACCGCCCGCACCAACGGCCCCGGAGTGGGGATAGCGTCAGGCGCAGGCGGGTCCCTATCCCTGCAGCATGGCGGGGTTCAACCTGAGCCGCACGCCGCCATGTGGAGCCCGCTCAAGGCTGCTCCAGCGATCACCGCCCGCACCAACGGCCCCGGAGTGGGGATAGCGTCAGGCGCAGGCGGGTCCCTATCCCTGCAGCATGGCGGGGTTCAACCTGAGCCGCACGCCGCCACGTGGAGCCCGCTCAAGGCTGCTCCAGCGATCACCGCCTGCACCAACGGCCCCGGAGTGGGGATAGCGTCAGGCGCAGGCGGGTCCCTATCCCTGCAGCATGGCGGGGTTCAACCTGAGCCGCACGCCGCCACGTGGAGCCCGCTCAAGGCTGCTCCAGCGATCACCGCCCGCACCAACGGCCACGGAGTGGGGATAGCGTCAGGCGCAGGCGGGTCCCTATCCCTGCAGCATGGCGGGGTTCAACCTGAGCCGCACGCCGCCACGTGGAGCCCGCTCAAGGCTGCTCCAGCGATCACCGCCCGCACCAACGGCCACGGAGTGGGGATAGCGTCAGGCGCAGGCGGGTCCCTATCCCTGCAGCATGGCGGGGTTCAACCTGAGCCGCACGCCGCCACGTGGAGCCCGCTCAAGGCTGCTCCAGCGATCACCGCCCGCACCAACGGCCACGGAGTGGGGATAGCGTCAGGCGCAGGCGGGTCCCTATCCCTGCAGCATGGCGGGGTTCAACCTGAGCCGCACGCCGCCACGTGGAGCCCGCTCAAGGCTGCTCCAGCGATCACCGCCCGCACCAACGGCCACGGAGTGGGGATAGCGTCAGGCGCAGGCGGGTCCCTATCCCTGCAGCATGGCGGGGTTCAACCTGAGCCGCACGCCGCCACGTGGAGCCCGCTCAAGGCTGCTCCAGCGATCACCGCCCGCACCAACGGCCACGGAGTGGGGATAGCGTCAGGCGCAGGCGGGTCCCTATCCCTGCAGCATGGCGGGGTTCAACCTGAGCCGCACGCCGCCACGTGGAGCCCGTTCAAAGCTGCTCCAGCGATCACCGCCCGCACCAACGGCCCTGGAGTGGGGATAGCGCGACGTCCACCCCCAAGAAACAACCGCGCACATGAAAGTGCGCAAGTGCGTGAGGGCGCAAGAGTGCCAGAGAGTAAGATCGCAAGAGCGCAAGTATGTTGCGTCATTTCTATCTTTCCTTGCCGTCTCTTCTATTGGTTCCCCCACCACTTACATAACTATTTCCCTCTTCTGTCGGTTCCTCCACCACATACGAAGCTATTTCCCCTCATGCGATTGGAATTTTCGTACGTTCAAAAATTTTTACTCCCTCAGCAAAGAAGTTTCACTTTAAAAAGGTGGACAAAAGGACAGAGTTATTACAGTAGAGTTAATCAATTATTGAATTTTTTTTTTAAATATCAAGAATATTCTATTGGATTCATATTTAAAGTAAGTTAACGTAGTGTCCGTAAATTGACGAATATGCGTGGATATTCTGTAAATAGCGCTCTTCGTGACATGAAGGTGGATATGTTTGACGGTGTAGGTTGGAAATCAAGGATGGCCCAGGGCAGCCTCGGGGTTGACTTGGCGCGCTCTCTCGTGCGAGCTCCGAACACACGGCAGGACTGCGACTCCACCCCCCTCCCCCTCCCCGTTACCGGGGGTGGTTTACAGCTCGCGCGAACAGGGGTGTTATCTAGCTTCACATGCCCTTGAACCCTGCTGTGCATCGGTCAGCTCACTCCTTCCTGGCCAGCTGCCGGCCGGGGGAAGCTGTTCCAGCAGTTTATCTGCATCAAGAGCATGAGGCGTGGACATAATCCAAATATACAGAAACTTAATAGACATGCAGACTGTAATAACCAACATAACTACAGGCTCCACCAAAAGAACCATCAGTTTATTTAAGATAATATTATTTTGGTGCAATACTTTATGTAGATCTTAAAATTCCTAATTAATACATTTCTAAATAACTGTTTAATCATTCATAATATAAGTTATTAGTTTTTAAACAATCCAAAATTTCGAGTCATAGAACATCCTTATATAACAGTAGCGCAAGTCAGCTTTCCAATAAGTTTTTGAAATAATAGAGTTTGTATAAATTTTGTATGTACGGTGAAAACTGTAAAATAAAATTTTAACTTTTTAAAATAATATGTTAATTTGTTTTAATAATTGTAATGAGAAAAACAGGGTAACGTATACAAATAGCAGTTTTCAGAAAAATTTGCTATGGCCTTTATTTTGCTTCATAAAAATTTTGCGAACTCTAAGTCAAAATCCATTAAATAGCCTAGTAGTTTTTAAAAGACTTATAGTGGTTACAAAACAATTTCTACCAGAACTTTACAAACAAATATTATTACATTAAATTCTTAATGGCCTTAAAACTTTAGTAGAACCTGGAGGAATACTAACAGTAAAACTGTTCAAAGTAAAAGGTCTGTACACTGGAGAAAGTAATAAAAATACTTTTGAAAATGGCTTTTTGCATATAACTCATTATTTTTTTTATTTTTTGTTTGTTTACTTTTCGTTTATCGGTTTGTTCCGGCATCACTCGAAAAATTATTGAGGATTTTGATGAAATGTTTGGCTGACATAAAATTTTGGATATGTAATGATATATTTCCACCCCTAAGGGCATGGAAAAGGATTACATATGGCTTTTAATTAAAACTAATCATATCTCTGAATCCAATCAAATATATGAAAAAAATATTGGACATTATCCCTAAAAGGTGTTAAAAGTGTAAGTTAGAATTGATAAGAGAAAAATTTATACTTCTGAATACACTAAAACTATATGTAAGAAACTAAGAATAAACAACGTGAATATTGAGTTACGTATTTTTTCCCCCATTCTTTGGAATTAAATATTTAAAAGGCTTAAAAGGGTATAAAAAATTAATATTTTCAAAGCAAATTAAGCGGGTTGTAATACTCTAAGTATAATGGTTATAATGAGTTGACTTGCGTGTTTACATAATTATTTTTTATAGATTTGACTCCAAAGGGGGTGAAAAGTAGTAAGTTAGATTTTATAGTAAAGATTCATATCTTTAAAGAAAATTATACGAGAGCTAAGCAACTCAGAATGAAAAGCTTATAATTAAATTTACATTTTTATAACTTTTTTTGGAGCGCAAAGGAGATAAAAGTGTGTTAAATCAGTGTTTATAATAACACATCTCCGAAACAAATCAAGTGGGAAGTAAGAAACAGAGGCTGAGTTATGTACGTAACTATTTACGTAACGTGTTATTGGTAGTGTTAAAAATTCGAAGTCAAAGGCAATTGAGCTGCATAATTAAGCAGCAGCTGTGTCCAAATCACGTTTACTACAAACAGTTTATTTATTATGATATTGTTGAAAATCATATCTGAAAACTTTAACAGTGAGAGATTAATGTCATTTATTTTCAAGAGGTGTTTACGACCATTGTATTTGGCATAACTCACACATTGCAAAATTTCATCTACCGAGTCTTACAGCTACACTGATCTTATGCCCATATTTATTGCAGAACATTCGCTTTGTTTAGGAAAGCCTGCGAGTAAGATTAATTGCTTATTATTGAAATGAAAACAGATTTTTATTTTATCTACTGGTTGTATGTATAATATAAATGAATGACACAAATGTTAGTTATGAACATCGGCTAGCGAATCTTGCCCATTCCTTTAGTTGAATCTGCGACTACCATGGGAAAAAAAAGTCACTCAGGGTTGTGCAACATCATCACCGCATGCCACGCATTGTCTACGGCTGTAGCGCTCGAGATGATCCTGTCCGGGATCTATCGAGTCTACGCCGAGCAAATTAAGGCAGCACTGTGTGTCTCACTCAGCTAGTGTAACCACTCCTACCACACCGAGTACAAGTTTAATGGGGGAAATCTTATTTAACACTTGTATGAATTCCTGTTCTGACACCTATCGGGAAAATTATCTCCAACCAAATCTCCCAGCTTGTCATCCTTGTTAAGAAGTTAAACCAACATTAACAAGAGATGTATTCATGGCTGCAGTTCCGGTGAGTTCTCTGGTTTGTTGAGGCTGTAAAGGAATATGGACAGAAGCGGGTAAGAGTGAGGGGAGAGTGTAGCCAACCTCTGCAGGGCCGGCCTGGGCTATGGGCGTGTGTTGGGGGCGCGGTGTGGTTTAGTGGGTCCTCTCCAAACACAGCTCAACCCCGGGTAGGACAACCGGCCTTCAGTTCCATCTGGGAGCAGCGCCTCTTCTGCTGGGTGCCTCCGTGCTGGCAGATGCAAGTTTAACAATTCGACCACATCAAATACGTGCGTTATTTGCAAACATATTAACCGTATGTTCTCCATCAAATTCTAAAGAACTTTGGGTTAAATTTAAGGAAAGTTTAAGCGTATATATTCTTCATCACATTCGAACAACTGCCAATAACTACGACATACAATTTTTCCGATGATGTTTTTGATGAAGCCCTTATGAAATTAGAAGACTTATGTTTATCGATCGTAAACAAACCACTCATTCAACTTGGAATAATAGCTTCACGTCATTCAGCACTGGGTATTTGTGATCGTGACCTTATACGTGAACAACAATTCAATTTTTATGATTTAAGACAATTTATTGCTGTTAAAATACCACTTTTAACACAAGAACAAAAATTGATATACAAATAAATTACAAATGAAATTTTAAATAATAGAGGTGGCCTTTATTTTCTAGATGTGCCTGGTGGCACAGGTAAAAAATTTCTATCTGTGTCATAGTGGCACAAGTTCTTTCGCTAAAGTGCATTGCACTGGCTATTGCATCTTCAGGAATAGCTGAAACTTTATTGGATGGTGGAAGAACTGCATACTCTGCATTAAAATTGCAATTAAATATAAAAAATCGTAGAACGTCCAACATGCAATATTTCCAAAAATTCTGGAAAGGGTAAAATTATACAGCAGTGCAAAATTATCATTTGGGACGAATACACGATGGCTCACAAAAGGTCATTCGAAGCACTTGATCGCACTCTGCAAGATTTAAGAAGCAATGATAGCCCACTTGGTGGAGATTTAATTTTACTAGCCGGAGATTTTAGACAAACTCTACCGGTAATACCAAGATCAACATCAGCAGATGAACTTAACGCCTGTTAAAAGCATCTGATTTGTGGCGACACATTCAGAAGCTAAACTTAACAATCAATATGCGTGTACACATACAAAATGCATCTGTCGTAAAATTTTCTGAACAGTTGTTAAAAATTTTGAATGGAAAAATTCCAATTGATCAAACTACTAATTGCGGAACCGTTCCTGAAAAATTTTGTTCCATTGTGCCATCACTTCAAGAATTAATGGACAAGGTTTTCCCACAAATAATACTAAATTACAAAAACCATCAATGAATTTGTGAACGCGCCATTAAAAAAATAAGGATGTTAATGATCTTAATCATACAATTCTCGAAAAAATTTATCAAGAATCGCACACGTAAAAATCAATTGATTCTGTGACGAATGAGGATGAAATTATCAATCACTCTGTAGAATGCCTAAATTCATTGGAACTACCCGGCATTCCACCACACAACTGGAATTTAAAAGTCGGAGCTCCAATTATTCTTTTAAGAAATATACATCTGCCAAAATTATGCAATGGCACATGTCTTGCGATTAAAAAACTAATGTTAAACTGTATCGAAGCAACTATAATCAATGGAAAATGGAAATGAGAAGACGTTTTAATACCTCGAATTCCAATGATTCCAACTGACATGCCATTTGAATTTAAAAGATTTCAGTTTCCAGTTCGTTTGGCTTTCGCTATGACAATCAACAAGGCCAAAGGTCAATCTCTTCAAGTATGTGGAATAAACATGGAAAATTATTGGTTTTCACATGGTCAATTGTATGTCGCGTATTCCCGCGTTTGTATACCGACAAGTTTATTTGTTTTTGCTCAAGATCGCAAAACCAAAAATATTGTATACCCAAGTGCTTAAGAATAACAAAAATCATAAACAATAATATTTTTATTTACGTATTAAAAATGGTAGATTTTAGGTGAAGCGAATCGCACCGGGCACCAGCTAGTACTAAATATTAATGTAGTAATATTTAATTAATAATGCAATTAATTTGTACATACGGTAACATAACCTCACTTATGTAAATACACTTGAAAGAGTTTATAAACACAATTTCCATCACTAATATTAACAATAAATATTTGTTAAAATTATAAGTATTAGGCATTTAATATCGATCACTAAAGTATAATATTTAAAAGCACAAATATAATTTTTATTTGTATGTAGCCTTTTTCTGTATATAGCCTTTTTCTCATCATGTGAAAATTTAGTTTAATAGTGCGAGCGCAACGTAAAAAGTTACTTTCTTTTTTCGCATAACGCGCCTAAAGAAGTGTAACATCCAAAAAGCTTCAACAAGATACGAACAGCGTCTCTTGAGGTTAAAAAGCGCGCACTCTATACCGATGTGCTGTTCAGCCTTTTGCGAATTAAGAAGGAGAATATGTATTACAATGATTGTATCGTCAAATTCCTAAGGTATTTTAAAACTAGGTATTATTTTATACTATGACTATTTTAGTTTACAAAATATATTCTGGGGTAGTTTCATTATCATAAATTTTCATTTTGCACACCAATACGTTTAGTATGTACCCTAATGTTGACAAAAGTGGCTATAGACAGGTTTATGTTGCCGTATATGTGTCATAATTTAAATCATCGACTTCTGTTTAATTTTCATGTAATTACTCCTACCAAATGCCGTATACCGAAAGTTAAGATGTTTACACAAAAAATAAAAGACATAAAACGTCGGGAAACTCTCAGGTCGTTCGTTTTTTACTAAATGCGCACTACGTAAGAGTCAGGCGCTATGTCCGAGTTGTCTGATTAGTAAGCATAATAATTTAACTTTTGATAGGCGTTTATATCATATCTGCTCCTAGATCTAAACCCTAACGTGGTTATGCTTGGAGAGTTTTTTTTTTTCCAGATTTTTATGTTTCAAATTTTAAGTAAATTATCTTCTATATTCTTAATATTTTTAGTTTTCCAGGGCCATAACTGTGGCCACCATCAAGTTTATTGGCTCATGTATTTGTCTTAGCTTTTGATAGTGTTCTTCGTCTTCGCCTTCGCTGCCGTGTTTCCACCTCCTTCAGTCTTGATTGCGCTTCATCATTGACACACGTGTTTTGTTTCTTGTATCTTCGTCGGATCCTTCCTCTCTGTTTCAGTATCTTGTTTCAATACAGTGTGTTCTGGCATAGTAAGGGAGCAGAACTGGTACGTAGGTACCTTCCTACAGCTATAGACTATCAAATAAAAAACATTAGCGGGAAAAATATCGTACAGGTTTTCCCAGGAGCCCTGAGGCCCTTTAATGTGTTGTTTTCATGGATTATTTCACAAACATTATTATTATTTTTTTGCTAGTTTGGCCACTGATACCGAAATAGCTGGTACAAAAAATTTTGTATACTTCCCAACATCGTAGGTGAAAAATTATGGTTTACAATTCACCGGCCCAACCTCTTTCTGAAACCTGTTTATTTGGGTATAACTGTAATAATTATAATCGTAATAGTGTGCTACGAAAAAAAAGAAGGGATTATGAAATAAGGTTTCTTTATTTTTAGTACTTAATTGTAGAATCCAAACAATTGACTACTGGATCCAACTTTTTTTTTACGATCGTCTTGTAACACAAGTTTTTCTTGCAGTTCAACTGTAGATGGCAGTTTTGAAGTGGAATAAATCGTAGTGCTAGTAGAACGTTCAAGGTCCATAAGATGTTTTACGGTATGTTTTAAAAGGCGAGGCGCACCAGAAGATTATGTAGCTAGCTTCTATAAGCAACACAAAGGCAATTAAAAATTAGAAAAAAATTGGTTGTCTGTAAAGTCGGTTTACGGACGATAGTTTAACGTGACGTCATAACAAAACATTAATGAAATGATCGCATACTTTTATGAATAAAATTGAATAATTTATTGAATTATCACTATTTTGTATGGATACAAAGAAGGAGTGAAATGAAATCTACAATTTAATTGATAAATTTACTTTTATTTGCACTCATTAATTCAAATATGTATATTACTTTAACGAAGAGATTATTTTAATTATAACTTTTATACATGTTTGCTATTTAACTTCTTCCAATCTGTGTTATTCTGTTGAGGATAGGACGATGATAGGAAAAGTAGGAAACGAATGTGAGTGTTTCAAGTTTAATGTGCCTCGAAAAAGTCAAATCTATGGTTGTTCCAATCGAGTGGAAGAGAGATAGATGCGGCGCAAGCGTACAATGAGCGTAACGAGACACAGCGTAACTGGACAATGTACGTAACGGGACACTTTTTCGTGCGTGCAGCCGGCGTTCATCTATTTATTAGACGTTGTCACGTCTAAAATATATACACCACGTACTTCGTGTAAATGAATAACGTAAATAAGGTACTTCCACTAAGTTTACATAACATGCTTGTTGTGAGCATGCTTCCTACCTAGATGTTCTTTTCTGCGCGCCACATGCGTTCAGGAAGCGAATGCACACACACAGACACAGGCGCGCCCGTGAAGAAGCCAGACGGTGGCCACTGGGAGAAGCTCCTGGCTGAAGCTGCTCTAGCCCCACTTGACGGCCGGCACATCCTGCAGTCCGCTACCTGCTCGACCACGTGCGGGTGCAGACACAACCACCTTGCGTGGTTTCTCAAGGGGAGAATGCTGCGATTTTTTATTTCCTTACGTTAAGGATAAATGGTTCCCACGAGTTGAAGTTTTGACTCGAGAGAAATGGACACTTCACTTGAAGAACCTTATATATGAAACTCTATTTGGTGTACCGAGCTAAGATAATTACAGCGTTCCGTTGGAGACAGAACCTCCCGAATATGAATATTTTGTTATTGGAAAATAACTGGTACAAGCAAATAACCATTTCGCTCATCCCTAGCTGCTACCTGTGTTAAAAATGGTGGCAATCAACGTTTCGATTCTGGCAGCGATTTTTAGTGGTGGGCACAGGAAGTATCTATGTGTGAGATTCGCATCCAGAAATTTGGGTATTTGAAAAGTGAATAATTTTTTGTCAGTTTATTTATTACATTCTATATTATTTCTAAGATTTATGTGTTGATTTCGTATTCGAGTTTCATATTAAAAGTTTTTTTTTGCAACAACAACATGTGAACATATGAATTGGCTTGATACCGAATTTAGATATTTACAGATGACTGACGAGAACTGAAAATCCCACTTATATATATATATATATATATATATATATATATATATCTTGTTGATAGACTGCTACAAATAGATTTCGGCATGTTATAAAATTTCAGTCGAACAAAAGCGTGCTAAACTATTTTTAATCTGAAAGGGGGTTGGGGTGTTATTTTCAACATGATGTAAGATCTCAATAATTATAAGAAGCATCTTTTGCCGATTTTTTTAGCTGCGTGTAGCACCCAATGATTTTTTTAAATTGGTGTTTTTAAATTTGTGTTTTAAGGGGCGCTTTATGGAAAACATTGTCGGTGTTTTCGCAAACAGTGAGTGTGTACTGTGTCTATTGACATTTAGCAGTAAGTTTTGAAGCACCACGAACAAGGATAACAGTGCACAAACTATCCAAGGTGAGTTGACTGGGCACTTTGACCGCGCCGTCTCGTCGGCCAGCGAAGCGCGTGGCCGAGCCAAGCCTGTTGCGAATGTACAGCTGTGCGCTGGACGCCTGCAGCGCGCGCACAATTACCTGCCAGGAAATTTGAGAACGACGAAATATAAAAGCCCCGTGTTTTAACTGTGCTACAACTCAAATGTCCAAAAAGTTAAAATGCTATGAAAGTGACACTGAATTAACCAGAGAGACTGCTGTTATTGGCAGTTGGAGCAACGGCTCACGTATTTTAAATCAATAAATTATTTTTAAACAAAAAAAAATGGCGTGGAAAAAGCACATTCAAATATGACACTTGTCCTGTGGCAATGTTAAACAAGAAATTGTCCTTTTTTTTTTGTTTACTCTAACGTGTTTATTTAGACTTCAAATGCATTTACATTAACTCAATATTTCACATATTCTATGTTTGATTTTTGATTTTATTACCAAATTCATTTTGCATGAAAACCATGACCATATGTTATGTTAAGTCGATGAATTTACTAAATACAGGAAATTAAAAATGAATATTATTATCCGATGATGATAAGCATGACTTGTCCGAGGTATCAACCTGTTTGCGACGGGTTGGGTTGGGGGGGGGGGGGGGTGTAATTCGGGTAGTTCGTCCAAGCAAAATATAAGACCGGGTCGTACACTGGTCTCTGACCTGCATTTACACATTACACGTACATAAAGGCTTTGAGCATCGTACCTGTTTACACAAATATACAACACACAAATACAAATACAACCCATGGAGTTACAGTCTATCCTACTGCTGGCTGAGGTTCAAAATGTTGAACATGACAAACATATTTTATTAAAAAACTTATTACTACATCATCGTGATGATAACAGAATTCGAAACAGCGTTGAAGTAGCTTGGCTTCTGGGTTGTAGCCGTGTCCTTGGCGAAAAATTCACCGACGTTTCGGTCGACATTGCAGTCGCCATCATCAGGGAGCAAGTTACCTGCTGCAGGTAGTACAGTAGGTTAACTGCAGGTAACTGCTCCCTAATGATGGAGACTGAAATTTCGTTCGAAACGTCGGTGAATTATTCGCCAAGGACACGGCTACAACCCAGAAACCGAGCTACTTCAGACAAATGGCCGTGAAAGCCTGCGAACACTATTTGAAACAGCGTAGTTTGTTGTTTTTTTCTTCCTTTGAATATTTCCCGTTGAAGTGTTGCGTTCCTCTTGATGCGCAGCGGCCAGTGACGGCTTGGAGGCGGCCAGTGGCTCAATGGCGGAGGGCAGCGGGTTATCGCGCGCGCCGTCGGTAATTAAATTGCGCGTCTGTTGAAGGGGTGAGGAGGGGGACAATGGAGGGGCGGTCAGCTGCGCCGCCGGGGTTATCGGGCAGTCAGAGTCACTCGCTCCCGATCAGTCCCAAGTTCGTCGCTCGCTCGTGCAACTTAAGAGTAGAATTATATATTAATCAGATTTTTAAAATGCAAGAATAATTAACCTTTATTGCCGAAATTGTTGTTGTAATAAACAATGAAAACCACATTAACTTTTCACTTCACTTTATAAACAGTCGACGAAACAGTTCACGTGTATATGACTTGTAATTAATTTTAAAAACTGGCGTTTAGCTATAAAGTTTAAATATAATTTATTATGAACAAGTTTTCATATAAATAAACTGTAATCAAATATCTATCATCAATTGTATGAATCACCATAATTGTTTAGTCAATTGTAACATAACCTATTATTACTGCACTCGCCGACAGCGTAACGGAACAATGAGCGTAACGGGACACAGCGTAACTAGACACAGCGTAACGGAATAATGTGCGTAACGGGACACTTTTTAGTGCGTGCAGCCGACGTTCATAGATTTATTATACGTTGTCACGTCCAAAACAGCTCATAGTAAGTTATTTGGGGCTGCCAGCGTGAGGTTTTGTGAAAACGTCTCTCTTTGTCCAATGAAACAAAAATTAAAAAAAAATAAATTGGGTGGGGCTATGTCGGCCGTAGGTTTAACGTGAAACGTTTACGTCAGCAAGTCGCTCTTTATGTAATAGATTGAAATAAAAAAAAAAACTAGACGTTCTGCTTACCAAAACATTTTTAATACAAAACAGACACTGAATGTCACAAAATTATTTATGTCGAATATTATTCGACGACAGTTTTGTTTAACGTTGGCCTGTGGTATGAGAAATAAGATACATAGGGCATAATGTCAACACCAATGTGTCTGGTGAACGTGCAACCTACAGTGATATCGCCTACTGTTGGCGGTTCTGTGCGCGCGTAGCTGAGGTCAAATCCATTCCGTCATGAAGTCAGCGAGGCACCTGTCACTGAGGTCGCAACATAGAACCATCGGAGTCTCCAAGTCTGGTTGGAATCTCGGCAATGAATTCGTCAGGTTCGCTGAGTATACGGCAGGTGCGATTGATGAAGACATAGTTTGACATCTTCGACAGCACGCGACCCTCTCCACGTCACTTCGACTGATGTTCGGAGACGTCTCGGACAGATGTGTGGGTGCTGTGCAGCGGCAGATGTGTGGGTGCTGTGCAGCGGCAGATGTGTGGGTGCTGTGCAGCGGCAGATGTGTGGGTGCTGTGCAGCGGCAGATGTGTGGGTGCTGTGCAGCGGCAGATGTGTGGGTGCTGTGCAGCGGCAGATGTGTGGGTGCTGTGCAGCGGCAGATGTGTGGGTGCTGTGCAGCGGCAGATGTGTGGGTGCTGTGCAGCGGCAGATGTGTGGGTGCTGTGCAGCGGCAGATGTGTGGGTGCTGTGCAGCGGCAGATGTGTGGGTGCTGTGCAGCGGCAGATGTGTGGGTGCTGTGCAGCGGCAGATGTGTGGGTGCTGTGCAGCGGCAGATGTGTGGGTGCTGTGCAGCGGCAGATGTGCTCCCGGAGTGGACGTCCTTCACTGAGCGCGCCTGGCAGCTGAGTCGTTATCACAACGCCGAAATACCACATCGCCGAACGTACAATAACGCCGAATACCATAACGCCGAATGCCAAATTGACCCAACGCCGACAGCTAGAAAACTGCTGTGTACCACAACGTCGAAATACAGTAACGCCGAAAATTGTTGTTGCGGGGAGGGGGGGGGGGGGGCACAGGAGCAAAATTAAAAATTGAATGAATTTGTGTGTGTTTCTTAAATGTATCTTAACGCCGAAATACCACAACCTAACCTAACCTAACCTAGGCTAGCCTAACCTAACCTAACCTAACCTAACCTAACCTTTGTGGCAGTCCTGCAATGACATTTTTCGGCGTTAATGTATTTCGGCGTTGTGGTACACAGCAGTTTTCTGGCTGTCGGCGTTGTAGTCAATTTGGCATTCGGCGTTATGGTTTTCGGCGTTACTGTACGTTCGGCGTTGTGGTATTTCGGCGTTGTGGTATTTCGGCGTTGTGGTATTTCGGCGTTGTGGTATTTCGGCGTTGTGGCATTTCGGCGTCGTGGTGCGTCCCCGCGCTGTCTTCACTGGTGCAGGTACAGCAGCGGTACAGGTGCTCTCGGAGTGGAAGTCCTTCACTGAGCGCCCGGCAGCTCTGCGCCGATCCAGAGGAGACAGTCTCTCTCGGCGCTTGTGCGTGGCCCGCAGCCTCCCTCCGCTTGCCAAAGATAGGCGGGAGCTATATTTCCAGCGGCTTGCGCGGGCTGAAGCTGGCATATTTAATGTTAATATTTTTTTTTGACGTGACAACGTCTAATAAATCGACGAACGCAGGCTGCACGCACGAAAAAGTGTCCCGTAACGCACATTGCCCCGTTACGCTGTGACCCGTTACGCTCATCGTACGCTATGCGACGCATCTATCTCTCTTCCACTCGATTGGAACAACCATCGATTTGACTTTTTCGAGGCACATTAAACTTGGAACACTCCCATTCGTTTCCTACTTTTCCTATCATCGTCCAATCCTTAACAGAATAACACAAATTGGAAGAAGTTAAATAGCAAGCATGTATAAAAGTTATAGTTAAAATAATCTCTTCGTTAAAGTAATAAACATATTTGAATTAATGAGTGCAAATAAAAGTAAATTAATCAATTAAATTCTAAATTTTATTTCACTCCTCCTTTGTATCCATACAAAATAGTGATCATTCAATAAAAATGATTCAAAAAGGGATGATGATTAAAGTATGCAATCATTTCATTAATGTTTTGTTATGACGTTGTCACGTTGAACTATCGTCCGTAAACCGAAGACAACCAATTTTTTAAATACAAAATCATCACAACTTAATTGGAATCGATGAATTCCCATGTTTTGTGTGGATAAAAACTAGACAAAAAAGAAGATAAACATAAAAAGTGCCTGAAGGCACTACAACAGTGACTGTACGCATTGAACGGCAAAGTTACCGGTGTGGGAAAAACAATTATTGTTTCTGGGCTGCTGACTGCAACGTTAAATTTCCGTGCAACTGACAGGTGCTTACAAGGCCTGGGAATTACTGTCTAAAAAATCTCAAAATACTTTAGTTATTGAAACATGTGCAGCTGTCTACAAGGCCTTGTGTAAGAATTACTGGAAGGTGCTTGACGAGCGATATGCCTTCTTGTATTTCCCCACCAATACTTCGTGCGGCTGACCTTTACTATCCTTATCACTTGAATTTTTTTTTTTAACTCGCCACAAACAAGGGCAACTCTTATAAAGTTCAATGCATTCTATCAAAAACTCTTTGGAGTACTGATTGAAGGCCAGCCATCTTCACCATCTTCAAAATCAACGCAATATGAATGTTGTTTATCCGGGCCACCTTCGAACGAAAACTGCGGTGTAAACGGAACGGGAAACGGAGCGAATGTAGACACGCAGCAACTTACCTGCGCGGCTTATCAACTTGCCTGTGCAGTTATGTGAGTAATGTTCGCAGGTTTTCACGGCTATTGTCTGAAGTAGCTTTGTTGTAGCCGTGTCCTTGGCGAATAATTCTATGACTTTTCGGTCGACATTGCAGACGACATCATCAGGGAGCAGTTACCTCAGTAGGTAACTGTTCCCTAATGATAGCGACTGCAATGTCGACCGAAACGTCGGTGAATTATTCGCCAAGGACACGGCTACAACCCAGAAGCCAAGCTACTTCAGTTTTGTGAAGTTTGAGCTGCTCTGCTCAGTCTGTCTCCGTGTTCAGTTTTTCCGCAGGACTGCGTGGTTCCCCCGTGCACAAGCCACGTCTTGCCTGCAGCAACTCCAACTGCGCGGGTACATCGTTGTCCTGAACGTTACGTGTGGACCGACCTTAACAGCGAGAGAGAAACACTGCAACTATTTAATTTTTTTTTACAATAATATTGTCAATCATGTGATTTTGGCTCGAAATGCACAATAATCTCGAAAAGGTACTTTCCTTGCTCTCAAAAAACTTAAATTGTTAACAAATTATTTCTTTCAAACTCTGCAATTTAACCAATTTTAACACTAAAACCTCCAAATTTTTTTTTGAAAATCCATCACGTTTTTAATGATGGTTATTTTAAATCTGTTAACATCAAGTTATTTTTTGAAATCTTTAACTTACTTTAGAATTTTAATATGCATAACAACACATATGATAAAATTTTTAAACTTTATGATTATTTGTGAATTCATCAAAATTAATAAAATAATTATATTCTATAAACACTTTTTTAATAATTAATACAATTTTCTCTTTTGATTAAAATTTACTATTTTGTATTGAACTTCAAAAAAAATTTTTTTTTAAAGGAAATATTTCATAAGCATATTTATCTGACATGGATTTGTTGTTTTAAGTTCTGTTGTGTTGTAAACCTCCATAAATATAGATTTTTTCTGGGATAGATTCTGAATGAAAAATTCCTTTAATAAATATTTGACGGGTAGTAATCCTAATGACAAACAATTTTTTAATATGACTAGTTTAATGATGTCTTTGTTGACATCATAACCAACATTCAAAGAGTTTGGCGATGAACGGCAATAAATTTCGATAAAATAAAAATAAAAGTTTTTAAATAACTACTCGTGAACTGAGTATAAAACTGAGGTTTTTAAGTTTCAGACGTGATAATTTATGTGAGGACATTGCAGCACATGCATAGTTAGATTTTACAAAAAATTTCGTTGCAAGAATAAAATGTTATTGGAGCCGTTGCATCATAATGACGACGTAATGAATTTCATGCGTTGTAACGTAATGGCGCGAGGCTTGCTCGTAAGCAAGCAACGAAACATCGCTAATGGTGTTTGGTTGCTTAAATACGTGATAAAGAACCGTCCCGGTTATAGCGGGAATATAGTTTGAGACAGACGGAAGTGTATTAGTTTAAGAACGGCTCGTTACTCATCTGTGCCGCTACAGTGCAGCTATCGTCAACTGGAGCAGAGGTACTGCGACCCCAACCTTCATCTGTCCTCAGTACCTCTCTATAGTGCGCTCTTCCGTTCCATCGTCATTAGAGACCGCGCACACTGAACAAGGAACGGTTCTAACTGCTGCGAACTACGGAGGCAACTCTGAACAACTGTTGAAACTGCTCCGAGCTGATGCAAAATGAGGCGTTTGAACAGTTCTACAGTCAAATCTCACTGATTACCAGTGGTTTCCAGAGTTTCATATTTTGGAATACGGAATACGGAATGCATTATAAAAGTGTTCCCAACGGTGTAGTTTCTCATTAAAACTAAACCTGTTTTGGAACTTCTTTAGAACGACGTATTTTCTACTGTGATTGGTTGGTTTAACAACAAAAAACCATGGTTTAAAAGTTGAATGAACGCGCAGAAACAGAAATGCCAACAGGTTAATCCCTATACCCCTATATTACTATTATAAATGTGAATGTAAGTTTGTTTGTTACACTTTCACGCGAAAACTACTTAACCGATCATCATGAAACTTTGTACACATTTTCTTGGAGGGATTAGAAGTAACACAGGATACATTTATTAAAAAAAAAAAAAAAAAAAATTCCGGAGGGCAAAAAATTGATATTTGTACCTATGTATAATCGTATGAGAGTTTGAGTAATTGAAATTTAACGCCATCTGGTGTTTCAATAAGTAAATTAAATAATTCGCTAATTTAATAATATAATACCGTCGGTCAATTTACTATTCTATTTTATTTCTCTGTAACCGCCAAGCAATACTTAAACTTTTTTAAATTTTTGAGGTTAGGTGTCCATTTTCTTCGGTGATTGTTGTTTGAACATTGATGCTGAAGGTTATATTTTACTTTCAAGAGAATTTTGTAATTTAGTGAAAATGATGTGGATCTAATTACTCAAGTTTTCCCGGACTTGCAGCAAAATTTGAATAGTGATCGGTGGTTGTACGCAAGAGCAATATTGGCGCCAAAAAATTTATATCGTTAATAAAATCTACAATTATAATTTAAAAGAGGTACAAGGGGAAATTGAGTATTTGTCAATACATACAATCATGGATACAGAACAAAGCACTTCATATTCTTCGGAGTTTTTAAATTCATTTGAACTTTAGGGTATACCCTCACATAAACTTCAAATGAAACTAAATGTTGGCCTACAAGTTACGCTTATACTAAATCTAGATGCTCCTCGACTATGTAATAGAACGAGGCTTCGAATTACACAATTGGGGCAGAATATTAATTAATTATTTTTTTTATTCTACGTTAATACTTTGAACTTTTTAAAATGTTAGGACTAAAAATAATTTTTTCTGTCATAGTGTAACATATTTCAATAAAGGATGTTTTCAGTTTTTTAAGCTAAATCGGATGTTATAATTTTTAAATACTGATGATTCCAGTCACTCAATAAAATAAATACCATATTATTTTATTTTATTTTCAATGATCTTTGATACTTAAGGACATAAAGCGAGCGAAGCCGTGGGTAAAAGCTAGTAGATTATATTAGCTGATTTGTGTGTGTAATGGAAACACAGAATAATTTAGTTTTTATGGCACTACCTTTGCTCTAATACTTATTTCTGACAATTTTAACGCGATGATACTTTTTGCTTTTGGTGTTCTGTCAAGAATATTTGTGACGGATGTTAGTGTAATATAATAGGAGTAACATGTCGCGCAATCTTGCGTAACATTTTACACCCATTATGTTACAATCAACATGGCGAGTGAGACAGAAATATATGAGTCTGCATTCGGGCGACAAACTTCTATTGCAAGTTCATTACGTCAAAATAAGTCGATAACATCTATACGCCTAATGGTCTAAAGTGCTTTCCAAGGCTGGTTTAAGTATTGGAAAATGTATATGAACGAGAATTATTGTTGTAAATAATATAGAAGGTATTTAATTTAGAACACCGAGTGTCTGCATAATGTAACTGAAAGATGTTCTGCAACCACTGCGAATTGCGTCGCTGTAGCAAATTTATTTCATAAAAATAAATGAGTAAAAATTTATTTTCCGCTTATTTAATTGACGTGACAACGTCTAATAAATTGATGAACGCCGGCTGCACGCATGAAAAAGTGTCCCGTTACGCAAATTGTGCCGTTTCGCTGTGTCCCGTTACGCTAATTTTATATTGCTCTTTAGCTTTACTAACCTGAACCTCCTAGCATTGCGACCGAGTCCGTGGCGTGATTCTGTTTTCATGAATTTCAATGTAACATTTTCATTGCTCTTTGCTAACCCGTTCCTCCTAGCATTGCTGCAGAGTCCGTGGCGCAAATATATTATTTTTGACTGCATCTTGGTGTTGGGTAAGCCATTTTCCTTCACATCATCCTTGAAACACTCCCATTCGATTCCTACTTTTCCTATCATCGTCCTATCCTTAACAGAATAACACAGATTGGAAGAAGTTAAATAGCTACCACGTATAAAATTTATAGTTAAAATAATCTCTTCGTTAAAGTAATAAACATTTTTGAATTAATGAATGCAAATAAAAGTAAATTTATCAGTTAAATTGTAGATTTAATTTCACTCCTTCTTTGTATCCATTCAAAATAGTGATAATTCAATAAAAATTATTCAATTTTATTCATAAAAGTATGCAATCATTTCATCAATGTTTTGTTATGACTCGGTCACGTTAAACTATTGTCCGTAAACCGACTTTACGGACAACCAATTTTTTTACTTATGTCGTATCTGCAATATATGATGGTTTTATTGACCATAAAAATCTCCGAGTAATTGGCTGACTGATGGTTTTTGGTTCTTTTGTTTCAGACTGTGCGCTTACTTGTACAGAAATTTAATTCATGCTTAAAATTCAAAACAGCCGAAATAGTAACTTACGTTGTTCCTGAAAAACAGTTCGTGATCTCATAAAGGGATTTTCCTGTGTTCGTAAAATAGGTAAAAAAGAGTTTCACGTTGGACCGTAATGCACAAAGGCTAAAAGGTTTTTGGGGCCTTCAAAACATAAGTGGGTACCAAACCATTTGGATATCAACCGGGTGGTAATGATCTGATCCATGAAAGATGGGAGAAGAGAAGAGTTTTAGAACCTCAACCCTTGTCATTGTGTGTGATATCTTAGAAATTAGTTAGTTTAGACTTGTGATTTCCCAAGGCGAAGCTTTGTTTTCACGAAAACTTGATGCCCTAGCACATTTCAGGCTGTAGTTCTTGTAACAATAAAGTTAAAAATGTTAGAAACTCATAAAGGGCCAAGGTGCTGATCAGGCAAAGACAGTGAGGATATTCTGGAAGCACTAAATGGACAACTCTTTGCCTTCTTGAGCTGACCTACCTTCAAGGACACCTTGAACTTTCGATTTCAAACTTCGGTTGAACTTGGATATATTTTTTTTATGCAGTGGTACACAAATTGCTGGGTTCGATCACTCGCTACTATTTCTGTCCAGACTGCCAGGTAGCCGGTCCTTGCCTGAGGCAGTCTGCTAGCCTTGACCCGAGAACGAGATGTGTGCTTCGAGATTTCAAAACAGGTTTCTATGAAATATTGCTCCATAAACGCCTCTGCTATTTTCGTACGGTATAATTAATACGTGAATGAAATAAGATTGCTTTTACATCATTTCTAAGTAGAAGTACTAAGAACCAATAGTAAACACACAAAAACTACCAATTACAATTTTACCATTTTGCACAATTCTAGCCCTATGAGATGTAAAAGGGGTGAATATGGTTACAAGATAAATAATTTAAACTTCGAATTTAATCTGGAGTAGTAAAAAATCTGGGTACCAATAATAAACATACTAAAATTCCACCACAATTTTATCATTTTGCGAAATTCACAACCTAAGATTGGTTAAATAGGTCGGTGTGTTTTAAAAACAAAAATCTAACCCTTCCAATTCAATTAAAACTAGAATTAAGGAACTAAACAAATAATGCATTTGCGTATTTCCCATTTTTTGAGTACATTAAAATTTGTCTTTTAATGAGGGTGTAAAGGGGTAAATTTTCATTTATTTAAAAAAAAATCTTATCTCCGAAACTGATTAAGTAAGCCGTAAGTTAAATGGTAAACATAGATAAATAATAAATAATGATTTACCTGTTTGAAAGATTCCGCCCCTAAGAGGTGTAAAGAGGTTAAGTTTGGTGAAAACCAAAAGCATATTTCCGAATCTTCTAGATCTAAGAATTAGAAATTAAGACTGAGCAACGAGCATATAGAGTTACGAATTAAATTTTATGTTTTCCGGATTTAATTTTTTTAGGGCGTGAAAAGGGGGTAGGTTTCGTTTTAGCATAACAATTTTATATCTCTATAGCAAATAAAGCTGGATGTAAGAAACTTATTATGAATAACGTAAATAATTAATTACGTAGAGTACTTTTACCATTTTTCTATATTCAACCGCAAAGAGGGCGAAAAAGTGGTCAATTTTATTACAAAAATCGAATTTTGACTCTAATCAAGCGGGATGTAAGTAATGTGGTATGATTTATAAACATGTGAATTCACCAACTCTTTTTTACAACTTGCTGAAATTCTATTTTTAAAAGTTGAAATATTGTAAATATATTTTTTATATTAAAAAATAATACCTTCTGATAAAATTAAACTTAATTTAATATATTGGAAAAATAAATAAACATAAATTAAGCTACCGTCTCTTATTCATCGTTCTCCGAACTATCACCTCTTAAGTTGTAACAGGGGTTAATATAATTAAAAAAAATGTATGGAATCAATTAAATCAGTATTGGGAAGTTAAATGTAAACTTACAATAAATATAAGTTTATTATTATTGCGTTCACATCTGCGGAAAAAAAAATTGGATGAGTTTGGTTTTTGTTTGGTTAACGAATACTGCTATATTTACTTAGTTCCAACTTTTCACACGGGCATCCGTGTGGGAAAAGAGGGGAGGGTTAAAAAATTTGGGTAGTTTGTTAAAGAAGTACTAAGCAAACTAAGAATCAACTAATACGTCGGATAATAAATTTGATATCTATACTTTTTTGTTCAAATAAAAATGTGGTTTTATCAAATACTTATCTTAAAATAAAGGGAGGTATTTGTAATAATGTGAAATTATTTAATTTAATTAATTTAAGCACAGCTGTATCAGAAGTAAATGGAAGTTTAAGTATAAATGACGGCATAAACTTAGTTAAAATGAAAATGGTGACTGTTTAACATTGTTTTAAAATATTTTCCTCGTGAAATGAAAATTAGGTAAGTTTGTTTTCATCAAGGTAAACCATATCCATAGAAAAGATACTTAAACAGAAGTTATAAAAAAATTATACTTAATCTATACTAAAATTGAAATAATCCCTACGCAAAGCCACTTTTAAAATATTTTTCTTTAACGGCTTTGTTATATGAGTTACATCTGTTATGCACCTGACAATTAATTGTGTCTATTTCTGTAGTAAAAAATGTTTGAAATAAACCACATACATTTCTTTCGATGGTAAGATATGAACTTTAACCTGAAATTGCGCGATTGAAGCCGCGCATTATTAGGTAGTAAGATTGGGGGGGCTGAATTGTATCCCCTCGGAAAGGGTACCTTTCAGGATTTTCTGTACAATGACACAGCAGAAAATAAACTGGAAAGGTACCCTTTCCGATTTCTTAAAATGTTTTAGTTTTAATGCAAATATGGACTGGAAAGGTATCCGCTCGGAAAGGTTAGGTTAGGTTAGGTTAGGTTAGGTTAGGTTAGGTTAGGTTAGGTTAGGTTAGGTTAGGTTAGGTTAGTGGGATAACTTTCACGATCTTAAAGCAGAAAATAATATGCATTTTAAAAAATCTGAAAGGGTACCTTTCCAATTTATTTTCTGCAGTGTCATTGTACAGAAAATCCTGGAAGGTACCCTTTCCGAGGGGATACCTTTCCAGTGCATATTTGCATTAAACCCGAAACATTTTAAGAAGTCGGAAAGGGTACCTTTCCAGTTACTACCCAGCTACACTAAAGCCACCATAGGACTAAAAGGTACCCTTTCAAAGGGGATACAATTCTGTCGTCCCGTAGTAAGATGAGGGCTCGGGAGGGGGTTTCCCCTCCCCTCTGGAGCCACGACCCCTCCTCCACTGCACCGCAGCAGACCTAGGACACACGCCAGTCCATTGCGAGGGCATCTTCTCTTTCGCTGCACCTAAAATAGGCATTCCAGGTCGTTCTGATTCCATTATTGACGTGACAACTTCTAATAAATCGATGAACGCCGGCTGCACGCACGAAAAAGGATGATTCGTCCCGTTACGCTCATTGTCCCGTTATGCTCATTGTACGCTTGCGCCGCATCTATCTCTCTTCCACTCGAATGGAACAACCATCGATTTGACTTTTTCGAGGCACATTAAACTTGAAACACTCCCATTCGTTTCCTACTTTTCCTATCATCGTCCTATCCTTAACAGAACAACACAGATTGGAAGAAGTTAAATAGCAAACATGTATAAAAGTTATATTTAAAATAATCTCTTCGTTAAAATAATAAACATATTTTGAATTATTAATGAGTGCAAATAAAAGTAAATTTATCAATTAAATTGTAGATTTCATTTCACTCCTTCTTTGTATCCATACAGAATAGTGATAATTCAATAAAAATGATTCAATTTTATTCATAAAAGTATGCAATCATTTCATCAATGTTTTGTTATGACGTTGTCACGTTAAACTATCGTCCGTAAACCGACTTTACAGACAACCAATTTTTTGTTTTGTTGTCACATCCTCGTCGCTCACGCGCGATGCAACGGCACTGGGCAGTGGGGCGTCCTGGCTCCAACATTCCTGGCGCTCAAACACCGGCGGAGGTTTCACGTGACTCACTCCTCTTCACCAGCGCGTTTCCAAGATGAAACATACCAACAAAATAACAATTTTTTTTTAAATATATATATTTTTAAACTCTAGAGAATGATTCACAATCGAAACGTTTTGACTTTTGAAGTCGGAAGAAGCCTGTCGAGCGAAAAGTGTTTTGACAGATTGAATTAACATAACACAGATATAGAGAATGTTGGTTAGCGGGTGAGGGCAAAGAAAAACTAGGGTCAAATGTCTCGTTGACATCGTCATGAGAGAGAGAAAGAAAGAGGGAGAGAGAGAAACCGAGAGAGAACAGAGAGGAGAGAGGAGAGATGAGAGAGAAGGAAGGAGAGAGGAGAGAGGAGAGAGGAGAGAGGAGGGAGAGAGGAGGGAGGGAGGGGAGAGGAGGAAGGGAGGGGAGAGGAGGAAGGGAGGGGAGAGGAGGAAGGGAGGGATGAGGAGGAAGGGAGGGGAGAGGAGGAAGGGAGGGGAGAGGAGGAAGGGAGGGGAGAGGAGGAAGGGAGGGGAGGGGAGAGGAGGAAGGAAGGGAGGGGAGGGGAGAGGAGGAAGGAAGGAAGGAGAGGGGAGGAAGGAAGGAAGGAGAGGGGAGGAAGGAAGGAGAGGAGAGGGGAGGAAGGAAGGAGAGGAGAGGGGAGAAAGGAAGGAGAGAGGAGAGGAAGGAGAGAGGGGAGGAAGGAGAGCCCAGAGAGGAGAGAGGAGAGACCAGAGAGGAGAGAGGAGAGAGGAGAGACCAGAGAGGAGAGAGGTGAGAGAAAAGGGAGAGAGAGAGAGACCTCCCTGGAGGGAGGCAAGAGTGTGTGGAGGCAGAGACCACACGCCGTCACGCCAGCAAGCGGCGTCCAGACACGTGACCTAGCGCCGGCCTCATTGCGCCGGGTCTGACCTCGGTCCTCAGTCCTCAGCCGGGCGCTACCACTCTCGCCGGCGCATTGCACGTACCTCGTGCGGTTATTGCGAGTCCAGTTCCTTCAGACACTTGCCTCCCTCCATGGAGGTCCTCGGGTCGTGAGAACTATCTCTTCTCTTTGTCTTCTCTTTCTCTCATCTCTCTTCTCTTATCTATCTTCTCTTATCTCTCCTTTCTCTTTTCTCTTCTCTTTTGTTAGAGATAAATTAATATTATATATATATATATATATAAACAGTTTGTGTGCATACACAGAACTCTCCGTTTGTAGGTTTGTTTCTTTGTTACACAAATCTACAGTTTTATTGAAATTGATAAAAAAAAATGCACACTTGATCATGAAAATAGAGAATGTTCACTGTTTACATGAAATATAGAAGAAAAAAAACACCCAAATCCCATTTCCCACCCTCTAAAGCAGAATTTTCCGCACATTACGTACATGATTTAAGGAAAATTACTGTATATTTATCTGATTAAAAAAAAACTTGATCACATTCCCATGTTCGCATAACCTAAAGCAGGATTTTTGTAATTCGCAATGAAATATGGCTCAGTGTACTTTCAGAACAAGGGTTAACCTACTTACTGTCCACGCCTGATTAAAAAAAAACTCATTCCCTTTCTCGTCCCTTAAATAAAAAATCTGAAACTACTGAATAAAATTGTGTAAGAGGAAAATTTGTCTACGTCTGATTTAGGAAAAACTACCCCCATTCGCCTTTCCCACACCCTTAAAATGTTTTTGGTACTTTTCGATGAAATTTTGCACATTTGACGTTCAAAATGAGAGGAAAATTACTGCCTAGTTCTGATTTTGAAGGAAAACCAAATTATCTCCCCCTCCTTAAAAGAAGTCTTCACTCTACGTTAATGAAGTATATAAAGTGAATGAAAGATTTCTTTGCCTGAAAGTAGTCAAGAAGATCAGAGAATATTATTAATTTCTTGTGTCTCAGACAATTTTTGGTTCAAATATCAAACATAAAACGTGTTCAAAGCTAAGTTGAAAACACGATACGGAATCTTCTAAAAAAAATTAAATAAAGACTGCCTTTTAGACATTTTTGAGGTTTTAATTTCATCCGTCCGTCGAAAGTAAAAGCTTGGCAAGGTTTTGACGGACGGACAGTTGGAATTTTTTAGGCCATCTAATTGGCTGCATGTCACGTGATAGACAGACGAACGGAGGAGACGGATTATTGCGAGTCCAGCAACATCTTCTTTTCCCAGTAACCCAATGATTCAAGGCTGTCTTTTAGAACTTTCAAACGTCTGCGTCAGGAACAACAAGGTAGGCTAGGCACAGATTTTGTTTTTTTCAATGTACAGTAAACTCCCTATTATCCGCGGGCGGATGATCCGCGGCGCGGATTATCCGTGCATGCTACGAAAAAATACAGTACATATGTAAATATGTATTTTATTACAAGTAAGTAAATTTGAAATCTACTGACGAGTGTATTGTGTGCAGTATACAGTAAAACGCCACAGGCCTTCTCTAAATTGTATCCTTGTTACGAAGTAAGTACCGAGCACTTTTATGTTTACATTACTGATATGTATTGTATTTTAATTATTAAGTAAAATACAAAATTTTTAGCATTACGGTATTTAAAATATTTTTACTCTTAATTGTAATTTTTACTGTACACCGATTTTTAAATTTTTAAGTTGAAATTAATGTTTTCTTTTTTGTTTCCCATTTTCGGCTCTTTTGCGGATTATCTGCGATTTTCACTATCCGCGTTAGCCCTGCCACTTAATTTCGCGGATAATCGGGAGTGTACGTCTGCATTGCGATTAGTACTGACCGTTGGTGTTAACGTGTTGCTTAATGCTAATTTTAATGAACCTAGGCTAAATGGGCTTGCTTTATTTTACATTTAAAAACCACACACACACATCCATGCCTTAACAGGGATTCGAACTCAGTGTTTCTCGCGCCGATGTCAGTGATTCAGCCAGCCGCTACACGCAGGCACAAAGATTCCTTCCCCATTGCGGCTGGTACCATGCCTCCCTCTCTCTAGCTCCACGCTGCCTCTCAATAATAATGCAACTCATTAAACAGCTTTAAACGAGTCAAGTATGGCTCAAGTTTCGGTATTTTAATATGCAACATGAGAGAGTAGTCATGTCATTAAACACCTATCAGGACTTACAAACAATAAGCAGTGGCACATAGCGTAAAGAGCTACCATACGTAAGTAGAAATAATTATTTAAGAATTTAAGATTTCGAAGGACTGAAGAGTCATCAGATAAACAAAAAAAAAAGTGATTTGACGCATCATATTTTTTAAAAAATTTCCGCTGTAATACCTTGAAACTGGTTTAGCCGATTTAAGTTCTTATAACTAACATTGCCCCCCCCCCCCCCCCCCTTCCATCAACATAACCTATCTACGCCCATGGTCTACGGTGTCCTGTAGCTGTTGACAGAACGTAAAACGTTCTTTTGAGAAAAAAATGCAACTGACACGTGTGTTTTTGTTTTGTAGACAAGTGAACATTATACGAAAAAGGTCTCACAATCAGATTGTTTTAAAAATCGGAGAAATGAAGATGCCGTGTTTCGAAGTATGTGTGCTAGAGGTCAGATACATAATTTAAAGAGGCGGCCGTAACACGTAACTAAAGCCAACCGTTCCTTGAGATTTGTGACTCTTTCTGTGTGGTCTACGGTGGTGTACTGTTGCTGAGGAGTGGAAGGGGCAAAACAAGTTGAGATCGGCTTCGGTCGCGTCTGTCGCCTGCTCCAACTGGTTACACGAGTTCGTACTGGGTCGCTGAAGTTGAACATGAAGTCTCAGAGATGTATTGTTGTGGAAGGTTGTACATGCGACAAGAATGCGTGGCACGTAGCTACGCATCTGAAGGATGCGAGTTCTGGGCATCGCAGTGACATGAGCCCGTACACAGCTACTCCCGGGAATACCAGCTAGAGGGTGGTATTAATCTACACGGCAACTGGCACGTGCTGAGACAGAGATGACAGTAACCAGGTTTCGTTGCGTGTTTTCTGGAATTTGAAACAAAGCGTAGTCAAGAGAGGCGGGATTACAAGGCAACCCGCATTAATTCTTCCTGGCGGGGGATGACAGTGTCTGGAGACCAGTGGAGCTGAACGTTTTTTCAAAGGGGCAGTTTACTTAAATATGTTTGCTTTGATAATTTAGTGATCCGGCTCATTATTTTAAATTAATTCATGACATATCTATAGCTAAATATTTTACAATTAAAGGAAAATTTATATTTCAAACCTTGTCATGGATAGAGCATGGAATTTTGTTGTATACTGTTTCGAATTAACCATTAGAATGTAGTATTTGATGTAAAAATATTTAATTTTAATATGTGATTCATAAATCAATAAAACAAAGTTTTAACAAAACCTTGAAAATGTTCAGTATATTGGTTTTTTTGGAAAACCATTTTTTTTTTACAATAGTTTGTGTACCCTTGACATTTCGTGGTTTAATTTGCACAGTATTGGGTGATGACGATGTCTAGTTTAGGGTTTGAACCGGCTACTACCTAAAGATCACTATTTTTCCACCCCACAACCTCACGAGGTACTGACTTACGTTGCAGCGAGCTGAAAAACTTAGTAGTGTGCCGTCCGAATAGCCACTGAATGTTCTATGAAATAGACCACGAACTGTGTTACAACAGTTTTTAAAGTGTTTGTGTGGTTACGATAAACGTGTCGTTATAACCATTTCTCCGTTCGAAATGATTTTCGCCAAGTTACAAGATGTGCCAGTTTGTACCGTGTACCAAGTACGTGCGCCCTTTCGCTGGGAACGATATAAAATAATTGATAAACTGAACACACACATATATTTATAAACATTTACTTATGCCTTCTCAAACTGGGTAGATAACACAGCTTGGATGACCAAAATAGCGCGCATCTGTCCCCAACCCACAGCGACTCTCGCCTTCATACGCATTCACGTGCAGGGGTTTTTCTTAAAATCCACGAAGCCATGGCATTGTCCTTGGATTTAGGTCCGCTCTAAATTACACGGAAGCTTGAACATGGATCACATCAACTGATACGTAACTCAAGGAACAAAGCATCTACAATGGTACGCATGCGGATGGATACAGACGCGTACGGATTATATGGGAACCTTCCATTTTTTTCCCTTCAGTTGTTACAACGTTGGTACCACGTGTGGCCAATAGAAGCCGAATAATTGACCGCTGGGGTAGCTATGTTTGTTTCTATTTGAATACGTGTAATTGTAGAATATCTGTTTACGACCAGTGATATACATTACCTTTGGTCGTATACAGATATTCTAATTGTATCGTAAATTCCGACTTTGTTATGTGTTCTCGTATCTCAAATTGTTTTTGTTCAGTTTTATATGTGTTTCGAAACTATGATATTCCAAATATTTTCTTAGCTTCAGTAACTAGTCATGGCCTCATAGACTTTAAATGCCCGCACAATTATGTCTTGCATTATTGCTAAGTTAGTATATAAACATTAATAATTATAACTCGCAAGTTAAATTTGTTGTAATTGTGATTGTCACAAAATTTTGAGACAGTTTGATCGGTAGCCATTTGTTAGGTTTCCGTGCACTGTGGAATCGTCAGATGGACAGCGTCTCGGTGTTCCTTGTCCGTGTTTTGCGTTCCGGCGTCGCGGTGGTCCGCAAACATCTGGACCCACGAGATATCTACCTTTCCACTATCCGTGTGTCGCTTCTACGATGCACGGACCCGTAATACGTGGCAACCAATCAAACTGAACTTTACAAATCCAAAAATTGAATTTATTAAAAAACATGTTTTGATATACGAGAACAAAATATGGTAGAAATTTAGATATTAAAAACAATATAACAGTAACTATAGAACAATAGATATTATTTAACTTAAAAGAATTTCTCATGTATTTGAATTGTAAGCAAACATGGATACCAGCGCGGCCAAATACTCGACTTCTGTTGGTCGCACGGAGTAACGTAAACGAAAGAGCTTAGCGTTGCCGAGATAATCCGTACGGGTCCGTGTTCGCATTTAATTCGTGCGATTGCAGATACTCCGTTTAACGTGATTCGTCTTCGCTTCCGTTTGATCGTAGAACGGGCCTTAGTGCTAACTAAGGTGGGACGGGCCGTGTGATAGTAGCACAGGCCTTAGTAAGAGCTAAAGTGTGTCGGGCTGTGTGATTTTAGCATGGGCCTTAGTGAGGGATAATGTGGGACGAACCGTGTGTTCGTAGCGCGGGCTTTAGTGCGAGCTAAGGTGTGACGGGGTAGCTGAATTGTTACCCCTTGGAAGGAGTAGTGTTTTTGAAAGGTTTTCTGAATTGTTGCCCCTTGGAAGGGCAGCCCCTTCAGGATTTTTCTGACAGTGGTGC
Organism: Bacillus rossius redtenbacheri; assembly: GCF_032445375.1. NCBI lineage: Eukaryota > Metazoa > Arthropoda > Insecta > Phasmatodea > Bacillidae > Bacillus > Bacillus rossius. The sequence goes on along the minus strand of NW_026962012.1, from coordinate 12,422,952 downwards.
TTTTGAAAGGTTGTCTGAATTGTTGCCCTTTAGAAGGGCAGCCCTTCAGGATTTTTCTGACAGTTGTTAGTTTAGGTTAGGTTAGGTTAGGTCACTTTACAACTTTACAAACTAACCACTGTCAGAAAAATCCTGAAGGGCTGCCCATCTAAGGGGCAACAATTTAGACAACCTTTCAAAAACACTACTGTCAGAAAAATCCTGAAGGGCTGCCCTTCCAAGGGGCAGCATTTCAGTCGCCCGGTGTGACGGGCTCAGGCTCCAGTCTCTCGAATAAGCCCGTGGCTTGTAACGGTTTGAAAAGTCACCAATCAAAACTTATAATTTAGTTTAACTGGTTGCACATTTAAGGAATGGCATAGTCTACAACTCACTGCAAGTATATGAACTACCTACAATGTTAAAACTTTTTAGTTTTAAACTGGTTATAAATTATCCAGGGATCGTAAATTTACCTCTATTTTCGTCAATTTACGGGTACTTAGTTTATCGACTTTAAATACGAATCCACAAAAATTATCTTGGTAAACTAGAAGTCTCCCGCAAAATCACTCTATTTCTTTTAAGAGTTTGTTTACCTTTTAAAAAAAAAGGTACTCGGTACGCAGTTTCTACAAATATTCAGTTATATATATATATATATATAATTACAAAGATCTCTCCTTTTTTTCTAAAGTGAGTTTTTTTGGAATGTATGAAATTTACTGTAACTTACAAGAGTGTACTTTTGGAATAATATTACTTTATAATACGCAAACAGTATCTACGCATAACATGACAAGTAGAATGAACGTTCAATTTTTAAAGTGGATGCTGAATTGAAGATAATACACTAAAATCCCATTACTCGTAACGTATAGAGTAACGAGCAGTTCTGGAGATGTTGGGTCAAATTATTTCACCTTATGCGGTAATTTCCGAATGCTAACACCCTGAACGGGAATAGTGGCACATTCAAACCATCATTTCAACAGCATTTTTTTTTGTCCTGACAAATGGTGATTACCACGCCAGGTCTACTCTTGAACTAGCAAGTGGGTGGGCTGGCCAGTGTTGCCATCTTGCTGCGTGGCCAGTGTTGCCAACTTGCTGTGTGCCACCAACACTGGAGATAGACACCGTACAGCTGTGATAACAAAATACGCAACACTTTAGGAAAATAAATCGAGTAACAAGCAGTGTAATGACAATATTATTATATAAATAAAATGTTACATTAAATATTTCTTATCTTTAGCTACGTGCATTTGACCACATGGCCACGTCGGCATGGTTATATGCTAACCGCGGGTAAAGTTGATTTTGTCCCTCTCATGGCTTGCGCCATGCTTGCTGGACACCCAAAACATTGGCTCAAGTGTAGTGTTGGCATTGTGGAAATATTTTTGACATGGATTTCCGACAAGTTTGGGTGTCACTTCAGCTCAGGATTCGACACCGCTTAAAGCTCGTAAACTATGAATGATACATATTAATATATAGTAATATAATATACATAGTAATATAACTAGTAGAGCAGACTTTACTCGTGGTCGTTAAGTATGACTCACCCGGTTAACATTTGCAATGATGACGTAATGAGCGTTGGTGGGGAGCGTAGAATTGCAGTCAGTGACAGCTGTGACCAATATGCGTGATTTCAACTTTAATATTTGCTCGTTAGTGAGCACTTTGTGTTGCTAGTTGAGTGGAATAACTATTAATTTACTAACTTTGGTTTCGGAGCCATTAATCACAAAATGCCATAGCGGAAACGGGTTATGTTGGAGAAAAGAAAGAAAACAAGAAAAAATCTCCCGAGCAGAAGCAATTATAAATGCAGAGAAGTGTCGCAGGTATCGAATGAGATGAAATGTAGCCGAGAGAAATGAGCCAGTGGGGCGAAACGAGGCTCGTAATTAGCGCTCGAGCGAGCCTCAGCCGTCTGCCTCGCGAGAAGCGACGCGAAAGGCAGGAAATTGTCTGGTGATGGACGTGGATCTGCCCTCTGGTGATTCTGATGTTGATGTGGTATCAGTTGAGCCAGTGGTTGTGAACGATGGGGTGAGTTTGTCGCGGTTTGGTGTCGCAATTTTTATGGCGTGGCCGCCCTACCGCCAGTTAAAAGACATTCATCGAATTCAGGTCAAAAAAATAAAGCAACATCAATTTTTGTTAAATTATTTTATTTATTTCATACACACCATTCCCGTTCCGATCGATGGGAATTCATGAAACAAACCCCTGGCGGTTTCAGTCAAAAAAACAGCCTACCCAGAATCATTTAAGGACTGTCCGCTTGGAAGTGGTGGTTTGCGACATGGGAGATCTGACGTGTTCAAGCACCATTTCGGCAATGTTTTGGGGTTGCAATATGACGATGGCGAGGCAAGAAAGTGACTTCACGTCACGACATGCCGTCCCCCGACAGTTATTAACTCCATGCATTTAACACTCAGAAAACATTTGTTTTAATCAGAGTGTTTTTTTTTTTTTTTTAAATTAAGTCCTTTTGTTTATAAAAATGGGGTGTGACTGTGTCATTGACACGGCCGTGTGTTGTACGTGAATACGTGTACGTAACAGGTAATATTTTCTATACAAAATATAAAATACGCTATTTTATGTATGTTATAATCATGTTTGAACACTAAGAAGTCGCGTATAGGCCGACATGATATATTTTTGATTTTTTTTTTAAATTTTAACACCATATATATTTACTGCAACTATTTTACACTAATGTTTTATACATGCAATAGCTAGATTTTGACGAGCGCTGACGATTGAAACTCAAACGAACGTCGTAGCTTCTCCGAGTCAAAAGTTATAAGTACTTAGTACTAAATGGAAATCTCGAAACGCAGCAAAATGATCTCAAAATGGCGGCGCTTCCCCCTCCACAGCGCGAACGATGCGTCACAGTCCTCACTTAGCGTAACGAATTCTTAGATCTTTTCGCTATCCAGTGGTGTAATTAAATTTTGGATGGAGATAATAGATATGTAGCTGCAACACCAAACTGTATCCCCCGATTTTGTTATCATTAGTTTATTTTAATTGCCTCCGCCTATGGAAGCAATTTTAAAGACGTATCCACGTCAGAAACTTTTGCTCGGAGAACATAATGTTGCAATAGTGTTGTGCTATGAAGGAAAGGGAGAACGTGTGTGAAGCGAGACTGGCTGGGAATGACCGCCTCCACTGCGACTGTTCGCCCCATCTCGTCTCTTCGCCGAACCGCGGGAAGGTCACAAAAACATCGCCTTTCGAGGAACAGGGCGCAGCATTCAAGTGGGCCGTAACTTGTTTCATTTAATACAGCTCCAATATTGCATATTTAGCGGCGAGCAGTAATAATTCGTTGCTCAGAAACGATTACTGAGATTTTTTTTTTAAAGTGAAAACTTCTATAGGAAAGTTTGGATAGGGAGTAAATTCATGTAAATCGTCATTGACATGGTCAAGTGACGTGTTAACTTTTTTTTATCTTTCAAGGATAAAGCTTAATTTATTCTATTTTTAAAGATACAAGTTTTTAATTTTATATTTATTTTCCAAGGAAATTTTAACGTTATTGTGTGGTACATATTGCGAGTATTGGATATTTTTTAGTAGGTAGTTAAGTTGATGTTATGTTTTTTTCTTTTGTTTATTTATTTACGATGTGAATTTCTTAAAATGTCAGGTTATTGATTTATTAGAGATCATGTTGATTGTTTGTATATTTAAGTTAATAATTTGTTTATTCTTTCAATGAAAAAACTTCATCTCTTTTAGTTATAAAGTTATTATTGATAGGGCAAAAACTTATGGGTTAGTGTCACCGACATGCTAGTGATAAAATACCAAAATAATTTTCTTGCGGACATTTGACGTAGAAATGATTTCATATTACACATTTAAAAACAAAATTTTAAGTTTTCACTTCTGTCGACAGTCCCCGTGACTGATGATATATTTTTTTTTTTTTTTAGTATGGCGGTTAAATCGACATCAAAATAGCCACCAGTTTAAATTGGGCAATACATTTTAAATTTTATAATATTAGGCTCTGCACAAATTATGAGCCAGAGATTAGAGAAAGTTACAGATGGAGCATAAGCTCTGAGCACTGTGGCCAGTTTGTTCACGTAATAAGATGGCGGCCATTTGTTTTTATAGTATATAGAAATGTAGTTTACTACATACTCTTGTACACAATCATTTTTCTGGAGTCAACAGTCTTTATTTGTTTAATATTCATGCACTTTTCCACCACCAAACAAACATCACTTATGAGAAAATGCGATTTTCTTCATGTCACAATATGGCGGCGACCTGCTTCCCCCTTACGTCCCCTGGCTTCAGCAGAGACACCTACAAACTGTGTTTACGCTGCGTCTGTAACTTTCTATCATCTCTGTTATCAGCAATGATATCCGCTTGTGTGTGTCGGCCAACTTTACTTACACACAGTGGGAGGAACAAGTGAATGTCGTCTCCTCATTGTGGTCGTCAGCTGGCTCCAGGTCCGGGCTACTCGGGGAAGCCTTTTCACAGACGAGAGAGCCAAACTTCCGATCGTGCATCTTTGGTTTTTTTTTGTTAATTGTAAATAAATATGGCGGCGTTGATAAATGTAAAAACCATAAACAACGCAACGGTATTTATTTGTACGCCGCCATATTTTTCGTTTGCCGTGTGTCCGTGAATGTTTATTTTGGACAACTCATGATAACTAGTGGTCAATTAGGTTATGTTAGCTACATTATAAATACTTTAAAACATTGTGGACGGTTGATTTGGTTAGGATAGCTACATTAAAGATACTGTGAAATCATGTAAACGTTTTCCTAGCGTTGGAAAGCTACATATTAAAAAGTTATTTGCTAAGCAACACATAAAATGATTTTACAGTATTTTTTATGTAGCTATACTTACCTAATATAACCAACCATCCACAATGTCTTAAAGTATTTATAATGCAGCTAGCCTATCCTAATCGACAGCAAAATTTAATGCCACACCGGTTTATACAATGAGGTAGAACGGCGTATGACGTATGAGTAAGCTACATCCAAAATAATTACACCTGTTGTGGTACGGTTAAAAAAAAGCGAGCATGAACTTGGGGGAACTTCGTGTGTGGCTCTCCCGTCTGTGAAACGAAGGCTTCCCGGGCGAGTCGAGTCAGCAAGTCCCTCCTCGTGTAACACGGCCTTCAGACGAGTTCTCGGAAGCACCGGGCGACTCCACGCCACGCCGCTGGCGCTCTCGGCGGGATCAAAAGAACGACAGGTCGTTGTTTGGTAAACTCGCGTCAAAGGCGAGACTCGTGCCTGGGAATTCTGAAGCTCACGTGTAAAGCGCCTCGACTCAACAAGACCCACTACGAAATATTTCAGCGCCGTTCATTCAAACCAAATCCTACGTTCTGAAAACATAAACATCAACTGATTTTTTTGCATTTAAAACTATTTTAACGGCTTCTATAATATTTTATTATAAGTAGTATATAATAGCCGGACCAAGGACACGGAGTAGAAATGTGGTGTCGGTGTCCGCCATCTTGTATTCTGACGTCACTGTGGTCATAAGATGACCATGACTTTGACCTTAACCTTATCCTTCAAAATTTGTCAAAAATTGCCAAAAATTACTCAGATTTTGTAAAAATTTTAAAATTAGTAAAAATTTAATGAATAAAAGCTTTAATTAAAACCATTCCACCATCGTGTATTATGTCACGTCCGCCATCTTGGAAATTCGTATTATTTAGCTAGAAATTATAAAAAAAAATTCCAAAATTCTTAAAAAAAATCTCTCATTAATATACTGATTGATTCGATCAGTTCCTGTTCCTGATTGATACTCGACCGCCACAAAAAATTAAATTTTATGGAAAAATAATAATTTTTATAAATATGGTGAACAGCACTAAACGAGGCTTAAATTCATCTACTACCATCCTCTAGTGATCCGATGATGACATATTAACAGCCATCTTGAACATTCGTAATAATTAACTTGAAAATTCAAGAAAACTACCAAAAATCATCAAAAAATTTCTAATTAATTTACTGATTGAATTGATGAATTACTGTACTTGCTTCAATCCTTGGTCAAGTACAATTTTAATTAAATAAAATTAACTAAAAAATTACAAGTTCTAGAAATAAAACAATAAAAATAAAAATATATATATTTCATCATTTCTACACTTATACAAGAACACTTCTGAAAGTTAGCACTCTTATAAACATTTAGTTCTGCATTGGCGTGAGCTGACTGATTCTCAGCTCCAAACGGTTTGCCGAAGACAAGAGACCAGTCAAATATTTTTCCTACATAGTTCTTTCTTTCCCGACGGAGTTTCTCGATACTCTGTTTAACAGACTGCTTCACATAATCGGAATTGTACATGGGGGTATTCGTTGTCTTGAATGCACACTTCTTCTCTTTGTACACTAACGGATATGGTTTACCATAGACGCAGTCCAACCACAAGTTACATTTTTAAGGTCCGTATACAGCTACTTCCTCAGTAAGCTGACATCGCCAAGAAAAATACAGATGTCTTTCGACTCACTAAAGGTATTTAGATAATAGTATTCTTTCAACGTTCCACGAAATGCAGATTGCGCCAAGTGGAATTAATTATCATTTACCTGTAATGCACCCAGAACAGTCGTGCGTTTGGTGTCATGTCCAGATGCCATCGCAATCGGTTGCGGCCCATCTGCTTGTGTGCTTGTACGCATACGAGTCTCCAACCGAAACCGATTAGTCGAAATGTCTGAAGGTAGTTCCACAGTAGGCACATTAATTTCACCTTTACAGTTTTTCGCATGTGGTCTCAAACTGCCCGTACGTTTGAACCAAACATGACACTTATCGCAGCGAAACTTAATGCGAGATGGATCTTTTGTACATTTATTCCTTTACATGTCTTCGTGCATCATGGGAAAATGCGAACGACATATCGCAGTAGCCACTAGTATGTATGTCTAGTCGATGAAGACGAACCTTTCAGACCCGAACCAGATGCTGATGTTACTGCAGTTATACGAATTCCCGGGGTACTCTTAAGCACATCGATGCATCGTTGTTGCAGCGAAACTTTTATTTTCTGCAAAGATGCGTGGGCCGAAACTTCAACCCGGGGCTCGAATGCGAGTCCACGTGTTATCGATGCACTGCTCCACTTGAGCTCACCGCGGGAAAAAAAAAATTTGCAACTTTGAGATGACAAAAAAATATTTTTAACAAAGCATTTATTTTTAAAATTTGGCAATTGCGTACACCGATTTAGTGTTTCAATTCAACCTCAACACTTTAGATTTCGTGATAAGCGTATTTTTTTTTAAGGCACGATGGTGTTTGGACATGTAAATGAAATTGACCTGGTGATTCGTCATTTGGAACAGACGTTAGACAGGTTGTGTTTAAGTTCATTTTACGGCAATTGTTTGCAAGAAAAAAGAGACGGTGTGCTGTGAAATGTGACTTGAACTACGTGACGGCATGTCACCTCCTGGCAGGTCCTGGCTCCACTAGGGGGAGGGGAGGGCAGACGGCTGTAGCCTTGAGGCTGTGCGCAGCTAGGGCAGCGCGGGATCTGTTCTGATCGCTGTAGGTTGCGAACCGTGCTTGATACATACGCGTGCTCATCAGTTAAGTCGTGACGACCCACTTCTAACAAGTGCGACGCCTTTTGCTCGTCTCTGTTCGAGTGAGCCACTGGAGCCACCCTCCGAGTGCAGGCTGACTGCGACAGGCAGAACCCTGCCTTCCCAGGAGGCCCTACATGGAGCGGTAACTGTGTGTACCGTCCACAGTTCCCAGGAGGCCCTACATCGAGCGGTAACTGTGTGTACCGTCCACAGTTCCCAGGAGGCCCTAAATGGAGCGGTAACTGTGTGTACCGTCCACAGTTCCCAGGAGGCCCTACATGGAGCGGTAACTGTGTGTACCGTCCACAGTTCCCAGGAGGCCCTAAATGGAGCGGTAACTGTGTGTACCTTCCACAGTTCCCAGGAGGCCCTACATGGAGCGGTAACTGTGTGTACCTTCCACAGTTCCCAGGAGGCCCTACATGGAGCGGTAACTGTGTGTACCGTCTACAGTTCCCAGGAGGCCTTACATGGAACGGTAACTGTGTGAACCTTCCCCAGTTCCCAGGAGGCCTTACATGGAGTGGTAACTGTGTGTACCGTCCACAGTTCCCAGGAGGCCCTACATGGAGCGGTAACTGTGTGTACCTTCCACAGTTCCTAGGAGGCCCTACATGGAGCGGTAACTGTGTGTACCTTCCACAGTTCCCAGGAGGCCCTACATGGAGCGGTAACTGTGTGTACCGTCTACAGTTCCCAGGAGGCCCTACATGGAGCGGTAACTGTGTGTACCTTCCACAGTTCCCAGGAGGCCCTACATGGAGCGGTAACTGTGTGTACCTTCCCCAGTTCCCAGGAGGCCCTACATGGAGCGGTAACTGTGTGTACCGTCCACAGTTCCCAGGAGGCCCTACATGGAGCGGTAACTGTGTGTACCGTCCACAGTTCCCAGGAGGCCTTACATGGAACGGTAACTGTGTGTACCTTCCCCAGTTTCCAGGAGGCCCTACATGGAGCGGTAACTGTGTGTACCTTCCCCAGTTCCCAGGAGGCCCTACATGGAGCGGTAACTGTGTGTACCGTCCACAGTTCCCAGGAGGCCCTACATGGAGCGGTAACTGTGTGTACCGTCCACAGTTCCCAGGAGGCCCTACATGGAGCGGTAACTGTGTGTACCTTCCCCAGTTCCCAGGAGGCCCTACATGGAGCGGTAACTGTGTGTACCGTCCACAGTACCCAGGAGGCCCTACATGGAGCGGTAACTGTGTGTACCGTCCACAGTTCCCAGGAGGCCCTACATGGAGCGATAACTGTGTGTACCGTCCACAGTTCCCAGGAGGCCCTACATGGAGCGGTAACTGTGTGTACCGTCCACAGTTCCCAGGAGGCCCTGCATGGAGCGGTAACTGTGTGTACCTTCCCCAGTTCCCAGGAGGCCCTACATGGAGCGGTAACTGTGTGTACCGTCCACAGTTCCCAGGAGGCCCTGCATGGAGCGGTAACTGTGTGTACCGTCCACAGTTCCCAGGGTTCTGCCGGCCCGGAACAAAGTCCTGATAACCAAGCCGGTAGATGACTGTTCCGATAAGAAACATCTCAGTGGTCTCTATTGGAGTGAGTGAATTTGAACAAATTAATTGGGGATTTACTGTGCCGTTTCTTCCTCAGATAAAGTGATTTGATCAATCACTCTGTCACTTATAAGAGCACACACAGCTCGCCCTAAAATGGTTTGTCCTAAATGAGCATTTCCGTCGTTTGTTCCGAAAAATTTTTCTACGTGAGTTCTTTTTTGGTGTGCAGAATTGTTTGACGTATCAAATATTCTTACGTCCTCCAAACTAGTATTTAGTCAGTACGAAAAAAATATTCTACATATGATAATTTGCATCTTCGGTGCTTACAAGTGAGTAAACTGTTTGACTTTTCAATTATTATCTTACAATTTAGAACTAGTTTTTTTATCTAGAATAACCCAAAAATAGGAATTAACATTCTTAGCATTTTTTAATAAGTATTTTTTGCTGCTCAAGATAAATATTCCTCAAACAAATAACTATGATAAAATTACGTTAATTAATTTTCATTGTGGTATTTAGGTATGCATTTTAAAGGTGGAGGTTGTAGATTACTACTTATAACCATAGCGAAACTTAAAAACCGGTAGGAAAGAGCAGCAGTAGAATGCATTTTTTTCCTGAGGTAACCCACTTAAAGATCACTCACTCACTGATGATTTGTAAGTTTGCCGTATCCGCAATGGAATCCGGTGACGCAGCCAGCATGCTTATCGCTTTGCCATTCAGACATAGTTATAATTTCATAATATACATTAACATAGCTGACTGGGAAAAAAACTTTCACGGCCTTAAATTTTTTTCGACGTGATAGAGCAAATTTTTTGTATGTGTGTCCTTGTTTGCAGAACATGTGACAAAGTGAGTGTTGTTGTTTACTAATTCATAGCCGGACCAGTTTTCAGGATGATAATCACTTTGTTGATCTTGCATTCCATAGACGAAAAGCTGCGTGCAAAGTCTTCGAAAACACAAACGTTATATAAAAATAGTACTGTGTGAAGATAACACTGCTGTGGCATCAGCCCGTGATAAGCGAGCTGTTGTGTTTTCAATCACTAGAGTCCACAGTTCAGTGAACCAAACAGAGAGATACAAGACACGAGAGCTCGGCCACTTCTCATCAGGAGGAAACCACGTAGATTTTGACTATTTAGAAATTGGACAATTGTTTTCATTGTGCTTGTTTTTGAACGCCTTTGCGTGGGAGTGGCTTGCCGCTTCTAAGATAACCCCGTGATGAAGGTGGTGATGAAGTGGCCCAAGGTGGCTGAAGCATTGCTTGCGGTCCAGAAACTCCGTGGTCATGAACAACAGCGATCAACTCAAGGCGAACAGGCAAAGTGATGATACCTCCAGCAGGAGCAAGGCTGGCGTGAGAACACAACTCGAAGCATTCTATCCCGCGAGCTAGGACCATCGTGGGCCTAACGGCTGGAGCGGGAACAAGGAAGGTTCACCCAGGATGCCAACTCAGGACTCGCGACCTCAAAACACTTTCACCGACACATCAGTCACAAAAAAATGTTAACAGTCCCATTTGCGCTCAACGAGTCCCGATTTAAATCTACCGTTAAATAAAATGACACGTAAAACTAAGAATAAACGACACACATTGAGTGAGATGGGTAGCGAGCTATGATTAAGATACGTGTAGGTACTGACGAGTTATTGAAAGTTTAACGTTTAAAAGCTGTGTCTTGTTGTACGAGTAGTGTAATTTAGTAGGTTCTGGCACAACGCATGTCTTATAGGGAAGCCTTCATTTCACAGACGAGAGAGCCACACCCGAAGTTCCCCGAAGTTCATGCTCGCTTTTTTTTTTCGTTCTATCTCACTGTATAAACCTGTGTGGCATTACATTTTGCGGTCGTTTAGGATAGGTTAGCTACATTATAAATACTTTAAAACTTTGTGGATGGTTGGTTATATTAGTTAAAAATACTGTAAAATCATGTTATGGATGCTTAGCAAATAACTTTTTAATATGCAGCTATCCAGGGCTAGGAAACCGTTTACATGATTTGACAGTATCTTTAATATAGCTATCCTAACCAAATCAACCGTCCACAATGCTTTAAAGTATTTATAATGTAGCTAACCTAACCTTTTACAATAAACAAAAAAAACCGAAGATGCACGATCGGACGTTTGGTTCTCTCGTCTGTGAAAAGAAGGCTTCCCTCTTATAGGCCGATAGTTTGTAGGTTTAAGGCTTTGAGGCTTGCCTCTCCTGAACCATCGGACACATTCGGTCCTTTCCGCTGCATGATGCTTGGATGAGGGATCAGTATGGGCAGGTACTTTCCGCGAGTAAATCTGACCGCTCTCATTTGAGTGCAAATGTTATGCCCGCGCCAGCGATTGTTCCCTTGTGATTGGCGGCCGTCTGGAAGATAAGCCAATGCCCTGTTTGGCCGGGCCATTCAGGACGTGTTGGCTTCCACACTGGATGTCTGAGATTCGTTTGCCGACTGTAGACGTGCAACTGAAATAAACTCAACCAGTCACGAAACACCGACTATGCTACAGTGGTTTTAACACACAGCCGGTCCCGAGATCTTTTCGCGAAAAATACATGGCACTTATAATCGGCATCTTGGTCTTCTTACGTCCTCACAGGTACATTCGATTGCTCCAGCAGCATCCTTCCAATCATACCACTGGGGGCGCACCACTTACAGCAGCAGCCTAATTTTACGGTTACTATACATTGGACCTTATTTTGCATTAATTAAAGTTCATCGGTAACTTGAAATTGTATTATAGGATAGTAGATTTGAATTCATGATACCCAATTCACAAGCGTGACACAAACCTTTATCGATCACGCCCACCATATCATACATAATAAAAAAAATAATATTTTTCAGCACTGTTTACAGATTTAAAAGTCCAAAGCATGCAGTTGATACATATTCTGCTAATTTAACCTATATTTTAAAGCATTTTCTAAAGTTCTTAAATTCGCTACATATAGGATTAGAAATCTGTTAAATCTAAAATACATAAACAACCAATAATCATTTTATGTTTATAAGTAAATATAATTTCTTATTTGTGTTAAATTAAATAAATATGCTGGAAGATTACTATTTTTCATTATTGGCTACTATCGCTTAAATAGTTTTTATAGGACTTTATAACAGATTTTAAATCAAAATTGTAACTAAGCAAAATTTTGTATGTAGACGGATTCGAAACCTCGAACCTCAAAATTTAAGCTTGATTTCTAGCGATCATAGCTACCGACACTGTCAATGTCAATATACTCTAAAACATTTTTACATATGAAGAAAGAAAGTTTTTTTTAACATAAACCTTTTATAATTACAGGTTGCATTTTAAATAAACATTCTAACATCACGTTCACTTAGATACATTGTCATTTGAAAAGAATGTAAAGAGGTAAAAAAAAAGATTTTATTAAAACATTTTGCATAGAAATCATTAAATATCAAGACTAGTTATCGGTTTGAGTCCTTTGTAAGCGCATTTAATATGAAAGCACAATGTTAAAAATATTAAATGAAATATTTTTAACAATAATAGTTGGATCACTTCATAGCAAGGCTTCCAACATTATTAAATTTATTCCCTGTCATTTATCGTATTCCAGATTCGCTGCTAACACCTAGTCGGAATTAGCTCCTTGTATGCAGTTGTCGCTAAAAGCTTCACGCCGTGGTCCTGGGAACTAGCAACCGCGCAGTTTAGTTTCGAGCTTTGTCTTCGGTGTGATTTATAATTTATTTCCGTCGGCACTTCAGTAACCACGTTGCTTCATGGAGTCTTGTAGACCCAGGTCAGACACCCGACGTACCTATCCTAGATCGTATTTGCGCTGTGCGTCGCTGGGTGCCGTCTTGCACACTGCCAGGACTCGTGATCCTTCACGGGGCATCCTGTTCCTTCTCCCGTTTCTTCTTTCTCCGTTCTTCCCACGAACACATAACAGGCGCTCGCAGAACATGCCTTGGCAGCCCTACACTTTTGCTAAAGCCGCACCCCTCATAAGCTGTTTACTTGTTTCGAAATTGGGATCTGTAGATGCTAATCAAATGGTTTGGTGAAAGCTGTAAAAAAATTGATTGTCTGTAAAGTCGGTTTACGGAAGATAGTTTAACGTGACAACGTCGTAACAAAACATAGATGAAATGATTGCATACTTTTTATGAATAAAATTGAATCATTTTTATTGAATTATCACTATTTTGTATGGATACAAAGAAGGAGTGAAATTAAATCTACAATTTAATTGATAAATTTACTTTTATTTGCACTCATTAATTCAAATATGTTTATTACTTTAACTAAGAGATTATTTCAACTATAACTTTTACACATGTTTGCTATTTAACTTCTTCCAATCTGTGTTATTCTGTTAAGGATAGGACGATGATAGGAAAAGTAGGAAACGAATGGGAGTGTTTCAAGTTTAATGTGCCTCGAAAAAGTCAAATCGATGGTTGTTCCAATCGAGTGGAAGAGATAGATGCGGCGCGAGCGTACAGTGAGCGTAACGGGACAATGTGCGTAACGGGACAATGAGTCATACTTTTTCGTGCGTGCAGCCTGCGTTCATCGATTTATTAGACGTTGTCACGTCAAAAAAAATCCCATTGCCTTTAGAACGTCACCGGGCGACATAAACCTGCGTGATGCTGGCATTACGGACCAAGTAACAGGAGCGCCTGCAGGGCAGGCAACCTGTCGAACACGTCGGCTGGATGTGTTGTCGCTCGTTCCAGGCGGGAGGCGTATAGTTTGTAATGGTTTCTCAGGTTATATTAAGGTTTTATATTTTTTTTTTCCAAATGGACTTCGCCCTCACGAGTGACTGCTCATTCCACGAGTGCAAATTGCTTGCAAGGCTTCGGGTATGTTTTTCTGTCAACGACTGGCCACAGCAGGCAGTTAGCAGCCGCCTCGACTATCCACAGGTAATTTGGCTCAAGCCGTAGGTAAGGCAACAGACGATTAGGAGAGTCAAAGGTTAACTAGGCGCACCGACTCGGCAGCCGCGTGCTATTCATTCCAAGGTCATAGAGTGTTTCATGTTTGCGTCAAGATGGCCGAGAACCCATTATGCTTTGGGCCAAACATCTTACACGCCGAGCTGTCGACCAGTCGGGTTAGAGCTAACAGTAGGTTAGAAGGTGCTTAGGTTTCCTGTAGTCGACCATACGGCACAATTAATGACCTTCAAATGTTGTGTCCTCCTTGAGAGAACGCATCTCAGCTGGTCGACAGTGGGTCGGGCTAGCACAGGGAGGAGGCTGCAAGAAGGTACACCCAGACTCGATAGCAAAACACAGGAAGAGTTTAATATTCACAATTTCTTAAAATTATGAAAAAAAAAAGATAATATATGACTGATTGCGGTGTCTCACACGACATGTTAAATTTTTTCTAGTCATTTTGAATAGTTAAGGTCTATGATTGTAACTTTTACACTATAGATATTTTTAATTTTTTTGTTCTGTCAGAACTATTTTCAACAGATAATCACTAAGTGTGACATAATAGGCGTAAAAAGGTGCGCAAGTGTTTGTAATGGTTATCACTTGCACGACTTTTAACAGAAATTATGGCATATTATCTCTTGGAAATATTTGTGATATAACAAATGCAAAAGAGTATTGATGTTAAAGTTACATAAATAGCCCTTTACTAATACTAATGATGAGAAAATGAAAATGGAAAATAAATAACATGGTTTTTAGCATTTTAAATATTCTGTAAAATCAAGAACTGTACATTACTCTCTTTACTGTCTCTTTAACAACATAGTGTTGTTATTAATAAGGAAACTTATCACTTATCACCCTACCGTCACAGCATAGATATTTTTGAGTCATAATTTGAATAAGATAATACTGCGCACGTTCCTGGCATGTTGTAGGCGCAGGCGCATTGCCCTGAGCGAGATGGCAAGTAACTGATTCGCTGGCATTGTAAGAATAGTTGTGGTATCGGAGCTTGAACGGTTCTGTCGTATCTGCGGGGTCCTGGGTTGGCGGGAAGCATTGTGCATGCGAGCCAGGATCTCACTCCGCCCTGCTGCACGCGGCTTCACTCCGCAGTCGACCAAGTGGGAACGTTTTCCAAGTCAACGAGTTTTGAAAGAAAAAACTCATCAAAACTGATCCACGCGAATACTTCACTGCTCTGTGGAGGTGTTCCCAGAGTAGTATATCTATCTTCCAGTCACCATCAGCTTTGTGAATTTTTTTGGTTAGTTTCATTCAGCTCGGTTAGTTCCCAAAACCCAGGGTCGCGACCCAAATTTTAGGTTTGAGGATCGCAGCCCGGATATTGATACAACTGTTGGCTATCACCAAACCGTAGCAGGCATCACTTTGGATCGTTGAGCCAGTGGAAGATGGGCAAGTTTAGGGAACCACTGATCATGAACCATGTTGTAGCTGGCTAGGACTAGAAGGAAAGTAGCTGTCATCTGCCGGGTCGTTACCACAACGCCGAACGTACAATAACGCCGAATACCATAACGCCGAATGCCAAATTGACCGCAACGCCGACAGCTAGAAAACTGCTGTGTACCACAACGCCGAAATACAGTAACGCCGAAAAATGTTGCTGCGGGGAGGGGGGACCACACGAGAAAAATGAAAAAAAAAACAACTGAATTAATTTTATGTGCTAACCTTACCTAACCTAACCTTTGTGGCAGTCCTGCAATGACATTTTTTTGGCGTTAATGTATTTCGGCGTTGTGGTACACAGCAGTTTTCTAGCTGTCGGCGTTGTCAATTTGGCATTAGGCGTTATGGTTTTCGGCGTTATTGTACGTTCGGCGTTGTGGTGCGTCCCCTCATCTGCCTCGACTTCCTCCCGGAGGTCCGAGGTGCCGGAGCTACTTCGGTCGATAAGGGGTAGGGGGTAGGGGAACGAGACGTGACTTGCGATTCGTTCCCTCGCCTGGCCAGAGCACAGGGCCCGTCATGGATCCACGAGCACTGGGTCTGTGTCCGTCCTCGCCTCGACGCACAGCACAGCCACCTCTGCTTGGGGGAAACTCGGCTGTCGTCCGAGTTCTCATTCTCGTTCCACTCTCCCGGTTCATTCGGAAGCCCGCCCGCAACTGTAACCTCGGGAAACTGCAAGAACAAAGGACTATACGAAAGTACTCTAGGTGTGGCGCATTCTGACTGCAGAAACTAATAGTACAGGATTAAATGTGTTGATATTTGGCCGTATCAGTTTTTTATAAACAGGACACAAAGTTGTAAGTTAATGTATTTTTCTTCCAACATACAGTCACAAATATATATATATATATATATATATATATATATACATACACACCTGGACCCCCTCCTCCCCCCCCCCCCCCGAAAAAAAATTGGTTACAAAAATGTGTATTTTTTGGACCTTCTCTCCTTTGGATTCGTAAAGCAAAACAGCTCGCTCTGTGACGTCAAAGAGAGGGCGAGAGTGAGAAAGTGCTCTCTCATCGTACTGACTGTGACTGAAACCTGTGAAGGGCATAAACAACACGTAGATGAACAAGGCCCCGCCACATTGCATTTATGAATATTTAGGCACAGCTTGCGGCAAAGTAAATTAAACCATTTGACTGCTTGACATGTCTCGGGGTCTTGCTTGAGCACTTGTTATAGTCTCCTTCCCTGGCCTGCTGTGACCACCACGACAGTTCATGGACAGCCTCCGTGGGCTGGGGTTACTATCACGTCAGTTCTTGGGCATAGGGTACTATTAAGATAGTTTCTAGTCAACCTTGTGTATGGTTACTATCAGACAGTTATGATCAATTTAATTGACCAGAGGTCACTATCGCGACAGTTCTTATAGTCAACCTCCGTGGCCGAGGTATTTATTACTACTGTTAGTCATGTCCGTTGCCTTGCGTCATTAGCACGACATTTCTTAGTCAACATCTGGTCAACTGGTCAACTGGCCTGGGGTTACAATGAAGACAGTTCATATAGTCAACCTCCTAGGTCTGGGGTTTTCATCAGGACAGTTATTAGAATTATTTTCTGTGGTCTAAGTCACTATCAAGATGGTTCTTAGAGTCAACCTCCGTGGCCTGGGGTCACTATCACGTCAGTTACCCCGTGGTCTGAGGTAACTATCACGACGGTGGGCTTGGCACGTGGGCAGTGGTAAGACTGCGTGATATGCACTCAGCCCTCTGTTATGGCGGTCTTTTTTACGTTATACGTCTCTTTGCCACATACTGTACGTTTCATTCCTAAAATTGTTATAAAAACACAGGTTTAAGATGTTTTGTGCACCACAAAATAATCTAGGACAACGTGGGATGGATCGCCGGAAATAGCAAGTGAAAGGAGCAGTGTGGTGTACGGAGTTGTGTAATTAGGGTTGGAAAATTGCTGTAGTGTTTTGTATGTGTGGTAGGTTTGATATCCAGAGTGGTCGGTTATTTGTATAAACATGAGTACCAGTAGTAGTGAAACTACCGATTTCG
The DNA here is from genome assembly GCF_032445375.1 of Bacillus rossius redtenbacheri. NCBI lineage: Eukaryota > Metazoa > Arthropoda > Insecta > Phasmatodea > Bacillidae > Bacillus > Bacillus rossius. The sequence continues at coordinate 12,405,325 of NW_026962012.1, read as the reverse complement.
TAGGATTTTTAGAAAATCTTGAAAATTCAAATAATTCAGATCCCAACCTTGATGTTAAAATAATAGAGCAATATTTTTCATGTCGGCAGGAAAAACATTTAATAATAAGCTTCGTCAGCTTTCACTGCATATTACAATCTGATGTTTCCTAACGGGCTCGATCCGCTCCATGTAGCCACTAGGAATATATGAAACATAGTTTGCCCGGGAGATAGCGGCTCTTGTAAGGATTGTACACAGAGCCGCAATGATTTCACGCATTCATTTCACTCTAGGCTATACGATATACAATCAAGGCTTTTTAGAGTGCTCATTGGTTGTAACTATCCTTTGGGATTTACAAGTTTCTGTAATCGATTTACGTAAGACAATTACTTTGTTTGAGAGTACATAATGTTTTGGTTTTCTAGCAGACTTCATTGTGAATACCATACCGAAGTTTCTAGAAGGATTTGACTGTCAACTGTCAACTGTCACTGACTTGTATGGATGTGACAGATTAAGTATGTGTGTAATTTTACTACGAGACTATCCTAATCCACTATTATGGACTATCCAAGATAACATCTCAATAAAATAAAATATGCAAAATAAAACTAACTATTACACAACTTTATTAATCGATAGATACTATTTCTATGAGAAAAATATAGTCATAATTGAAAATTTAACTAATTTTACGGGCACTGTGTATGGATTATGTTGTTAAACGTGACCTCAATGAAATAACTTAACGACAATAAGGTTTTCTTTTAAATTGGGTTCACTGACATCTTCGGCGTATGCAAGAAGTCTAATTAGAGTAAAGGAGGCAAGCGATAATGTAAACAGGGCTTAGATGTACACAAAACCTGAAAACGTAAGAGACCTGAATTAACATTTAGTCTCAGGAAAACACCTTTTAAATGATCACTTAACGTATGTTGTTTTGGTTAATAGAAACTGCGAGATACAGTAACACTTTTCTTTAAGACAATGTATCTTACCAGGTTTTGACTCATGTACCAAAGTAATCTTTTTTATTTATTGAACTTTGCATTGAGAATGTTTACATTTATTCTTGGCACGTGCTCATTGTTACTGATTAATCTTAAAGACTGGGCATTAATGTTGAAGGACAATAAAAAAAACTTATACTTGTAAAATTTAATGAAACATCATTTTAGGAATGGAGAGGTTCGGCTGACACTTCAAACTTTGGTTAAGTATCCGTAAAATGAAATGACCTTTCGTTTGAAAGGCTCGCGGAATAAACAAAATTGCTTTTCTGTAAAGTCGGTTTGCGGACGATAGTTTAACGTGACGTCATAACAAAACATTGATGAAATGATTGCATACTTTTATGAATAAAATTGAATAATTTTTATTGAATTATCACTATTTTGTATGGATACAAAGAAGAAGTGAAATGAAATCTACAATTTAATTTGATAAATTTACTTTTATTTGCACTCATTAATTAAAATATGTTTATTACTTTAACGAAGAGATTATTATAACTATAACTTTTATACATGTTTGCTATTTAACTTCTTCCAATATGTGTTATTCTGTTAAGGATAGGACGATGATAGGAAAAGTAGGAATCGAATGGGAGTGTTTCAAGTTTAATGTGCCTCGAAAAAGTCAAATCGATGGTTGTTCCAATCGAGTGGAAGAGAGATAGATGCGGCGCAAGCGTACAATGAGCGTAACGGGACACAGCGTAACGGGACAATGTGCGCAACGGGACACTTTTTCATGCGTGCAGCCTGGCGTTCATCGATTTATTAGACGTTGTCACGTCAAAAAACCGAGCTATAAAAGAGAGCCGCGGAGTTAATTTAATTATTTTGCAGGTCGCAGCTGTGCGCCGCCGCGTCTCGCCGCGGTCCGCTATTTCTACTCGCGAACCGAACTGCGCTTCGCCACCCTCCTCCACCCTTCTCCACGCCTAAACCTTTCATTGCCTCCCCCCTCCCTCTACCACGAAACCCACCCTCCACAACCCACCTCCCCTATCGCCCCTCCACTTCCCCCCTCCACAACCACCCCCCGCAGACACGACTCGCACTCGTGTGTGTGATTTACTCCGCGGAAATGACGCATGTATCACGCGCAGCTACCCCGCGTGCACATACATTATGCTTCCCTCTTTAAAAAACCTGCTCTGCGGAAATACAACTGAGCGATATTTATGAAGGTTATTTGAATAAAATACCAAGTTCGCTGGATTGAAAAAAAAAAATTCCGCATTACATCCTGTATTTTTTTTGCAAACTTCATTGGTAAAATGTAAATTAATATTCATGGTTACCAGTTTATACCAGTACCTATAATAGTATTTGGACATGATTATGTTTGCCATGGTTTTGTTACGTTTGAACAAAAAAAAATTGTTTCTCTAATGGCTTGGGGACAACACTATAGCAGGAGTAGGAAAAAAAAACAATAAATTATTAAAATGTAAATTTTAAAAATTGTCAGGGCTCTTGTTTCTGTACACTTGACAGAGTCTCCACTATGAGATTGAGACTGAAACTACACTTTCTCTCCTCTATGCGTCTGCAACTATAGCCCAGCGAAATTAGATTTGCACCTGGCAAAATGAAATAAAACTTCATTACGTTATGCTGGTTCAATTGCCCTTCGCGAAACACCCATAAAAATATATGGACTCTTTTGTTTGCGTTCTTCATATAGAGACCCTTCACATTTTTAAGGTCCACATTTGCATTGATATTCTCATTCTCGTTGCAACATAGCTCGGTAGGTCTAAAATGAAATAAATGCCGCCTTGCAGTTTGCCCTCGCCATGACGAGTTTCCATTTGTTTCCAGTTGCACATTTTTCATAAGGAAATAATCATAAAATTAAATCCTGGATTCAATATTATATGAGTCGCCAAGCTGCGGAGACCTAGCAAATTAACTTCTAGCCAGTGGCCACGATACAGCTAGACAAAAATGTTAAATACGAATATTTCCCTAACCTTTTTGCGACTAGCAGATAACACGTAGATTGTATTTGACAGTAAATTTGCCAATAAAATAAAAAAATAAGCCAATCACCTATTTGTTTGGTGAAACATCCGCATAATTTGTCATAAATAAAAACAAATATGGCATTTAATTACAAATAACTTAACATGGTCTAAAATATTCCATGCCCCAAATCTGTGCGTGATGGCTCTAGACAAAACACTGACGTTCGCTGGGACACTTGTGTTTATTCCCTGATCGCCGCTAAAATGTGGCATTATTATGAAACATAAACTATAAGGTAGCAGTCGCCACTAGTGTTCTGTATCTCAATGCCAACTCAACAGCGGGCATAACATTCACAGTAACTCCCGATAGTTTTTTTTCCTTCGATGATCTGGTTGAAAAGTTTTAAGATCATTTAGGATGAGCATGATCTAAATTTACTCTGATTTAAATAGTTTACTACTTATTTTGTTAAAAAGTTTATTTTGCTGTTTTCTCGCTTGCAGTGCCAACGACACAAAATTGCGACTTCTGAACTCGAAGCGTTTTGCATTGTGTAATTTGCGAAGAGTGAAGCTTTGATTCCAGTCCAAAGTGTGTTTCGTTTATAGTTTGTGATCTCCCCTGTGGCCAAAAAAAAAAAAAAATTGCCGAGGGTTTAGACAGTTCGAGACCTTAGAGGTCTTGTTCGCTGGCCTCCACGTTCACCTGATATGCCATGCGATTTTTTTTCCTTTGGGGCTTTATAAAAGATCGCGTATACGTTCCACCGCTACGCATGCCAGTGTGTAGACACAAAATTAACGAAGCTATTGCTTCCATTACTCCAGACTTGTTAACCATGGGAAGAATTGGACTTTAGGTTGGACGTGTGCTGTATAGCCAAAGGTGCACATATTGAAAATTTGTAAGAAAAACTAGGTTTGTTTACCTTCAATTTGATGTATGATTTGTTGTAAATAGTTTAAATTAAACTGTTATAATATACCATTGAATCTGGGATATTTTAATGAACATTCTGTATTATACACTGTTAAATTTATCCCAAAATAATAAAGTAATCATAATAATTTGTGTTGTAAAACACGACATACTCTTCGTTCTGAAACCCAGAATATGGGGAACAAACATCCCTAACCGTTTTGTGCTTTCAAAAACTGCTTTCTGTAGGTTCAAATTAAGTTTTAATTCGTGCATGAGTGTATGAGACGTCTCCTACTTATTACTATGTGAGCCAATGAACTTCGTGCAACATATATTTTGGCGCCGTATCCACAATCTATAATTTAGTGGTTCTTAGATTTTATAAGCTCTGATCCAAACACTGGACTATATTTTGTTACGCTTTGTGCAATTTCTATAAATATAAATTTTGGAATGCTGCACATCGTGTTGAAATTAAAAAAAAATGCTCATTACTTTTAAGTTTAATTATTTTAAAACTGAATTGCAGAATTGTTCACAAGTCAAATAACTGTGTAGTAAATTTTTTAGAACACGTGTAAACCCCGTACTATACGCAACGTTAACACCGAGAGAGAATGAATGTTAAACGTATTAGCCAAAAATAGCAACACAGCTCAAAAGTTGTTGTCACATAATTCTCTCTTTACATGTAAATTCCTTTATAGGCATCACTGATAAAAATATATTACATTCATAATATCAGTTAAGACACAAACATCCACGGTTTCCATTTACATTTGTCACGATTCTGATTTGATGATTACGTCAGAGATCCAACTTATTTTGGAACCCATCCTCTGGGCAAAAAATATTTAACAGAAAACTCAAAGACATCAGACCTGCCCAAATCAGTGACGTCATCGTTGTCGTCATTACCCTCCAACATTTATTTGACCAGCTTTATTGTCGCGTTGCGTGAACTCGGCAAAGAAAGGTTCGCAGCGGAGGAGAAGGAGGTGGACCAGACAAGGGCTGGAGAGGCAGTTTCGGAGCACTCCCCCTGCAGATGTGGGCACTCTGCCGCGCACACAACACACTCCTGCGGCCCTCAATCAAGTGCCGGGCGGGGAGGCCGTGGGGGGACCCGGCCCAGTAATAAAAGGAGGGAAGAGGTGGCTCTTACATGGAGCCACGCGGCACGAAGGGGACTCTTGTCACTCGGCCGGAGCTAACACTCTCGCAGGGCCCGTCGCTCCCCTCCTGTTTGCTCGGGCCCCATCGAGCCGCGGCCACTACAACCGACCATCCACGACCAACCACGACCAACCACGACCAACCACGACCTCTCCTCGTCAGCGCCGCCCCCTGCGAGGTACCCACCACGTGCTGTCTGCATCAGCAGACCTAGGATACTCACCAGTCCATCGCGAGGGCATCTTCTCTCTCGGTGTACCTAACATCAAGTCGAGGATTTGAATTCTAAATTCCATTTCTAGCACATTAACCGTATTTGGTTGAAAATTTTTTATGTTTATTAGTTTAAACATTGGACATTATGAAGGTAAACAAACCACTTTATGAAATTTAAAAAAAATATATAGAAATTTTGATAAGATACATTGTTTACCATTTAAAAGAGTGGTTATGTTAGGTGTAAATATTACAAAATTTTGATGTCATGAGAAAGGTCTGCCAGTTTATGTTAGCTACATTATACTACTTTAAATATTGTGGACGTTTGGTTTGGTTAGCTACATTTAAAATACTGTAAAAATATTTTATTTGCTGGTATGGGATTACATATTTAATATGAGGGTTAAATATTGAATAGTTATTATTTTTTCGCAAAATGTTTTAAGAATTCCAAAATTTATTATATTTATTCATATGTTTTCTAATTATTATGTAAAATACAATTGAACAAGTGGTTTTTCAGTTAAAGCCATTTTAGTAGTGTTTAGGTTAGGGTAGCCACATGTGACAAATAGTATTTTTGGGTTAACCTTTGGTGTAAAATTATTATAAATATTGCCTGTAATGCAAATATGGTGACGTAAATTGGTGGCATGCTTTAATGGCGTAGCATATAATGTTTTCCACAAGAGATTGATGTAATTTTGTCGTCGCTGATCTACGGTTTTAATGATGCTAGCTGCTCAAAACTGTAGGATTCCCAAGAAGGGGGGAGGGGGGGAGTTGCCCGACACAAGGCACTCTGGACAGGAGCTCGCATGTTGTGTACTGCCCGTATTTCGACCTACAAGCATGCGATAATAAGAAAGCTTTAAAATATACAGAGAGTTGTCCATGTTTTGACGTTTAGGTTTATCATTATCCGTTTCACAGTCACGATTTTGAACGCCCGGGACCCCCTGACCCCCCCCCCCCCGGTAAACCCCATGCATGTAAACATATGTAATTTTCAGGATATTTCCTGTTCCAGCTCGTGCATACCTTCGAAAGATATTTACGAGACTTATCTGAACATTTACATCAACACGTTGATACAGTGGTAAAAATTCCATTTAGTAACTTTCAGTGAAGTACTTTTCCCGACTCCACCTTGTACATCGTAGCTACCTTTAATAAAGGGCGAAGACTTAAAACTTGAGTTGGTTTTATTGTGATCATTCCAGTTTGTACTGGAACAAAACTTTTACGATTTATTGATAAGGCTTAACATTCTCTGAGACACAAGTTTCATTTTTATAGTGTAGATTTTTATACTGTTTAGATGCATTTACCAAATACAAAATTGTCCTTTTTTGTTTTCAGTTTCTGGGACAGCTGTAGTAATATAAAGAGACATCGCTCTCAGTGAAACTGCTTGAAGCAAGGCGATTTCAAAAGGAGCTGAGACTCGTCTGATCGGCAGGTTACAAGAGAAAGTTGCTTGCATCAATAATTTGAAGGTAGGTCCTACGTAGAGCTTTCTTTGGTTTCCCGATACAAGGCCAAGGATGAAACAATAAGCAGTGATTGAGCCAAGGCACGCATTTACTGCAGCCACTACTGCAGCTATTCATTAATTCTCTTCGTCTTGCTTTATTAAGATATATTACTAACATGCATACATATTGTAATACAAACTATATAACTGATATATAATAATAAAAGTGAGTGTTTTTCTTTCTGCCTGTGTGCCTGACTGTTTCTTGCGCAGCGCGGTAACTGGAAAGCTAAATAATCGTTAAACGTGGTTGGTTGGTCTCCAGTAATGTAAACTAGATCATTTCGGGCACAATGTTATTCTTATGGGACTACGATTTTGATGGTGGCGGTTTGCCAATCGTAAGGATTCGGCCATCTTGGACTCAAAATTACTCAAAACTCTTCAAAAAAATGACTCAAAATTCTTAGAAATTCCCCTATTCCAAAGGAAAAACTTTCCGTTTTGAAAGAAAAATTCTCGTTTTATTCCTCAAAAATTCAAAAATCGGAATGCCTCAAAAGACTTTTACCTTTGAAATAACCCGAAGTCCGCAAAGCGGGGTTAAGTTCGCATCTACAAGCCGCCATAATCTGCCGAGGTCATGACCTGCACCTTCACCGTAAACTTGAAATTGTTTAATTTTGACCAAAACATTCTGAAAAAATTCCAAAAAATTATAAATTAAAAAAAAATTATTTAAAATGTTTATTTCCGCATGTCATCCCAGTCCTCAGTTCAATTCCCGGCGAGAGTAAACATGTAATTTATGTATAAAAATTTTAAAAAATTCTTAGTTGCAATTAAAAAATTAATAGAAATTGCTTACGTTTCACCCGCCATATTGTATTCTAGAAATTTTGAACTTTTCTTTACGGCTGCCATCTTGAAAATCCATAATTTGTATGCTAGAAAATCGGGATAATTTAAAAATTAATAAAAAATTATTTAAATTTTTTTAATAAATAACATTTCGCCATTTTGAAATATGATCTTACGGCCGCCGCCCAAAAAAATTCTTAAGTACTATCGTAAAAAAATTAGAATAATTTTAGAATTTATAAAAAAATTAAATATAATCTTAATAACATTTTTATTAAAAAACACATGTCATGGAGTATTTAGTTCGAATCCAGCGAGACAAAAAAAAATGAGTCGGACCCTTCCTCCACGAAAGCCACCGACAGACTGACCTCCCACCAACAATGCCAAGGTAGATATTGCCAGCTAGTATGTCACGCCCACCATCTGTTATCGTCTGCTGGAGGCCGTCATCTAGGATCCAACTTATTGTTATCGTCTGCTAGAGAGTGCTACCGCCATGTTATTTTAATTTTTACCAGCTAGAGTGCAGTAATTATTTATTGCCACGACGCTCACCATCTTGGAAATATGTATTTATTTAGCTATAAATTCGGAGAAAATTCCAAATTCCATTTTTAAAAAAATTCAATCAATGTACTGATTGGTTCGATCAGTTCCTATCCTTGGTTTGAAACTTTATCGATACAAGAAAATATTATATTTAACATTTTTTATTCAATAAAGCAGCTTAGGTTTGTAGTATACCAGCCTACAGTAAGCTGATGATGAAATATTGGCCACCATCTTGGAAATGAGTATTTATTAAGCTAGAAATTCGGGAGAAACTCTAAATTATATATTAAAAAAATCGTCTATTAATGTAAGATTGACTCGATAGATTTCCGTTCTTGGTTTGATTCTCGGTCAGTGATAAGAGTAACTAATGCTTAAAATAAATTTTTAATTCTGTTTCCCATTTCCTTTCGTGGAGTTTAGTAATCATTCAGTTTACGAAAAAGACTCTATACAAGATATCTGTCTGACGAAATAAATACATGTTGTGGTGCCTATCATGGAAATCTAATTTTTCGATTCTTAGGATACGTTCCAATCAGGTCTTATTCAATGTTGGGCGTGTAGACCAAGCGTCTCCAAACCAAGTGGTATTGTATTTTTCGATGATACTCGAAAAACATTTTATACAGGCCATGTCCAGTGTCAGACGTTTAGACCAGGCATCTCCGAACCACGAGATCAATCATGTCCTGAGTACAGATTTAACGACCAAAAATCAGCGAAAACATAGCAAAATCGGAAGCGCAATCAACGAGAAGGAAGCACAATAAAAAGGAAGCACAATCAACGAAAAGGAAGCACAATTGCAAGCATAATCAACGAAAAGGAAGCACGTTTGGAAGCACAATTTAAAAAAGGTGTTACGAGAACTCAGTCATAGTTAGAAACAAAAGGTTTACAAATGATAAACAATAAATTTTTGAAATCTAAATAATTGATTTATTTTTCAATATTATACACATTCAAGTTAAATAAGTTATTATTGTAGGTAGCCAGCTTCCCTCAGTTCTTTAAGTATGGAGGCTACTTCGTCGATGTGCGAGTAGTTTCTTCTACGAACCGATGTCATCAACAGTCTCAGGCGATCAAACAATATGTTGAGCTCTTCCCATTATGTACAATCTCTTCTGCTATCGTCATCTTCCTGGAATTTATGTTAATAATTTTTTTTAAGATTACTATCGTCCCAGTGTTTATCGTAAGCTTGATCAGAATAATTTATTTTATAATGCCGTTTACATCATTTTGGGTCTCAGGAATTCATTACAACTTTCGATCTTGCCAGCTTTAGGTGCTTCATCACTGTCTTTGGTCTTATCACCAGCTTCAGAGTCACTGCCGCCAACATCGTAGAGATCAGCTTCTTCACCCAGATCTCTGTAATAATTCTAAATCTTTTACGTATTCTTGCCGATCGGATAAACAATAAAGGTTAATGATATAGCCAATGATTTTATGTATAATACAAGATGGTGGATGATTACATGAGAGTATGGGAAAATAAAACACAAGTGGTTGGTTGATTAAGTGAAACGTGAGAGCGTGAGTAAATTAAATATAAAATGTTGGTTAAATGAAATGGGAGAGCATGAGAAAATTTAATCCCAGATGGTGGATGTATGAGGAAGACTATGATGACTATGAAGAGAAGGAGGAGGTGATGTCGGTGATGTCACAAGTTAAAGGTGATGACGATGATGTAATCCAATATGGTAGGAAGTTCTAGAATTCAAAATGGTGAATGGAAATGATGTAATCCGCGATGACAGACGGAAATTACATAATACAATATAGTGGCAGAAAATGACATAATACAAGATGACTGACGGAAATTATATAATTAAACATGGCGGTATATGTTTGTTCACTTTAACAGTATAAGAATATTCAAAACCATAGCTCTAATATTTACGAATAAATTAATATTAACCTCTATGATGGACACTCCTGAAAAAAATATATTATGTATGCATGAACCATGCAATCTGAAAGAATGTGCCATTCCTCTTGTTGGATGGTTGGCAGGGGGATACTATACCACTACGGGTAAATGAGTGCATTCTTAGAAAATTGTGGGATGGAAAAAAATGTTAGAGAAATTTTGAGGGAAAACTTCAAATCTATAGAAAATTTAGGGGGAAATAGGGATATTTACGTGAAAGCGGTGACGTCAGAGGTCAAAGGTAAAGCATCCGAAATCTGGATCCACAATCCACTGCCCTCGGAGGTACATAATCATACTACTTAGATCTAACAAATCACTGCAAATTACTGAAAAAGTCTCTCACATTCGTTTTTATGCAACTTTGTTTGTAATCGATACACTTGCGTTTATCTCAATTTATTCGTAATAAATGAATTTAAAAGTCATATCTCAGCTAAATACGTTCTGAGAGTGTGACTTTGCGTTCAAGCGACGTATTAACAGAATGAAATTACGAGATTTTGCCCTTTGTAAAATATCTTGCATTTCCAGCGCATAGTTTAATTGACTCACTACCTTGGAGGTCCATAAGAAACAATATTTTTTGACTTCTAACTCGGAGGTCGTGTGTTCAAGTTCCACCGCTTGCATGGGAATGTATTTTTATAATTGGGCAGTTAGTTTGTAAGCCGACTTTTTGTAAGCTTTTGGACATACGCCATTGCTAAGCACATGTATGTCTGCAGAAGAAAACTACAAAAAACCCAAAAGACAAAAACACAAATTAAGCAAAAATTTGCATCATTTGTGGTTTTTTTTTTTCGTTCTCTTAGTCCATTTTTCTTTGTATTTCTTTGTTTGGTGTCCATTTTCCTGTTATGGAATATTATGTGGTGTTTATATCCTGTTGACAACAGCAATTTTTTGCTTGATTTGTGTTTTGTCTTTTGGGTTTTTTGTAGTTTTCTTCTACAGACATACATGTGCTTAGCAATGGCGTGTGTCCAAAAGCTTACATCAAGTCATGCACTCCCATTGCACAAATCTTTCAAAGATAATAGTTTGTAAGCCGTCTTATTTAATAATAAATAAGAGTTTAAAAAAACTTTAAAAAAAACACGCTTTTATAGAAAATCCAACTAAAAAATAGAAAATAAATTTTAATAAATTTAATTTAAAAACAGTGTAAAATAAAAAATGTATTTTAATTTAAAAAACCGTGGGGTGCATGGTGTCAATAGTTATAATTATTTTACTGACAGATATGAGTAGAAGGATTATCATTTTGATAATATCTTAAAAAGCACCCCACGCTTTTTTTTTAAATAATAGAATACATTTTTTATTTTACACTATTTTTAAATTAAATTTATTAAAATTTATTTTCTATTTTTTAGTTGGATTTTATATAAAAGCGTGTTTTTTTAGTTTTTTAAACTCTTATTTATTTTTTACTTTTTAGATTTGTTTATTTATAAAAGCGTGTATTTTTAATTTTTTAAACTGTTATTTGTTCTAATCTACTATTAATTCCGTGATAACTATAAGTAACTGTAATTATTTTACAAATTATTAATGTGTACAGCTGTATTGATTGTCAAATCTTTATTTTAGAAGCCATTCAAAAATTTTAACGTTATCAATATATACAGTCAGACTTAATGGTATGGTTATTGACGAACAAGTGATATCGACCAGTCTTACATACTGTACGAAATTAATGCTATGAAGCAGGAAAGGATGGGAGTTACGGATTAATTATTACGTGAAGCGTTCCACATTTACGGTACAGGAATTTAGGGAAGTATAAGGATTGAGAAAGGATGAGAAAAGGACCTGCTCAATGAGAGTGTATACAATATGTGAGAAAGATTCGGATAGACCGGAGTGGGATTCGAACCCAGAGCCTTCCGATGACATGTCGGCTGCTCTACCATCGGGCGCTCGATGTACGATAAATATGATACAAAGCGCCCCACGCTGTTTTCACAATAATACTAGTATTTTTCATTCATTATTGTTTTAAGCTTATTTTAAAAATTATTTCCTCAATTTCTTCCAGGTAAAAATCCTTAAACTGTAAGTTTTGCTCTGAATCCAAATATGTTTTTGATATATCATCTGTCAAACTTATCCATATTTCGCGTGTTTGATGTCTTTTATTTAATGAGTTACTGACCTTGGCATAGTTTGGAATATTTGTAACTGCTTGGTGTAGATTTCCAGGTTGGTGTTCGAGTTGAATTTCAAAAATCTGCCCATCAGGTGTAGCTATTGAGGTTATGCATATGGTGTTTGATTTCCCATCTGCTGTTGGTTTCATAGCAAAATCAAACCTCAATTTTTCCATGTTTCGTGAAATATTTGCATAAAATGTTGTTTTATAATAATGTTTCATTCTCTTGGTTAATTGGTAAAATGAAACAAAGACGTAATTGTGTTTCTCTATTTAACGAAGAAACAACATTTAAAGCCCTTATTTCAGGTTTTTTCTTCATATTTTTACAAATATAGATAATATGCTCTTCAAGAAAGTATATTGTTCACAATAATCACAACCTACTCTCACTTTTCATTTAATTAAATGTCACAATATTTAGTAGGCTTTGTTTATATCGCGCCAAAGACAAACTGAAAGAAAAGAGTTCGCACATGTGCGAAATTGTTTTCTTTACAAATACGTCTTTTCTTCATTTTACCAATTATATAAATTGACAAAAATCTTATTTTGCAAATTGATTAATGGAATAATCTTATCAAATTAGTGTATTGTCATCGGTCCTCGATAAATCTACAAAGTTTGAATGAAATCTGGCCGTTTAAAGTGGGTAAAAACCAGCCAAAGGAGTCGGTTACAAACATGCAAACAAACATGCAAACAAACATGCAAACAAACATACAAACAAACATACAGGTGAAGCTAATATAAAGCGTGTAAAAAGCGAATGTGCGAGAAGTGTTTTGCCTTCAGGAGCAAGGAATTTACATGTTTTCTTTCTTTATTAGATTAGTACACTACGTGTAAGGTAGATGAACGAGGCAAGGCAGCGCGCCGATGCATCTGCAGGAAGGGAAGTCATGTGGAAAGTGGCAGATGTACATCTCAATCAATCATCTGAACACTTTTGAAACAAACCGTTGTAAAGGTATCTGCGAGAAATTGCATAAAATTCATCGTGAACATGGCCAGGTTTATACGCTGTCAGGTTGGCGGTAAAGGAAGAAAAGTAGTTCCAACAATCAATATATTTTCTTTAAGTGCTTCGTTAAAACTGGCGGTAAATGTGGGAGTCACGGCTTCTGAAAAGTGTCGAATAATATCCGAGTGAAAAGTTGACAAGATTAGGTAAGCTAAAAATTGTTGAAATTAAAAAAAAACTGCTATTAAATTGTAATTTACTTATTATTAAAGCATATAACATAAACTAACCAACCACTACTATTCACCTTATTTTACAGAAGCTGCAACTCTACACATTTACCAATTTGCCTTTGGAAATCTATTTATTTTTGTTTATGAATCTCGGACTAAAGATTATATACATGTATGAGTAACGTATTTATGATAGTGACAATGTTACCTTTTAACATGATCGAAACATGTATATAAGAAACATGGCCCATGACAGTTTTGAACGAGTCTAGCTGATGATGTTTGTGGAGGTTTTTTTTGTCTAATTTTCCCCATGCTGTTATGTATATTTTATTGTGTATTGTAATTCTGTGTGCTATGGGATCCTTTGTGTCATGTACTGCAAGAAGAGACAATGGATTAAGCATCTGACATTGCAGCTGTGTGTATGTTATCTATCGTGTTTATTTATTTACTCATAATGTTGTTGTATTTCTTGGCTTATGCCATGTGTAATCTACAGCCGATAAATAAAATAATTAATTAAACGGAAAACTAGCAGATGATGATTGCTAGCAGGGCTGCCAAGAAGGGGAAACCTTATTTTCACAGACGAGAGAGCCAAACGCCCGATCGTGCATCTTCGGTTTTTTTTGGTTCATTGTAAATAAATATGGCGGTGTTGATAAAAGGATACTAATGGTCAATTCGGTTAGGTTAGCTACATTATAAATACCTTAAAACATTGATGACGGTTGATTTGGTTAGGATAGCTACATTAAAGATACGAAAAGAAAAACATGAACTTCGGGTAACTTCGGGTTCTGGCTCTCTCGTCTGTGAGAAGAAGGCTTCCCGCCAAGCAGCGGCTGCAGTGTTGCCACCACCGCTGGCCAGGCGAGGAGGAATGCGCGCTTGGAGCAGTAATCGCCGCTGGAACTAGCCGCGCCCTCTCCATCGACAAAGCGTTTCCAATGGGGCAGTCGTCCCGGCTGGCGAGGCGGTTGTGAAACAGGACCGACGTGTTTACAAAACAAAAAAAAAAGAAAGAAGATTGTATTGTGAAGGGGGTCGAGATGGCGGGTCTAATTTAAAACCGCGGTGTCAGGAAAGATTACGAGTGGGGCAGGCGGGCCAGGGCTATTTCCGACACCCTCGAGCTAGCGCGCCTGCCGACAGAGAGCTGCCGGTCTTTGGGAACACAGCCTGTCCGTCACTCTAAGCCTCCTAGCCCCTGACTGGCGCCCTTCCTGGTGTACACATTCAATTTCAGTTTCGGCACCGGTCAAGTACCGACACAAACATTTCATTAAACAAAAGAGTGTGTGCGGGTGCTTCTGTATGTACGAACGGTAATTACTAAAGTATTTGTAGGCAAGAGCTACTTGGTAGAGACAAACAATTACAAGAAGACGTATATACAAAACCAGTAACATAAATTTTAAAAGTGTGTGCACAAACGCTGAAATTATATTATATACAATTTTAAAAAAAATTATTAATGCAGATAATTTTCTTAAATGTTCCAGAAAAAACATACCGTAATTAACTATGTCATTATTGTTACAGTTTTTTAAATGAATCATTTGTTTTAATACAGGTAAAGAATAAAATTCTTAGAAAAATAAATTTATATTCTATGTGATATAAAGACTTTTCCGGAAGGACAGTTTACAGCACTACCTAAAAATAGATAAAACTATATGCCCAAGGTGTTACTTGAACTTTCAGTCCGGTGTTATAAGTTAGCAAGTCAGTATGCTGAAACTAAACTACAACCGCCGGTTTAGGAAAACTAGACTTATATCTGAGCGTGTTGTTTAAACTGTCCACTAAATTGTGTGTGATTTTGTTTTACAAACTCACATTACAATAATGTGAATGACAATTGCACGGCGGCCAACTACAGGATGAGATGTCACCGTGGGAGTGCGGCAACGCACCACAATGGAACAAACATGGACAAGTGTGATGCAAACGAGAGCAGCTGGAATGAATACTCACAAACCTGTCGGCTCTCCTTGGCTTGGATCCTGGACTTGAGCGCAGATCTCCGTGAAGGAAGGATGCAATGCTGTCTGGCCATCGGCGACTCTGCATTAGAAACAGAACCAGTGTTAACTGCCATTGCTCGAGTTCGCGTCATCGCCGCACACATTGTCTACCACATAGCTCTCGAAAAACAATAGCCATGAAGTACGAACCTGGCACCATGTTGTGGTTATGGAATGTAACAGCACATTGCTTGGTATGATTTAACTTGCGATTGATAGTAAATAGCACATCAAACGGTGAATATCAGGGAATCAACATGAACGTACACACACGAGACACTTTAAGTTTGGTTGTAGAACTGTAGAGATTGTACTTGTCGTTCGCATTAATAATGGCCAACGAACGTATCTAGTGAACATGTTAATTTTTTATGTAAATTATAAATATATTTTTTAATAAATTCAAGCAACTTAAAAAGTAAAGTACATAGCTAACAAAAAATGGTTTGTCGTAGAAACATTCTTACTTAACAAAAAAGTAAAAATAAAAGTATGCAATTTTTTATTAAAAAATAATTATGCATAAGTTAAGAAAGAAATGTACATGGAAGGAATAAAAATTCAACAAAAAAAGATATAAAACGCACAATCCAAATAATTATTTCATCAGAAGAGTATACAATCAACATCCTGATGATTGCCTGTGGCTATGATTTTATGTTTTTATATGAAGCTAGCTTTAGAACATTAGGAAAGTTCTAGAAGGATAGGGTGGGACGAGGTTGGCCTGGTGCCGCTACAGAATGCACTGCTGGGAACACCGCCGCGCCGGGCAGCAAACTCTGATCGTCATGATGGGCATGAGAGTGACATAATTCAACCAACTTGTTACACAGCGGCAGGGAAAGAGGATACGATGGAAGATAAAATTTCAAACCACATGGTTATAAAAAGAAAAGCTCAAAACAATGGCAGCTTCAAGATTGCAATGAATTCAGGGTGGTTTGGTGACCGACTCGGAGCTCAAGAATAACTACCATGAAGCACATCGGGAACTGAAACTGTCGACTGTTGTCTCGCCACGAGAATGGCGAAGTTCATGCCTCGCAAACTCAGTGAACAATACAGCTAGCATCCTTGCACAGAGAACACTCAAGCTGGCGCCCTTGCACAGTGAACACTCTAGCAGGCGTTCTCGCTCAGTGAACACTCTAGCAGGCATTCTTGCTCAGTGAACACTCTAGCAGGCGTTCTTGCTCAGTGAACACTCTAGCAGGCATTCTTGCTCAGTGAACACTCTAGCAGGCATTCTTGCTCAGTGAACACTCTAGCAGGCATTCTTGCTCAGTGAACACTCTAGCAGGCATTCTTGATCACTGAACACTCTAGCAGGCGTTCTTGCTCAGTGAACACTCTAGCAGGCATTCTTGCTCAGTGAACACTCTAGCAGGCATTCTTGCTCAGTGAACACTCTAGCAGGCATTCTTGATCAGTGAACACTCTAGCAGGCGTTCTTGCTCAGTGAACACTCTAGCAGGCATTCTTGATCAGTGAACACTCTAGCAGGCGTTCTTGCTCAGTGAACACTCTAGCAGGCATTCTTGCTCAGTGAACACTCTAGCAGGCATTCTTGCTCAGTGAACACTCTAGCAGGCATTCTTTCTCAGTGAACACTCTAGCAGGCATTCTTGCTCAGTGAACACTCTAGCAGGCATTCTTGATCAGTGAACACTCTAGCAGGCGTTCTTGATCAGTGAACACTCTAGCAGGCATTCTTGCTCAGTGAACACTCTAGCAGGCATTCTTGCTCAGTGAACACTCTAACAGGCATTTTGCTCAGTGAACACTCTAGCAGGCATTCTTGCTCAGTGAACACTCTAGCAGGCGTTCTTGCTCAGTGAACACTCTAGCAGGCATTCTTGCTCAGTGAACACTCTAGCAGGCATTCTTGCTCAGTGAACACTCTAGCAGGCATTCTTGCTCAGTGAACACTCTAGCAGGCATTCTTGATCAGTGAACACTCTAGCAGGCGTTCTTGCTCAGTGAACACTCTAGCAGGCATTCTTGCTCAGTGAACACTCTAGCAGGCATTCTTGCTCAGTGAACACTCTAGCATGCATTCTTGCTCAGTGAACACTCTAGCAGGCATTCTTGCTCAGTGAACACTCTAGCAGGCATTCTTGATCAGTGAACACTCTAGCAGGCGTTCTTGATCAGTGAACACTCTAGCAGGCATTCTTGCTCAGTGAACACTCTAGCAGGCATTCTTGCTCAGTGAACACTCTAGCAGGCATTCTTGCTCAGTGAACACTCTAGCAGGCATTCTTGCTCAGTGAACACTCTAGCAGGCGTTCTTGCTCAGTGAACACTCTAGCAGGCATTCTTGCTCAGTGAACACTCTAGCAGGCATTCTTGCTCAGTGAACACTCTAGCAGGCATTCTTGCTCAGTGAACACTCTAGCAGGCATTCTTGATCAGTGAACACTCTAGCAGGCGTTCTTGCTCAGTGAACACTCTAGCAGGCATTCTTGCTCAGTGAACACTCTAGCAGGCGTTCTTGCTTAGTGAACACTCTAGCAGGCGTTCTTGCTCAGTGAACACTCTAGCTGGCACCCTTGACCAGTGAACATTCCAGCTGACGTCCTTGGTCAGTGAACTCTCCAGGTAGCGCCTGTGCCCAGTTAACAATCAGACTGGCACCCTTACCCAGTGAATGCTCAAGATGGGGTTCTTGCGCAGTGAACACTCCAGCTGGCACTCTTGTTCATTGAACTCAGCAGCTGGCGTCCTGGCCCAGAGAAAAAACCAGCTTGCACCTTGGCTCCATGAATGAAGCAGCTGGCACCCTGCCCAATGTACACTTAAGCTGGCGCCTTTGCGCAGTGACACACTATTGGCATTATTACAGTGAACAGTCCGGAAGGCGCCCTGGCCAAATGAACATACCAGCTGGCGCTTTGCACTGTGAACATTCAAGCTGGCTATCTTCACCAGTGAACACTTAAACTGGCATTCTTTCCCATTGATCACTCAAGCTGGCTTTTTGCCTAGTTACACTACAGCTGGCACCCTTGTTCACTGAACACTCCAACAAACGCCCTTGATAGTACTCGCCAGCTGGCGCCCTTGCTCAGTGAACACTCAAGCTGGTATTCCTGCCCAGTAAACAACTTAGCTGACGCCCTGGTTAAGTGAATGTATCAGTTGGTGTTCCTGCCCAGTGAACATACTAACTGGTATTTGGCCCAGTGAACACTCAAGCTGGTGTTCTTGCCCAGAGACAGCTTTAGCTGGCGCCCTTGCACATTGTACACTCTAGATGGCATTCCTGCTCACTTAACGTACCAGATGGCGCCCATGTACAGGGAACACTCAGTTTAGTGCTCTTGCCCAGTGAACATTCAAGATGACATTCTTGTTCAGTGAACACACAAGCTAG
This sequence comes from Bacillus rossius redtenbacheri, assembly GCF_032445375.1. Classification (NCBI taxonomy): domain Eukaryota; kingdom Metazoa; phylum Arthropoda; class Insecta; order Phasmatodea; family Bacillidae; genus Bacillus; species Bacillus rossius. The sequence goes on along the minus strand of NW_026962012.1, from coordinate 12,386,435 downwards.
CATTCTTGCCCAGTGAACACTAAATATGACGCCTTGGCCCAGTGAACGTACCATCTGGGGACCTTGCAACGTGAACACTCAATTCATGCTTTCTTGCCCTGTGAACACACAAGATAGTGCCCTTGCCTAGTGAACACTAAAGCGTATGCCGTGCACTGTGAAAACTCATGCTGGCACCCTTGCACAGTGAACACTTGAGCTGGCGCTCTTGCATCGTGAACTTTCAAGTTGAATTGTTTGCTTAGTAAACACCACAGCTAGTGAATTGCACAGTGAACACTTAAGCTGGCACTATTGCGCAGTGAATACATAAGTTAGCGTTCTTGACCAGAAAATGTACCACCTGGTGCCCTTGCACGGCGAACACTCAAGCTGGCACTCTTGACCAATGAACGCTCACGAGACTTGACTTGACTTGACTTGACTTGACTTGACTTGACTTGACTTGACTTGCCTCGCGCGGGGATAAAGTTCCCGCCGAAACCCGATCCTTCGCGAATTCACGTGGGGAAAAGACGATCAGGCCTGCCAACTTACAGGGTGGGGCATTAGCGCTTCAGGTTGGTTCGTTACCGTACTGACGTACCAAGGCCGCGGTGAAACAGTATATGGAATGTGCGTAGCATCCGATCTGAGAAGCCTAAGATGTACATCAAGTTATGTCTCTGCCCGAACACGCCCGAATATTCACCTTCGGCCAACCTCGGGATTTTTTTATTTTTGCGCAGGAAAAATAAATTCAAATATTAAAAGTGGTCGGTTAGGTTAGCTACATTAAAACACTTTAAAACACTATGGACGGTTAGTTAGGTTAGTATAGCTACATTAAAATAAAATAAATAAGTATATATATATATATATATATAAACCCGAGGTTGACCGAAGGTGAATATTCGGGCGTGTTCGGGCAGGGACAGAACTTGATTTACATCTTAGGCTTCCCATATGATCTTACCACTTGAAATATCATGATCCAAACTTTTACTGTCGGAAAGTACGAGTAGAGAGGATTGAGTATGCGGTGTTCGCTAACGTCTATCTAGGACCCGGCCTTCATATAAGTGACTGCCTCCACTAAGTCGCGCTGTACATGTGTAAATATCGGTGATGAGTACGTGTGTACGCAATTTTTTTTATACAGGTGTTTCTAAATTTTACCCAGAAAATACGTCTCAGCACATTCAGATCCTACACACTATTAATTGGTTTTGTGGCTACAATATAGCAAGGATGACTAAAAGACTAGGTTTGGGATCGTTGAGTAATATTTCCATATAAATACTACCACATAAATACCAAATCGATACAGCTTATAAATACACATTTATAACTTTCTTGTGTTCATATTTATCATCTTCTCTCGTATACATATTGATCTAATGGTGTTCCGGTAAGTTGAGTATAGCGTATACGCTTAATGTAAGTGCGCCTGCAGGATATCATGCCAGGAAATACGTACCAACCGCTAGAAGACTCGCCTCTGTGTGATAAAGTGCGTAGTAACCAATTTTATGCCTTAAATTGCAGGGATTGGTGTACAATTAAACTATCAAAACCACGCGCCGATAAGTTTTTATAACTTTTTGGATTATACAAATTATATTAATTATTTTCGTACACTGTGCACTGTAATATGTTACATCATTATTTTGATTAAGAACTGCTCCCATAAATTATATGTTTCATTTACGTTCATACACAAAACCGTTCAACACAAAGGCATTTTATACAAAAACTTTGAAACATCATTTGTAATAAATCAATAGGATAGTCTTTATGTAAACAAACGTATCTTTATTACATACATAAAATTGAGTTTGAATGTTCTATAAGCAAATCGCATGCGAGAGAGGCAAAAATAACTCAACATATCAAGTCTTTAACTTGTTTTTGTTAGATAAGCGTACATTTGTATTATTAGAGGTGAGATCCCATCAAAGTTTAAATAACTGTTATAGATCTTGCGGTTATATATGTATTGTATAAACAAATTAAATTTTCTTTAATTTTTGTGGGCGTAACGTCTCGTATACATCTAGTCAGCACGGAGGGTGACATAAAACTACACAGACCAGGGATATTGAGACACGAACAAGCAATGGCTCGTAGTAAGGAAACATCCAAGCCTAGAGCGATGTCGGAAACAAACAACAAAAACCTCAAAGTGGGAAGACCTGACCCTTGTACTCTGGAATGTGAGTCCGTGGCCACTTCACTTCGTACTTTGTGTTAATGGAAGGTTTAACTCAGGTATATTCGTATTTAAGAGAGGGAGGGGCTTTGGAAATATATTAAGAATATTTATTTACATAAAACATCTTAAAAATGGCTGTTATCGCCCATTATTAGAAATTATATATATATATATATAAATATATATATATATATTTAAGAGAGGGAGGGGCTTTGGAAATATATTAAGAATATTTATTTACATAAAACATCTTAAAAATGGCTGTTATCGCCCATTATTAGAAATTATATATATACATACACACACACGATGTTCGGAAAATCCGAACGTAAATTAAATTTTTAAAATTAAAGGGGAGCAGAGTATGCCCATATTAGCGGTTGTGTTTGGGAATAAATGTCCCCGCAAATTTACACGTACGAACATTATTGCGCACATTTAATTCCGCGCGCATCTAGGTGTCACTCCAGTGCATTTTATTCGTTGCGTGGATCGTTACGTATAATCATTGACTATATATAATATATGTATATTCAATGGTGTAATCATGTGGCACAACACGGTGCAAAGATGGAAATCTCACATATGCACATTCATTCGTTACAGGTTATCCGTATCAAATACAAATGTTACGTCTCGAAATTACACCATAAGGGCAGTTAATCAGTACCCAGGAATGCAGATTTATTTTATTAACGTCACGTAGAAGACAGTCATCTCGTTGGTGGATGTCAAAAGGCATTACCAGTATGGAGGTGTACGGTGGTTCGAGTTTACTGGCTGATTTGAAGTTTCAGCCAGTGAGCGTACTGTACAAGAACTTTACAAGAATGTATCCGATTAAATTCGAATTTTTCTGTGTTAATTTGGGCCAAAAAAAGAAGAAGAATGACTCGCCATCCGTCCCACACTGGTTGTTCAGTCGAGGCGTGACTTCCTTTGATGTGACGGCGAAAGACCGACAAATGACAGATCAAACCCGTTGCGTATCTTCGTATCAAGTTTCGACACGCAACGACGCAACGAGTCCCGTTCACCCATGCACATTTTGTTTTCGCAACGGGGTTACGTCACGGTCGTTTGCAACTTATGGACACCCAACTACCTGTAGAGGTCGCACGATCGCAGCACGGTGACGTATCATGTTCATCCCGCCATCTTGGATCCACCATCTTGGATCCGCCATCTTGGATCCACCATCTGGGATCCGCCATCTTGTATCCGCCATCTTGGATCTGCCATCTTGGATCCGCCATCTTGGATCCACCATCTTGGATCCGCCATCTTGGATCCGTCATCTTGGATCCGCCATCTTGGATCCGCCATATTGGATCCGCCATATTGGATCCACCATATTGGATCAGCCATTTTTAAATCGAGTGCCCCACTCACTCATGATGAAATTTTCGTCACGGCCGCCAGAAAAAAAAATAAGAGCGCTGGCGCTCTCTAGGAACAAACAGCAGAAACAAAGTCGACGGTATCCAAGATGGCGGCCTCCAGTGGAACAGATAAAAATCAAGAGCGACGCTGGCGCTCTCTAGGAACAAACATCAGAAACAAAGTCGACGGTATCCAAGATGGCGGCCTCCAGTGGAACAGATAAAAATCAAGAGCGACGCTGGCGCTCTCTAGGAACAAACAGCAGAAACAAAGTCGACGGTATCCAAGATGGCGGCCTCCAGTGGAACAGATAAAAATCAAGAGCGACGCTGGCGCTCTCTAGGAACAAACAGCAGAAATAAAGTCGACGGTATCCAAGACGGTGGCCTCCAGTGGAACAGAAAAAAAAAATCAATGTGGCGGAAGGAGGCTACCATCCATAGAAGAGGTTCAGTTAGTTGTTTAGTTATTCACACGCACCACCCAATTGCTCTCTGGCGTACATCGCAGTGGATGTTTGGTTGTGGTGCGTTGGGACATTCCGAACAGAATCAGTAATAAATAACAGGTTATAACTGGTATAGTCTTGTGCCAAATAAAGTTGTGCGTAATGAACTCTAAATAATTCTGTGCTCAGGAAGAGTGTGTAAGCGAGTCATTAATTTGATTCTAAATTATATGTAGATACTATCTAGATAGTAATTTTGATACTTTTAATTATTATTTATTTTAAGAATTAAGTTTTTACACGAGTATTTTGCGTTATATTTTCCTAAACAAAATTATTTTCCAGCTACTTTCACCATATCATAGTTAAAGTTAATGAATGGATGCGTAAACTCAATATACTATTTAATTAATTAAATTAAGCGTATTCGTGGGCACAGAAAAATATTGCTAGAAAAGGAGCTGTTAAAAAATATACATATTTATACATAAATATAAATATAAATGTAATTGAATAGTTGATTGAGTAAATGCATCCATTCATTAACTTTAACTGTGATAATATGGTGAAAATAGCTCGAAAAGAATTTTGTTTTAGGAAAATATAATGCAAAATACTCTTGTACTAATAAGTCATAATTAAGAGTATTAAAATACTATTTAGATATCATCAACATATATTTTCAAATCAAAAATTAAGGACTCGCCTACTCGCGTTTATTTTAAGAGAGGATATTATCGATGTAATTATTCATACAATTTAAAGTCTCTTTGTAACACAAAACGATGAATCAGAAGTTAACTTTGGCTCCAAATGATTCTTAGAAAAAAGATGGGCCACGTTTTATTCTTAATGACAGGAAATTGCAGCAGACATCGCAATTTGGTATTCAGCTGCCAATTATTAAAATAATTTTTCCGAGGTTTTTTTTTCCCCTGGGAAATGCCTAGATGTTTCGTTTTTAGAGGCGATACTTAAGATCTCGACAGCGTTCGCCTTTCATTCTCTATCTGGCGCTGAATAAAAAAATAAAATAATTGGGGGGGATTCCGGCGATTTGTTCCTACTTTTATTTCGACGTTTTCTAGCGCGGCCTTGACGCTCAAGGCGTGGCACGCACTCTGCTGCCAGACCAGTTACTGCTGGGACGTGCGTAGTGCGAGGATACAGCAGCGACCCTTGACGGACCTGTCTTGGCTTCGGGTCGGCGCAGAGCTGTGCGGCGCGCCACACTAGCCCGCAGAGCTGACACGTGTCACCTAGGCGAGCAAGCAAGGCGACATGAGCTGGTGTAGAAATCACACGAATAATTCCGCAGACGAACTTAAAGAATCTGACAATTTATTCTCATCACAGAAAAACGATCTAAGCGTTTAGAAAAAAAAAAAATTGGTTGTCTGTAAAGTCGGTTTACGGACGATAGTTTAACGTGACAACGTCATAACAAAACACTGATGAAATGATTGATCCAGAAGAAAAGGAAATATCATATTCGGCCTGAGACTGAGCCGTAATTGGTTTTTGCAACCAAACCATTTAGGCATTAAAAATATTATATTCTTTGAGGAAGATTTTTTTTTAAATTTTTCTTTCTTTTGCATGATAAAATCTACCTCTGCATACTTTTATGAATAAAATTGAATCATTTTTATTGAATTATCACTATTTTGCATGGATACAAAGGAGTGAAATGAAATGTGCAATTGAATTAATAAATTAACTTTTATTTGCATTCATTAATTCAAATATATTTATTACTTTTGAAATGTTGCGTGTGCCGTATTTATTTTTACAAGTACAAAAAAAATTCGCAGCTGCCGGGTTATGAACCGACAACCTTTAGTTTAAAAGTTAGGTATGCTAACCACACACCCACGAGGCCATATTAAAGTAATGAAGTTTCAGATGATATATATAAATTTACAAAAATTTTGTTCACGGTAGGGGAATAATATGAACACGATTTTATAACAAATACGCATTCCAAATACACCAAACTTATTTATAATGTGTTACAATATTTTTTAAAACATTGTGCAAAAGATCCCGGGTGTAATTTGAATTATTATTTGTAACTGTAAAACTCCATTGTTGGTTCAAAACGTATTTGAATTTTCAACATTACTTTTAAATAACCGTACCGATTGTGCTGAAAATCGGTGGACGATCGTTAAATGACATAATATTAATAATTCAAACGACGAAAATATGATTGAAAAGTCAAATCGATGGTTGTTCCAATCGAGTGGAAGAGAGATTCCACGCATGCGTACAATGAGCATGAAGAGAGATGCCACGCATGCGTACAATGAGCAAAAAGGACACATCCGTAGTGGGACATCCGTAGTGGGACACTTTTTCGTGCGTGTAGCCGGCGTTCATCGATTTATTAGACGTTGTCACGTCAAAAATAATAATCAAGATTTCATATAAATAATTATACTGTTTAAATTTCACGATAGGTATAATACTCATTCCATTAAAACAAGGCCGTTCTTCATAAGATATTTTCAATATAATGATAGCTATGGGGTAAGAGAGCGTACATAAGATACTGCCATAGATACAACAAGGTACTCACACTACCTAGATCTTATTACATGCAAATACGATGTATTTTCGTATTTAAAAGTAATTTTTTTTAAATCATTCGATCCCGTTATAAAATCCTACAAACTTTGTCTTAGAGCTGTATTATCAAAGTAGTTAACTTACCGTTGTAACATTAGTCAAGATGTAGTAACGCTTTTTTTATTTTTACACATTTTTAGCATTATTATCCTCACAAAATTTATCAACGATAATAACTTATGATTGCCTGACATTCCCTGGATTTAAAATTTTATCTTTAAATTATCTTATTCATATTTTATATCTTGCCTTATGTTTAATTTTATACTATTTTCCTGTTGTGTTTGTGTCTGTTTCTGGATTTATTCTGGTATTTGTACTTGTAGTTTTTTGTATTTATACAGTGCCAGCCTGTTTAGGATAATATCGGTTCGCTTGCATTAAAAATTAATAACTAAATAAATTTCTACAAACCGTATTTTCCAACCGGCAAGCTTTTATTTAACAATTTATTCGGTGTTCCTTTTTACTCTAATTAGAGAGTTTTTTTTATATGAAACTCGGTGAATGTGATTAAAAATGTCAGAAAAATAAACTTTCTTAAAAGTAACTTATTTTGGTTGTATGAATTTATAATTGATATTTATATTAGAGGTTATTGCAGGTAATATAATTACATGTTTCTGATGTTTATAAATATGAATTCACTGCATTTGATGTTTATAAAAAACTATAACAAATATATTAAAAATATTTTTTATGAAATTTGCTCTACAAAGAATATTGTGGCAAAACTGTCAAAATGATTCAAACTTTTTTAGAAATTTCACGTCCTCTATTAAGAGTGTATAAATTTTTTAATTAGAATTATAAGGGAAAGATTCCATCATAGCAAAGTCTATGTATATTGTCTAATGGCAGTATGTTCTCTAAGTTTAAGTACTTTTGTTCTCTAAATTTATGTTTTGCGTAATTATTTTATATGTTTCGATGTTTTTATGCCTGGTTATTGATTTTGTGAAAAAAAGTTTCTACAACCAAATGAAAAAAGTTTGTATCAAATTTCGTTTTTGTTAAATGCTATCAATTTACACGGGTAGGAATTTGTATCGTAAATCACGAATGGTTGTTAAGTTTAAATTTAAGGCAGATCAACTTATGTTTTATTTATGACAAAAGCACCGTCATTAGTAACGTCAACAGTAAAACAAAATGATTAGAAAGTCGAGCTGGCGATCAGAAGTGCCTAATAAGTGCCTAATTTTCGTGGATTTAACACGACGTTGAAAATTATAATATTTCAAAATAATTCGTTTTATAAGATTCAGTTTTTTTCCCACAAAAATTTGAACTTATTTAAATATATCGTTGCAATTTAAATAAACACCGAATAGTTGGAAATTCATCTAAATTTATATTGCATACTGAGAATATGAGATCGAATGCAACTTCGTTTAAAGAAGACTGACTTTTAGATGTGAAAGTAACAGAAGCTGGAATAAAATTATAAAACCGCCGAGTTGTTGAACAACGCCAAATTAAAGAAGATTTACGACTCCTGAGTAGATATATTATACCTAACCCGTCGACGAGTACGATAGCGTTTCCGATCTACGCAGAAGGAAGGACATCCCTGTTCGAAGCTTCATCGAAGTCCAGCCCGAAGCAAATCCTGAACAAAGGCGTAAGAAAGGAGTTTGTCACAAGTTGTGTTGAACTACTGAGACGTCGTCAATCTCAAAAACTATGGGTAGGTATCATTTCATTCTAAACTTCAAAACAAGATTGGTTTGTCCCTTTGAGTTTGATCTTCCGCGTTATATTTCAGATCTTTTAACTTAATTTGTGTCATTTAATTTAAAGTAAATGAATTTAAATTAATTCCCGTCACAGGTTCGTATTCCGTTTTAAAATAAACGTCAGTATTTACTATTGATGTAACAATAGTTGAAATCTAACGTGCATTATTATTATTTGTTAAAACAGATTGATATATGACTGACTGTCTGCTGCCATTTTTATCTATCATTGAGATTGAATGTTGTTATAACTTCACTTTAGCATTGTCCCAATAATCAGCTTTGGTAATAATATCCAGCGTCGCAGCTACTGCCGCTGACAGTAACTAGTTCTGGTCAGTATAGTTCTTTTTTTAATGTCCCCTACAATATTATTTATGACTAATAAATTTTGCATATTCAATTTTAGAATACTTGAAATATGATTAACTCGTGTTGAATTAATATTGGTTTGGTAGGTACTTTATGTGAGTCACTGTCCGTAATTATCAAATTCATTCATCTAATTATTTTTTGTGTTATACTAAATTCTTGCTAGGTATTGCACCATACACATAGTATACTGTAAGAGTGTTACATGATTTAGATGATTATATGATGTCCACATGTCACATTACCATTTAAAAAAAATTGTTTAGTTCAAGTGAGTTAACATGTTATTTAAACATTTTATTTTAAATGTCGCCCAACGATTTATGAGTTATTAAACTTTTCACGCTATAATTGAGATATATCTTAACGTTTTAAAGTACTTATTTGAATTCCAACACGTTAGTAATTGACAAAAATTGATTTAAGTGATAATTATTTTTGAATGTACAAATATTTGCGGTGATAGGTTCACACTTACTTCCTATTTGGTTGCGGTTTTTGGCAAACGTTGGAGCTCACACGAACAGACCTACATTGATTTTTCTGATACAGTTTGTTTCACAGGTTGGAAAGTAGAAAATCCAGACAGTCACTCTTAAGTCTAGTCATTATATTGTAGTATGAGTATGAGTTAAACAAGTAAAAAAATTAATAGGAAACGCATTAATTTTTTTACTAAGTATCTAAAAAAACTTCTGAATAGAATATTACAAGAACAAAGTTTTTTTAACTTTATTTCTGCAGCAAGCTTATCGGACATCATAATAATGCGATATCGAAATAATCGGCTAAAAATTAATAAAAAACCAAGCTGAGTTGGTGTACGTAGCCATCTCGCCGCCCGCCCGGGCATACGCACACACACGGTGCGCAGAGCTTCAGGAGAAACAACGCGACTTCAAAACTACTCAAGATATCCGAGTGGAGTCTGCTTACGAAAAGCATTTAAGAGTTCGCTGAGTGCCGAACAGTACTTTTGATTCCGAATTAAGTTTCTAAACTGTATTTTTAGAAGAGGTAAAATGGCTAAAACGCGTGTTTTCAGAGTAATGTTAAGGCGTAAAATATCCGGTACAGATACTTGAAAGCACTTAAGGGACTTGCATTACACATTTATCTTCATTTCTCCGCTATATAATGTTACGGTCACAGTTGTCCTGTGACGACGAGAAGACTGCGCGCCAGTCCAGAGGAGACACCGCGCTAGAAGCACCAGCGAGCGTCGCGCCTATCATCCCGCCTCACTAACACACACACACCCCTGACGAGGCGGGACTCCAGGTGTAGCTGGTTCTTGACCTGCCTCAAGCCTCGACTGCCTGGAGTCGGGCAGCACTAGACACTCGCCGCCGTACAACTAAACAAAGCTAAACAAAACTTTGATTTAGTATGACTCCGTACCTGACAGTCAAAGAGTGCAAGTCCGCATTTGTTGATTTTTGTTCAGTTGCATGGCATGTCTTAAAAGATCGTTTTCCATCCATCCAACCATAACATCGTATCTCAGCCAACGTTTTCTGGCACACTCGCGAGAGGTTGCAGTCGAGCCGAGTGCAGTTACTATGTCAAGTAGCTGAGGATGTTGTAAAAGGTCGCCTCTGTGGAAGAATGTGTTCATAATGGAAAACACGTTGACGTTGAAATAACAGTTTTATTTACTTTCATGGGAAGCTGTCGATTGTGACTTGAGGCCTAGTTTGATTCTGAGTTCTGTAAATATGGGAAAGAGGTGTTTTTTTTTTTCCTCGGGGCATATCGCGAGAAGTTCTGCTGGCCGGGGTGTTTCTCCGTCGCCAGCTGTGGAGAGGGGGGGGGGGGGGCTTGACCCTAAGGGCGGGCGCGGGTCGCAGCGGGCCCCGCGGCACAACGACCCCGCGCCAGGCGCCAGGCGCCAGGGCCGGCGCGTCCGTACAGGCTTTGAATATACCTATATACTGTATAGAAGTCGCGAGTGGATAGGATTTACTCTACGTTTTTCAGAAGCGTATGATGAGCAGCTTGGGAACTTCACCGCTGCAGTGCGCTGCCGTAACGCCCTGTATCGTCTTATTTGTTATTTACGCGTTAGAGCGCAGCACTGTCGCCCGCTGTCATTCCACGCACCCCCCACCTATCATTCACTGCAGCTCAAGGTCGTTCAACGGGAGGGGGAAGGGGTGTTTGAAGAGTTCGACACTTGTCCGCTAGGGACCACCACAAGTCGATGCCCTAGAGATGGTGGCGATTGCGGCGGTGAATTAACCAACTACCTCAAACCGTATTAGAAATTTTAACCTGGGCTGGCGACTTCTATACAGTATATATATTCAAAGGTACAGGCGAACTAGGCAACCGCCTAGGGCGGCGCAGCACGACACATAACAGCTCATATAATATGTTTAACGATTATTGAAACTAGATGAAAATGGATTTTTGTAACAGTTGGAATGTTTATATTGATATAAGTAATTATTTAAAGTCCACGGTCACCTGTTTGTGATTTGTTATAAGTAAAAAAGTAAAAAAAAAAAATACAAGCATGCTTACATTTGATTGTTGACAAAATCTTAGGCTTACGTGATGTATTTTGAAGCAAGGAAATTTTTTTTGGTGGTGTCCGGCCCGGGGGGGGGGGCATTTTAGGTTTTTCGCCTAGGGCGCCAATTTACCTTGCACCTGTCACCACCCACCACCGCCTCACGCGCCACTTGGAGCCACGAGCAAACACGCGCTCACGCGAGTCCTTCACTCATCTGGGCGGCATCCGCTTCCCTCTCTTCTACCGCCAAGCATCGCGTCATGTTTGTTTGCGACCCCTGACAACCACGCGAAGTTGTTTACAGACACAGCTGACGGAGCGACGGTTGCGGAAATGATACGTAGACCATTGAGAGCTGCACTGTTACAAATCACAGCAACTGACGGACTTTTCAAAGATGAATTCACCTCAAACCAACGATGAGTCCTTCGCAAGTTCACACAACTAGATCTTCCTACAGGCTTCGGTGTATTCAAACTTCCGAATACTGGCATTCGATATAAATACGGTAAACGCACACCAAGAACAAAATGTGCGTTTTTGCATGATTCTTGACCAGTTTTTGAATGTTTTTTCTTGCATACCAAAATTTTTCTTGTGGGTTCATTTTCAGATTAGGTGTACGGTGTGCTCGTAAGAGTATGAAGATAATGATTAATTTATGATCCCTGGATAATTTATAACCAGCGTTCTTCCTTAATTTGCGGTGTAATTGACGTGGCACAGAACAAAGGCATGTGTTGTCCACACGGTGGCGGGTGGTTTAGAAATGACTTTTTTTGTTTGTTGATTGGGGGGAGGAAGGGGGGTCATTTCAATCAATTCAAGATTACTGGAAATGCCTTGTTTTCTGATGTCAGGTTAGACTCCAAAAAGTATTCATAACCAAGTCGACGTCTGTGACTGCTGCCACACCTCGGCTTCTCTCCGGTCGCACGTGAAGCGGGCTGATGTTGACCTGTGTGTGGGTCAGTGGCTTCTAGTCGTCCAGGCGTCAAGTACCGTCTGTGATACAATCAATTGTGTAGTTGAATTGAAGAGAGACTTGCGACCTGAGCTGTCGCCAAGTAGCGCAGACCTCCAGCCACGGCCTGGAGGAAGAACATCCCTGCATCTGCCTGGAGTTGCAGGGAACCGGGGAGACGCTACATCATGGCGGCTGCACTCCGTGGTGTGTTGCCACTGCGGCACCCCACCCGGCGGGTGTGGCCGCGCCTGCCTGCGCTCCGAGACGTGAAACCCAGCCAACAATGCAGCGCGTTATTAAAGGAGGAGAGAAGGGAAGCCATTAGAAGCCATTAGAATTGGTCAACGTTTACATATATTTTTTTTTTTTGCTTTTATTAATGTTGAGAAAATATTTTACAAAATTTATAAAGAACATAACTTTGTTTATATTGACAGTTTTATTTCCGAATTATTTTATATCCGAATATTTGTTAAATTCTAAACAACCATGACTTCAAAGGAAATATTTTCAAATAGTTATATTTTAATCATGTACTATGCTTTAACGAAGTCCATTTTTTTGCAAAATAAACCGATAGAAAATATATATATTTGGCCTAAAAACTGTTGGAACCAAGATGGCAGCACCGTGGTTACACATTTCCGTTCCTTGACCTCCGTCGCATTCATGGAGTTACCGCTGACTTGATGTAAGCTTTTGGACATACGCCATTGCTAAGCACATGCATGTCTGTAGAAGAAAACTACAAAAAACACAAATTAAGCAAAAAATTGCTGTTGTCAGGATATAAACACCACTCAATACTCCACAACAGGAATATGGTCAACAAACAAAGAAAAAACAAAGAAAAATGGACTAACAAAACAAAAAAAAACACAAATGATGACAGCACAAAAATATCGAACCCAAAAAATTCAGCACAACAGTTGAAACAAGACAAAATCACAGAAAAACGAAAAGAGGAAACAAACACAATAGTTTTCCAAAAAAACAGAAAAAAAAACCACTAATGATGACAGAACAAGAATATTGAACCCCAAAAAATTCAGCACAACAGTCAAAACGAGACAAAAACACGACAAAATGTAAACGAGACAAAAACACGACAAAATGAAAAGACGAAACAAACACAACAGTTTTCTAAAACAGAAACAATCGACGTTTCGGGAACTGCTATGTGCTCCCGTCCTCAGGCAGAGACGCACATGGTACGAGAACACAGGTGCGACTCTCCGCTACCAAGTGCCGTGGACCGAGAGCCCAGATGCCACACGGCAACAGACGGCTTCCTCGAGACACGCAGAGCGAGGTTGCCGCGCGAGCAGCTGTCTCTCCTCCTCCTGGACCGTCACGCAGTTGTCACGCACTTGTCAGAGTGCAGCGTGCTGCCCGTCACTCGGGGAGAGTGCACCTCGCCAGCTGGCTCACCAGTTCTCGCCTCAGGTCATTTTCATACTCTTTAACTAACACTATTTCTTTACAGCCGGTAGAGAAGGCCACAAATATTTCATACTTTGGGTTGCTTTCGCATTATTTCGCATAATGCTGTATGCTTTGGCATACGTTTGCGTATTTGCATACTTTTTTCCTTCATATTTTTCCATACTTTTGCAACTCGTAATTGGGAACTCTTAAACTCTGGTGTCGGATCCGGAGTTAGCATTATAATTGTGACAATTTGTATGGATATTCCCAATAGGGTTATGTATAATACTATTACGAACGCGAGAGAACAGACCGCGATGCCAGGTTCGGAGCTGTCTGGCGGCCCTGCACGGCCACTGGAGTCACGCGCCGTGTCACGTGCCGTACACTGACGTAAGGCATGCCTCGTGCCCCTGGCCGGATTACAAGGGTCGTCGCTACCCCCCACCCATCCTCCGTTTCCCTAGCATCGTCCTACCTCGGTGATATTACCTATCGCTGAGCGGCCTTGGAAATTCCACAGAGGCCACCGCGTGAAGTGGCTTGAGCAAACGACGCTATTCTCGATGTTTCGGGCGTCGGGTCGGCCCAGGATGGCGCGACTCGCCGCAGCTGCTCTCGTCGGTTCGGGAAGGGCGCCACAGTACTTGAGCAGCGACACCGGCCTTCACGGGAGTTCGGCGGAGTTCGGCGGAGTTCGGCGGAGTTCGGCGGAGTTCGGCGGAGGGCCGTGAGTGCCGCGTGAGGTTCGAGTTCCGAGAGCGAAGGGAAGTGCGACATCGGCGATGAGTGTGAGATTTCCCCCCCCCCCCCCACAATTCTTGAGAGTGGCGCGAGGCGGAGTTCGACTGTATCGCGAGGGTGGGTGACAGTAGTGCAAGTCTATGTGTGTTAGCACAGGCGCGAGGTGAGGGGCGAACCACTGTCGAGCCCAGCTCCAGTGGGGAGTGCGAACTGCGGAACTTGACAGACATTGAAGTGACTTGAGAATAGACATTTTTAAGAGCGAGTAACTGGTGATCAGGCATTTTCAAGTAAGATTATTTATTAGTGGTGTAAATATTACCTAGTAATCAATAAACCTGTAATTGTAAAACTTAATTGGGCTATCCCTCACGGACCCAGTTCTCCCCCACATTAGGTCGTAACAATATACTAGCTATCGTAAACCCATGAATTAGTTTTGAGACGTCTCGTCGGGGTGCAATTAAATAATTCAGACCCGAGCCTAGGTTCCACAGACACTAGTCACCCCTGAATTATTGAGAATTGTGATGAAAGGAAAAGGAACTCCAACAAACTCTTACTGCCATATTGCAGATAGCTGCATACAGTTAACGGGATACTGTTATGTCTTGGGTGGCCAGCCAACTATTTGTCAACTAGAATAGGTAAGAAAGTTAATAATACGCTGCAGCGTGAAATAATAATAAATAATAGTTTTAAAAAACTAAAAAAACACACTTTTATAGAAAATCCAACTAAAAAATAGAACATAAATTTTAATAAATTTGAATTAAGAATAGTGTAAATTTGTTTATTAAAAATAAATTTGAAAGGTGTAAATAAGAAAAAAAAATTATTGTAAAAAAAAGCGTGGGGTGCATGGTGTCAATAGTTATAAATATCTTATGGACATACATGAGTAGACGGATTATCATTTTGATAATATCTTAAGAAGCACCCCACGCCTTTTTTATAATAATTTTTATTTCTTATTTACACTATTCTTAATTTATATTTAATAAAAAAATTATACTTCTCTTAATTTAAAATTATTAAAGTTTATTTTTTATTTTTTTTTAGTTGGATTTTCTATAAAAGCTAGTGTTTTAGTTTTTTAAACTGTTATTTATTTTTCATTTTTTAGTTGGATTTTTTATTACCTACATAAATTTACTATGAAAGTGAGTTTGACTAGATATTGGCTGTTTTTAAAATATATATTCGATATAGCGTGTTGAACAACTATAATACACCATATTTTCAATATCATACTATCAAAATCAATGATTTTCAATAAAATTGGGAAGTCATTGATGTATATTCAAAGTCGGTAACTTATCCGAGAAATAGGTGATCGGCGCGCTTGGTAGTTTCCCTTCTTGGTCTTGGCGCAAAGACACTATTATTTTAGGAAAACAAAAAATCGCTAATCCTGATTATCCTATTAATGATAACGGGTCTAACCGTTTAAAATATTGTATTGTCATCGGTCCTTGATAAGTATGCCAAATTTTGAGATGATCCGACGTTTTGAAGGGGGTCAAAATCATGTTCAAAGTTTCCGTTACATACTGACATACAAGAGCCATTGCCCCCCTCCCCAAAGGTCTTATGCGCGAAGGCCCTGGATGCACGTCAAAATTAACGTACATTCATTGTCCCGAATTTCGAATACTCGGGGCAAATGACCTTTCCCCTGAGGGGGGAGGGTTGAGAGGTTGAGAACCACGAATTGTTCGGAAGAGCTCGAGAATCAATTTTTTAAATTTTTTAAATTTCGGGGTTTCGAAACCCCCCCCCCCCTCCCGCAAACACACACACAAACACAATTGAAGGGGCAGTCGACTTCGGATAAATTTACCACCATGCCCCGGACTCATGGACATACATGGTTATTGCCCATAGCAAAAAAGTAGGGTTTTTGGTCCCCATTCCCCCCCCCCATTTCCTTCTTTTTTCGGGTTAAAGTAATGAAATTATTGTATTTTCATCGGCCCTTGACACGTGTCCAAATTTTCAAGTCAATCAGATGCATTTAAGTTGGTGAAAATTACGTTGAAAGATTCCGTTACATACATTCATACATACAGGTGAAGCTAATAAACGCGTGTTAAAAATGTTTACAATGAACAACATGTTACGTAAACTTATTACTGAGTGTTAAACTAGTTACATTTAATAAACATGTCTCAAAAAAGGTAAACAATAAATAATATAATAAAAAATATGTACGCCGCCTAATGTCCAAAGGAGTATTATTTGAATTAGGAAGCGGTCGATATTTAACGCCGCACAAAGACCAAAATAAAAAAAAGGTGAAACATATTTAGAAAAAAAGTCTCTTGTTATTAGAGATTAAACTGAATCGAAATTTACACCGAGAATGTGAGAGAAGATGCATCGACGTCTCTGAGTATCGTTAATTGTGTTCTCAGTGATTTGTTCATATGATACGTTTTGTTAACACTTCTAAGAAAAAAGCTTCTCAGAAGTTCAATGCAAGGCAAGACCCGAGCTAGACCTCACTGCTCGCGGCCCGCCGACCTACACATAGTCTCTTCCACATTACCGTTCACGTCATCAGTGATAAAAAATCTATTTTTAAACTGCTCAAACATCCACCTACTTCCAGTCTCTGCTACTAAACATACGCAGGAATAATAAAGATCTAACAGGTCCTGTATAAAGCATATTTTGTCAGGTAACTCGCCGTTAGTACGCCTTGCTGCGTGGCACAAGCTGTAGGTGCTCCGACACTACAGTACGTACTCTGCTACCAGCTTGCGGGGAGCCTGGTTCGTTAGCATATTAGAGTAATATAAAAATGTCCTATCCCTCTTACCTGTGAAGTTTCTATTCTAACGCGGCAGTGGCCGCACGGGCCCATGTTTTTGAAGTGAAACTTCTAATGCGACTTCCAACAAGGTTGCGTTAAACGTTTAACGCTACCATGGGGTATGAAAGCACTGTTGCGGTAAACGTTCAACGCTCCTGGGGAGGGGGAATAGAAAGAGACAGAGCGAGAGTGAATGCGTGGCACTCGAACGCATGCGCGAGCGTTAGCAACGAGTAGCGTCCAATATTCCACCGCAAGAGGGAGAGAGAAAGAAAGATACACAAAGGTAGAAAGTAGGAGAGAGAAAGAGTGAGTCGGTAGATCCCAAGCACATGTGCGTGGTATTCTTGCTATGCATTGTAAGCAATGTTAATAAAGTTTGTCTTAAAGAAACAATATGATTTCACTAAAAATCTATTTCTACCCCTTCCTATTTTCATTTCCACATTACGAAGTTTCACTTCTTCCGCGCGGAGGGACTCCACGCACCATTTTTTTTTTTTTCCTTTGAGAAACGTTTGAAATAATTTGCATATGTTTTATTTGAAATATAAAGGAATAATAACTAAGTTGTTCAACTAGTAGCATTTACTTACTTTTAACTGGCAACTGACGCTTTAACGATCAATGAAAACACAGCAGCTCGTTGAAACGTAGCAAACTAAGCGGGACTACTTTGTTCGAGCTTTACCGCGAAGAGTGCATTCACGGAAGAGTAGCTAGCACATCAGCTCAGTGTAACTTAGGCTTCACTGAAGCATTTATACGTGCGAGAGTGATCATATTTGTATTCATAACACGAATACTAATGTATTCGCAAACATTATTTTCTTTGCATACAAATAAGAATGGAGAGGTGTGCATACGGATATATTCTTATTTAGAGATGTGATAACAAATTCAGTTGAATTCGTTTTGTTGGTGATAGTATTCAAATACTAGATAATACGAATACATAAAATATTCATACTCAGCTCACGTATTTGTATTTGCAAATACGTAAAAATATTCCAATTCCAGTATATGTGTATTCGTGCTCTCGTATTCGTATTCGCCTATCAGTGAATACATACATTATTTACATTATTTTCTCTAGATATATATCACAATTTTGAATACTTTCCCAACATCCTAGAAGAAAATGTATGTTCCACACTCCACAAGTCCACCCTCTTTCTAAAAAAATTCAATTTTATACTTTAAAACATATAAAATATTTAAATCAAATAAAATCATAACTGACAACATTTTTATCACTTAGGCAAAAGTAAATTACACAAAAATTAGACATAAGACGTAAAATAAAAAAAATCTCTCATCAAATTTTATTGGATCAGTGTTTACAAAAATACTAAAACACGTGACTTTTAAACATATAACTTTTATAAGGAAGAAAAAAATATCAATAGCCTGTTCCTAGTATTACACGAATAAAAAAAAGAACTACTTTAATTTAATACAACGTGTTATGATGCTTTTGTTGGAAAGAATAGGTATGAAGTGCTTAAAACATACATGTAAATACAAATAACAGGACGTTTATATTTTGAGGAAACAATGTAATTAGAAGTTGTTAATCGTTAAAAAATACCATCAAAAATATTTTGTTATGGAACAATTTTTTTTGGTTATAATAAAACTAAAATGTTGATGTAATAGTATAATATTATAATGAATAAAAGTGTCCTTAGATTTTGAAACAATTAAATAGTATATCAAACTATAAACGTTTTAAAGTACCTACTTCATTAAAATATATATTCATAAATATATATTATATATAAATAAATATATATTCATAAAAACGTAAAAAAAAAAACATGTTTTCAAATTCCCTGCAGTATTCTTCACTCACTTATGAATTAGCTTGTAAAATTAAAAGTTTTTCGAATTTTTCATCACTGAGTGGAATTAATTTTGGCATGTTACTCTTTGTTCATTGAAAACGTCCATGTCTGGAATGTATTAAGTGCAGAGTTGGCCATTCTTTCTTTGCATTTTCCTATGTCGTCTTGGTAGTTAAACCTTACAGCAAACAACAGGCAATATAGAGCACTTATATTTACTGCTACAGGTTTTCCGCTGTGAACCCATTGGCGGTTAGAATTTCTCACAGAACTTTAGTTGTGTATTGAAAGTGCAAAAAGGTAATATACTTCATAGTATATATGTAATTATGCGTGTCTTTTACCCTGACTAAACTATTGTACTGATACACAGTACAGAGTAATGTTTTTCTTTATTTGTTTACGTTTTTCACAGCCTCAACTGCGTGTGCGGTATTTGTTTATTTGTATGTTGGTACTCTAGGCCGGCATTTATTTTCGTGCGTTGCCGGGACAACTACCAAAATAAACAGTCGCCGCGGCTAGGACGCGCAGAGACAACAATTAACATTTTTAAAAATTACGATTTGATTGGCTATTAAGAAAGTAACGCTAATTTTCTGGATTGTGTTTGGCCGAGGCGAGAAAGGAACAAAAAAGTGTGTTAAGGCCTAGTGACGATGGCGTCACGAGACGCAAATGTGTGCGACGAAATATTGTGATTTCGTCAGTTTTATGGCTTGCTACGTCTCGTAGAAATGTGTGCGACGACGAAGATTGAGTAATAATACGTCTGGAGATAATAATTTTCATTCGTGAATTAAGTTATTCACGATATTTGGCCAGACGTTACTAAGGCTAAGGCTTCTATTCAGGTATGGCTACATTATAACTTTTAAGTGACTCTATACCGTTTATTTAGTTTATTAAAGACGTGTTTTGCTGCTAAAAACGTCGTGCATTGGGAAAATTATTATTAAACTAACTGTGTTTCAATTTACACAACCTCATAATTTATTTTACACAAGTACCAAGTTCAGTAGTCCAGATCTATGGAATTTCAAAATCTATCGATTGAGTGAGCTGGCTAAAATTACCCTGAGATTTATAATTTAATTTTGTTTTGCAAAAAATATGCATCTAAAAACTTTTGATAAAGTGTGTGCATCTTACTGGCAACATGGAAGTTAGTCATGTATATTTATTTTAAATATTATTGGAGTAGTTATGAAACTTAGTATATAATAAAAAAATATTTCATTTATGCCTTTTTTTGGAGAAACCTATGATTTTCATTATAGCTAGTATAAATTAAACAAGTCAAAATATCAGAGCACAATTTTTTTTTGTTAATTTTACGGTTATGTTTACAGTACATAAAGTGACGCCCTAACTGTGTGGCGTGTACACGTACACTATGCATACGTCCTAACTGTGTGGCGTGTACACGTACACTATGCATGTATTAAAAAAAATATTAACTGAAGAAAAATTAATTGATTACATATAGATTAACTCGTCATGAAAATTCTAAGATTGAGAAGGTCTGTGCCGTGCTGCTTTCAAGCTTTACACACTGCACACATGCACACGAGCACACGAGCACACTAGCACACGGGCACACTAGCACACGAGCACACTAGCACACGAGCACACTAGCACACGAGCACACGAGCACATAACGCTAGAACACTAGCACTCTTGCACACGAGCACAAGAGCACACGAGCACACTAATACACTAGCACACTAGCAGCCTTTCATACGAGCACACTAGCACACTGGCACACGGGCACACTAGCACACGGGAACACTAGCACACGGGCAACTAGCACACTATCAGCCTTTCATACGAGCACACTAGCACACTATAAGACTAGCACAAGAGCACATGAGCACACTAGCACTCTAGCACACTAGCACAAGAGCACACGAGCACACTAGCACAAGAGCACACGAGCACACTAGCACACGAGCACACTAACACACGGGCACACTAGCACACGGGCACACTAGCACACGGGCACACTAGCACACGGGCACACTAGCACACGGGCACACTAGCACACGGGCACACTAGCACACGGGAACACTAGCACACGGGAACACTAGCACACGGGAACACTAGCACACGGGAACACTAGCACACGGGAACACTAGCACACGGGAACACTAGCACACGGGAACACTAGCACACGGGCACACTAGCACACGGGCACACTAGCACACTAGCAGCCTTTCATACGAGCACACTAGAAGACTAGCACAAGAGCACACGAGCGCATCAGCACTCTAGCACAAACACTCTAGCACAGGAGCACACGAGCACACTAGCACGTGCGCACCTAGCACACTAGCACACCAGTAGACTGATACTCTTGCACACTTTAATGGTGTCATGTAACCCTGCCGTTCTCTTCTCCCTGGCAGTTCGCACCGTATTCCGTTTCTACATTAACTGCATTGGTGATGGATGTTTGTGGTTACCAATTTGCTTTTTTATGTCAAGTTTTCTTTTGTAATAACTAAAAATACGTTAGTAAATATAACAATACACTAGACTCAACCATTTAATAATATATTATTAAAAAATATATGAAACATCAATATAATAATATACGAAAAAAAAGATAAGTAAACTTTACAATTTTGATTGTCTATAAAGGTATTACATACAGACATATTTCTTAAATACGGAGATAAACATAAATATTAAGCAAGAAAGTGAAAAATAATTCAAATTATAGCCTGCACGGTAGAAACATACTCACTAGTCTATACACTCGGTACGATTTTATGTGCTAGGCAGATCTCTTTAGTTATAAATTTGTTTGAATTATTCAGTTTCATTAATACTGAAACACCTTTTTTTCAGTCGAAAATTTTTGAAGGCATTTTTAAAAAAAATGGCAAAAATCTATGAACGTAAATATAGGTTAAGTTGAAACATTGTATTAATATTGAAGGTGGTCTGATCATGGGCGCAGTTCCTTGATTGGGAGCGGGGATTCTAGTGAGCCCCATGACGCCCTATAATCAAAAAGCGTCTTTGCGCTTGCAAAATCGTAACTGTAAACAGGCAATGATAAACGTTATCTCGCCACCTCTCCCCCTGAGAATACCTAATACATAGTATAGCCCATGCCTCAGATTACTTCATATGGTTTAAAGTCGCACGGAATGTTACAAATAAAAAGCACTGTATATTAAGGGGGTGCCTCCCATTTCAGGTCATGATTTTATATTATATACTAGCAGACCCGGCCACGCGTTGCCGTGGCTGAGTGATTTAGAAAGGATTTAAAAGACAAAATTTAACACAGATTAACATAACGTTTTCAATTCTATTTTATTATTAAATAAAAATTCAATCAAAATGAGAAAATAAAAAGCAAGTACTTAATACATATATATTTTTGTAATTTTTATAAACTTAGATTATAAAATTTGCAGGAAAGGTAGAGTTAATTAATACTTACAAATTTTTTAACATGAAATAAAATTTGATGAACTCTGATTCTCTAGCTAATATTATTTGTTTTATTATTATATCTGTAGATTGACAGCTGAAGATAGATATCAATAATTGTAAACACGTGAGAATAAAATCAAAAATAATACAAAAAAACGAGGTTACGATATCTCCTAAAGTATTTGGAATTTCTTATCTCCACCGGTTGATTTGAAAAGAGGAAGTGAAAGAGCATAGAATAAAGGTATTTTCGGATTTTTAGCATTTTTTTTGGCATCTACCGCGATTGTAAATATTTACCAAAATTTGAATTGAAACGTAGCGCCATCTATGAGATATTTATGTCAGACTGTACAACAGTTGTCTGTAAAAAACTAATTTAAGGCGCCATCTGTTTGAGACTTATGAAACTTACGATTAATAACACCAATCAACATTGATAATCAGTTTATTATTAATTATAAATTATTAAGACCATTAATCGAAATAAAAACTATCCTATCTCTCAAGTTGAAAAAAAATTACACATAAATGCCAATTTTCATCGAAATCTTGGTGAAGAGTTCACTGGAAACAAACATCAGGAACTGGATTTATATATTATATAATATATATATTAATAATCACTGATCAACTTTCAGACTATTCCAATTGTTTAACTTTTACGAAATGAAAAATATATACAGCGCATACTTTTTGCATAAATAGCTGCCAAAGTTACATTTTTAATGTTTTTGGGTTGTACAAATAAGGAGAATTTAATTTATTACAGAACTGAAACTTTTAGGTTTAACTGCAATGCCACTGTCTACTTCATGATATGGTTTGTATTTCTATCACAAAACCCCATTTCTTGTTTCTTGGCTCTCAAAATCGTAACAAATTTGAGAATTTTGAAATGCCAGGTAAAATTAATTAATATTTTCTGAAATAAATTGAAACAATTTCTTGAAGTAGCCAGTGGAATTGCAGTTAAACCTGAAAAGTTTCAGTTCTGTAATAAATTAAATTCTCCTTATTTGTACAACCCCAAAACGTTAAAAATTTAACCTTGGCAACTAATTATGCAAAAAGTATGCGCTGTATATATTTTTCATTTCGTGAAAGTTAAACAATTGAAAAATTCTACAATTTTATCTGTAATTACTGTAAATATAAAATCTTGATCTGAAATGGGAGGCACCCCCTTAAATGTAAAACGGCAGTAACCGAAATAGCGCAAGAATTTACTTACGTATGAAACTACGATATATTAAAAAAAAATTGTGTTAATTAATTTCCTGACAGTTAAACAAATAACTAGTAATTACATGATTCACTTCAAGTGTTTAAAAACGAAACCATTATTGCCCAGTGGCGGGACACAAACATAACACCGTAATAATTCGACACCATCCATCTAACCACTGAGCTAAATAGACGCGGTAAACAGATTGGAGAGTATTGGCTTATCAATGCTCTAATCCCAGGATTATAATGCATTTTTTAAAGTTGTGATTATATATTTTTGACGTGACAACGTCTAATAAATCGATGAACGCCGGCTGCACGCACGAAAAAGTCTCCCGTTACGCTCATTGTACGCTTGCGCCGCATCTATCTCTCTTCCACTCGATTGGAACAACCATCGATTTGACTTTTTCGAGGCACATTAAACTTGAAACACTCCCATTCGTTTCCTACTTTCCCCATCATCGTCCTATCCTTAACAGAATAATACAGATTGGAAGAAGTCAAATAGCAAACATGTATAAAAGTTATAGTTAAAATAATCTGTTCGTTAAATAAACATATTTGAATTAATGAGTGCAAATAAAAGTAAATTTATCAATTAAATTGTAGATTTCATTTCACTCTTTCTTTGTATCCATACAAAATAGTGATAATTCAATAAAAAATTATTCAATTTTATTCATAAAAGTTTGAAATAATTTCATCAATGTTTTGTTATGACGTCACGTTAAACTATCGTCCGTAAACCGACTTTACAGACAACCCATTTTTTCTATTGAAGTTATTAAATGTATTCCAGGATTGTTTTGCTATCACGAAGATTTATATGGCATACCGATAGGCTTGATGCGTCCCCCTATGTTCACGAACGCGGCTACATAGGCTACAGGTTAATGCCGCCTGCGTGGTAGGCCTCGGCTCGTGAACGTAGCAGAAGCGCCAGTGCGCGCTACACTTCAACCACAAAGGCATTGGTATATATATATATATAAATTCATCACGATACACCTTTAAGTACCACCAGTTCCAAAAAAATTTACAGTTTTGATAAGATGGCTGCCACGCATTCGCACAGCGATGCGTTGTACGCTGAACTGAAGGAGAATATGGAACCTGATCAACCGGGCTATCGATGTTTCAGCGCTTGCGCATTAGACTTCATCGTTTTGAACTTACAGTCCGTTGCACTTCATTGAATTTCCGTCGCCCACTGAAATTTCACCCTCGTTGTGCCTAAAAGAGTACGACTTCAACGAGTTGTACAAACTTGCTTGGGCTCGGACTCCAACAACATAAGTATTCCGGGACGTACATCTCGGAAGGTGCGCAGTAGTCCAAACGCGCTCATCTATGTTCACTGTTAGGTCCGTGCAGACCCCAAGCGCGGCTCCAGAAGGGGGGCGGTGGGGGCTATAGCCCCTCCCGAGACCAATTTTATTGATTAGTGTATATTTATGTTTACTTAAATATTTACTTTCATATGTTAAACTTTTATCTCATCAAAGGTTGCATGGAGCTACTAAGGTTCTGTTTTTGAAACCTGTAATTTGTAAATAATATTCCAAGGCCAATATATGACCACTTTCATTTTTTGCAACTACGACCTTCCTTTGTGCGATAGCCCCTCCCGAAAATACATCCTGAAGCCGCCATTGGCAGACCCTGGCCTGAAGGGGACGCTGCACGTGCACTGTCCGTGCAGGCTCGTGCCGGCTCGTGCTGCACGTCAGCTCGCGGCACGTGGAGGGCATCTCCTGGTTGTGAAAGCCACAGCTGATAGCTCCCAGAATACACTTGGAGTGGGCGCTCCGTGAAATGGCGCTCCGTGAAAATGGGGCCAAGATCTCCTCCACAGCTGCGTCCTATTTCTACCACTGTTGTGAAACCACTCTTTTTATCCCTCACGACCACGTGCCGAGTTTACACGGCAGTGTTGTGGTCACGTCGACAAATACCAACCACAGTCACTGCGGACGTACATGCTGCCAGTTTACGAGTGGTAAGGATGTGCGATTTATCGACGCAGGCTTAAGGCTCCGCCCACCCGGGCACACACACGGTGCGCAGAGCTTCAGGGAAAACAACGCGATTTGAAAACTACTCGAGATATCCGAGTGGGGTCTGCATACGAAAAGCATTTAAGAGTTCTCTGAGGGTCGAAAAGTACTTTTGATTCCGAATTGAGTTTTTAAACTGTATTGTTAGAAGTGTTAAAATGGGTAAAACGCATGTTTTCAGAGTAATTTTTAGACGTAAAACAACCAGTACAGATCATTGAAAGCACTTAACGGACGTGCATTACACCTTTATCTTCATTTCTCGGCCATATAATGTTGCCCTCACCGCTCAAATTTCACAGTTATCCTGTGACGACGAGAATACTGCGTGCCAGTTCAGACCCTTGCGCTTAGAGGCTATACCGCGCTAGAAATATCAGCGAGCGTCGCGCTTATCATCCCGCCTCAGCCACGCCATGCAATATAAAGATTGAATTTTGTTGGAAACTAGTAGCGAAACGATAACCTAATTCTTCTTATGCTAACTAAACCTGGTGTATCAAAACAAAACCAAAATAAAAATACATTTTTGGTGGTCATTTATAAAGATTCTTCGTGATGAATTTCCAAGCAATTTAAAATCTATATGCGTTCAGAATAATCAATTTAAAACAATGAGTACACAGAAAAAAATTTGGTTGTCTGTAAAGTCGGTTTACGGACGATAGTTTAACGTGACAACGTCATAACAAAACATTGATGAAATGATTGCATACTTTTATGAATAAAATTTAATCATTTTTATTTTAATAACAAAGGAATAAATATTTGAAATTATACTAGTAATCGTATTTTTAAAATGCAAGAATAATTAACCTTTAATGCCGAAATTTGTTGTAATAAGCAATGAAAACCACATTAACTTTTCACTTCACTTCATAAACAGTCGACGAAACAGTTCACGTGTATATGACTTGTAATTAATTTTAAAAACTGGCGTTTAGCTATAAGGTTTAAATATAATTATGAACATGTTTTCAAATTAATAAACTGTAATCAAATATCTATCATCAATTATATGAATCACCATAATTTTTTAGTCAGTTGTATCATAACCTATTATTACTGCACTCGCCGACAGCGTAACGGAACACAGCTTAACGGAACACAGCTTAACGGAACAATGAGCGTAACGGGACTCAGCGTAACGGAACAATGAGCGTAACGGGACTCAGCGTAACGGAACAATGTGCGTAACGGGACACTTTTTTGTGCGTGCAGCCGGCGTTCATCGATTTATTAGACGTTGTCACGCCAAAAACATGTTACCGAGTCTGTCAGCGCTCTCCAGGGATGTGTTACGTCTAACCTCGGTAACGAGCAAATGCATGTGTTCTCGTGTTGCATACACACTTGTAATACGAAACTCGGACTCGAAATTGAACGTGTAATACTCTTAAAATAATAACGCCGAGCGTATTAAATATATGCGCAAATAGTGTTTTCGACTACTTTTCTTGGCGCGAATCACACGTAGTTCCCGCAACCGCCGTTAGAATTCGTTGCCGTAACAGGTACGTCGACTGCTCCGATAAAAGCGAACATTCTTGAAAAAATTATTAAAACCCAGCTTTAGACAAGGTTTTTTAAAAGAAGTTTTATTAAAATACCACCCATCTAGTTAAAATTCATTAAACAGTTAATACTATAAAATTTTCCTTTTTTCTTTGTGAACTTTGGTTCGCCACAGATGGCAGCACCGTGGATACGAATTTCCGTCCCATGCGACTTCCGTTCCATTAACGAAATTTCTCCTACCAAATGCCGTTTACCGAAAGCTAAGATGTTGCATATAAAAAATTTGAACAGCTATAGCTGTCTCAACCACCGACTTGTCACGTTTATACCAAAAGAAGCAAGAAGCACCAGAAGTCCTTCAAAGGCCACAAGGAGCCACAAGGAGCCACAAGGAGCCACAAGGATGCGTGGAAGGACACGAGTGAGATGTTTCTCACGGGAAACTGCGTCGGCGATTCGGAAGGTATTTGTACGACGTTCTTTAATGTGCATTTTTGACGTGACAACGTCTAATAAATCGATGAACACCGGCTGCACGCACGAAAAAGTGTCCCACTACGGATGTCCCACTACGGATGTGTTCTGTTTGCTCATTGTACGCATGCGTGGCATCTCTCTTCATGCTCATTGTACGCATGCGTGGCATCTCTCTTCCACTCGATTGGAACAACCATCGATTTGACTTTTCAATCATATTTTCGTCGTTTGAATTATTATTATTATGTAATATAACGATCGTCCACCGATTTTCAGCACAAACGGTACGGTTATTTAAAAGTAATGTTGAAAATTCAAATACGTTTTGAACCAACAATGGTGTTTTACAGTTACACATAATAATTCAAATTACACCCGGGATCTTTTGCACAATGTTTTAAAAAATATTGTAACACATTATAAATAAGTTTGATGTATTTAGGATGCGTATTTGTTATAAAATCGTGTTAATATTATACCCCTACCGTGAAGAAAGTTTTTATAAATACATATATCACATCTGAAACTTTATTATTTTTGTATGGTCTCGTGGGCGTGTGGTTAGCGTAGCTAATTGAAATGCTAAATGTTGTCGGTTCAAAACCCGGCAGCTGCGAATTTTTTTTTTGTACTTGTAAAAATAAATACGGCGCACGCAACATTTCAAAAGTAATAAATATGTTTGAATTAATGAATGCAAATAAAAGTAAATTTATTAATTCAATTGCACATTTCATTTCACTCCTTTGTATCCATACAAAATAGTGATAATTCAATAAAAATGATTCAATTTTATTCATAAAAGTATGCAGAGGTAGAATTTATCATGCAAAAGATTGAAAAATTAAAAACAAATTCTTCCTTCAAAGAATATAATATTTTTAATGCCTAAATGGTTTGGTTGCAAAAACCTATTACGGCTCAGTCTCAGGCCGAATATGATATTTCCTTTTCTTCTGGATCAATCATTTCATCAATGTTTTGTTATAACGTTGTCACGTTAAACTATCGTCCGTAAACTGACTTTACAGACAACCAATTTTTTTAAAGATCTTCTAGGCCAAAGGGTCCTTAAAATAGATTTTCGGAGACAACTAGAGTTTGTGTCACATCAGTACTTTTTATCGCTAAAATTAATATGAATCAGTAATACACCCAGTTTAGATAAGGTGCAATTTTTTTTGACAGGTGCTTCAACAAACATTCAGACTTAGAAAACAAAATATTTTTTTTTTTTTTTTTGTAAAATCAACTTAATAATGATTAATACATTTTTATCTTAGCTTGTGCTACACGATTATTTGTCTGTTTCAATTATAATGTTAAGTATTTAGCTGTCAAAGTCTGAATGCCCGCTTAAACAACTGTCACGTGACATATCTTGAACGGAATGTATATGCAAACCATGTGTTCAATACACGTGTTATAATATTATCAACTTCTCTAAATTTGTCGGCAAAAATATATTTCTTAAAATTTGAGAATAGCCACGATGGATTATTAGTTATAATCATTTATATTATTGCATTAGGCTGTTGTAAAAAATATTTTTAGATCACATCACTAGATATATTAGCACAACGGTGCATATCCTAACTAAACGACCCCTAGTACGTCAAATTTTCACAGTTAAAGATGGCCAGTGTTGAGAATACAAACAACGACTGGTTTAACAAATTTTTGGCTCGCTGATTGTAAATATGATGTGTAAAAATGTCCATCAACATAATTCAGTTCAGAAAAAAGACAGTATTTGGAATATTTAATTGCTTTAGTTGGTGATGATGTTAATTAAAATTGGTCAAAATTGGTGTAAATATGTGTAATGACCTAAGATTTGTTGCTAGTGTTGTGTCTTTGGTTACTGAGAGTGTGATTATTAGTTTTGTATTAGAGAAAAGACGTCAAATGTGTTTTTAAAGTGAACTACCTAATATGTTTGTGTGATTAAAATTTTAATTTTTGTATTTACTAGCGCGAGTTTATTATAAAAAAAAAAACATTTTGCAACACTTAGTCCGGTCAAATTAGACATTCGAAGGTGCATAAAATCCCAACAAGCTGAGAATCAGTAGAATTGTTCAAAATATAATTATAAATAATATTTAAAAGTTCCCCATCATTCCCGTGTATGGAAAAATCTTTATCCAAGGTCAAAGGTCAAGAAAATGAGTTTTTCGTGATTTTCAGCAAAACGATAAGTTTTATCATAAAAGTACTTTTGACAGAAATTGTAGATCATAAAATTATCTATAAAAAATGTAACAATACTTTTTTTTTCCTACGAGCCACCGTTTCTGAGATATAACGATTAAAAAAGTTATAAAAGTTGTTATCGTCATAATATGCACACGTTTCCACGCCACCTATGAGATAATGTACTTAACGCGTTTTTTTTAACGTGGTTTCCCCAGTAGGCATACTCCACGGGTCAGTTGTGATCCTGTTTAATGTGAAACTATTGCAAAATAACGGGAATTTTCAAAGATTGGAAAAGATAAAAGCGATGTAAATTAAAAAAAAAAGTGGTGAAGTTCATTCGCCGGATTCGTAAGTTTCAAATTCTTCTTGTTCTTCTTCTTGATCTTCTTCTTGTTCTTCTTCTCCTGCTTCTTCTTCATCTCCATTTTGGATGCAAGTAAATTGCGTCAATAGCGATGTATCGCATGACACTTCGTCGGAATCAAACGAATCCTCCATTGTTTGTTATTCAACATTAGAGCACGACCGGCCTTGACAATTTGTGCATGCCAGAAAACAAAACAGTCCGACTTTTTTGCAACCACATTTAGCACTGCACTCTTTTTTGCAGTTGCAAAAAATTGTGTTCAGCAGTTTTTCCGGCGCAGGTGGGAGTAAAGTTTGAACTGGCTCTAATATATTGTTGACCAACTTCCAACCCCAGTCTGTAGGGTCTAACTGATAACCAAGCCACACTTGAACTTGGTAATATACCCGAAAAAGATGTTAATGAGCAGCAACTGAGGTTGGAGGAAGACAAGCTAATTGAACTTATTTTTTATTTTTAGTATTTTTAACGAAACATGCATATCGATGCTTATCTAAACAGGTAGTTTTTTTTTAGGAGCTCCGTACATAGAAAGAAGAAAGCGGATGCCGTTGGTGATAACTTCTTGTTGAGTTGAATTACTCTTTTTAAAAATTAAGGGACTGGGTTTCATTTTACCTGATATTCTTATAGTTATAACTTATGTATATTTTATATTTTAAGTATAAGTTACAATGACCGATAGAAAAATATTTCAACATATAATATATAAAATATATTATAATATATATTATAATATATAGTATATAACAACTCTAGAGATGTATATACGTGGCGTACTCATGCATATTATGACGATAACAACTTTTATAACTTTTTGAATCGTTATATCTCAGAAACGGTGGCTCGAAGGAAAAAAAAAGTATTGATACATTTGTTATAGATACGTTTATGATCTACAATTTTTGTACTTTTATGATAAAACTTACCGTTTTGCTGAAAATCGCGAAAAACTCATTTTTTTTACCTTTGACCTTGAATAAAAAATTTTTACATACACGGGAATGATGGGGAACTTTTAAATATTATTTATAATTATGTTTTACACAATTTTACTGATTATCAGCTTGTTGGGATTTTATGTACCTTCACTCTCATTTTTTGGCCTAGATTGACCGGACTAACTATTAATAATGAATTTTAACTAGCAGATATTAATATTATAATATAAACAAACTGTATGTACTGCAGAATTTTCATTGCCATGTTAAAATATGATAACCCTATAAATATTGCAAAATTGATCTTATAACAATGGTTAAGTATAATTTGTAGATTAGTGGAAATAGTAAAACAAGTTTCGGCATATATATATAAATATATATATAAATATATATATAAATATATATATTAATATATATATAAATATATATAAATATATATATAGATATAGATATATATACACATACATATATACATTTACAACTAATACCATTCGGTACAACTGTAGCAAATAAGATATGAAAAAAGTACGGAACATAGATTTTAACTTCATTGAATCATATTTATTTCAATAAGCATTTGACACTTAAGGTTTTCTGCTTGACAATTTAGAAGAATATTTTTTGTTTAAGTTGCTTTAAGAGGTTCCTTTATTGGGGTAAATAGTTAGAAAATAAGCTGTTCGGATCGACCTTCCTGCAAAACAAAGTCTTCTGAATTTGTGAGACATGATGGCAAACCAATTAACGCGATTCAGTTTTCTTGTTGTTCCCTTAGGGAGGGGGGAGGGTGAAGGGGGTAGGAGTGTCACGTGCTCTATTGCAGCCCGGAAACGCCTCTCTTCATCTGCGTCCTCAGCTTGAACGGCTGAACTCTGAACTCCATTAAGGACCAAATTACAGACTCGGCACCAAGTTAACTAATTAATGTAGAGGAGCTGCGACTTGCCGCTGTGAGCTGTTTTTCGTGCTAACGCCTCTCTCTCTCTCTCTCTCTGTCTCTGTCTCTGTCTCTGTCTCTCTCTACCCTCTCCCCCCCCCCCCCCCAAAAAAAAAAACCCCTTCTTTTCCAGACTATCCGTCATTTAAATGCTAACCACGTTGCGTGTAATGTACCATTGAGAACCCTCAGCTTAGTTTTCTATTAAATGGCAGTTTCCAAACTCCAGCCTGCACATTATCGTTCTTTTCTAGTATGGCTTATTTATGCGGCATGCTTTAAATATCGTGCGGTGTAATTTTTTTAGTTTTAAATCTCATATAGAAACTGCGGGAAAGAATACGTACAAAATAATACGTACAAAATATTCTGCTGGCGTAGCTTATTCCTGTGATTTCCTCAATGATATCTCAATTTTTTTGTGATGTAACACTTATAGTCTAAAACAGCAAATAAAATAGTCTTGTACTTTCCTTTTTTCAGAAGTAAGTCAATTTTTTTAAAAGGAGAATTAAGACTACGTGTGAAAATTTTGCTATCGTGACCTTGTTTCAGTGAAAAGTTTTAGCATTGATATTGGTGTATATTACTTACTGCAAAAGAATGAAGTTTGCTTAAATATAATGTGAATATTTTATATATATATATATATATATATATATATACAAAAAAGTTTAAAGTTATGGGAATCATCTTGATTTTAAAAATAGAAGAAACTTAAAAATTGTATACTTAGTAACGTTGGATTTTGCAGCCATTGAGAGTGTGAATGAAGTGAAGGAAAAATACCAAATACTTTTGATTGTATAGTTTTACTGATAAACTGTAAAATTTTAGAAACCGAGCAAAAACTTTTGTGTAGGCTGCACATGGGAATTTGTTGCAGACTAAAGTAATCAATGTCCAGGAAAAACCATATAATTACAAACAGACTTTCGGGAAAAGTATGATTCACTGTATGAATATGATTGAGTATTGATGTTACTTTATGTTAATGTACGGCTAAATGTTACTAAAATCGAAATTAATATTATTGTTGCTCGCCATTTATTTTCACCAATAATCAGTTAAACATAATACATCGAGATCATGCGCCGAAACTGTTACCACGAACTTTGTGAGCTAAAATAATGACGAAAGTTGTGGGAAAAAATGCACAGCTGTTCTGTATTCTGTTTCATTATTAAAGTTTAAATTGGGCTCAGTAATGCTTACAACATGCGGTTGCAAGTGCATGCACGTACAACAGGCGACCACGTCGCAGCGTCTCTCTTGTTCATGCACGCAGACTGTCCGAGTGTTTGTCCTAATATCGTGTGTCCAAAGTTAGTTTTTTCTAAAAATGAGTGTCAAATATTGGTTTTTACGTTATACAGTCATTTGTATTAAAGTGTCTGTCTTAATGTAATTTGTCCCAAAGTAGTTTCTTCTTATTTTGTTTTTCAAACTGTCGTTTGTACTAAAGTCATTTGTCCTAAAATGGTTTGTTCGAAATTTAGGACAAATGACCTGTACTCACCATGTTTCGAGGTTTGTCTCTTTTTTTTATAGCTCACAAGCTATGTTGGCAGTTTCTTACACACTAGTACATTTTGAATTCTTATAACATACACACCTCTGAAACACAGTGCAGTGATCACTTGCAATTTCAATCCATATTGTGTTGTCGTGTGCAGTGTCATTGAAGTTTTACGTTCAAGTAAATCTAAGACCAGCAACGAAGATTCTAACGCGCAACAGTTAGTTAAATACTTTCACAAATACTTTTGTCGTATTTCAGATACTTCAATTATGTCACAAGCGTAACAATAATATGATTTGAATTCTAAAAAAAAAATTATTTTTTTTTTGAATTAACGTGTGATGTAACTGTCGCAAGAAACTCACAGTCACTTTTAAGTTTTTATAAGACTAGAGAAATCACGCTCGCTATATGGCGGCATTTGATAACTCATAAAAAGGCGTGACTTAAAAAAAAAAAACAGATGAAGGCACGAAAGATGAAAAAGTCCGCGTCTTGAAAAAAAAAGGTTTCCAGGACCGCATCTCTTGGGCCGAAGGACCGCAAGGATGTGAAAGGCGACCGAATATCACGTCGTCGTGTTCTTGCATCTTCCGTAGTTTGTTTTTGTTTATTTTTCTGCGGCTCGTGGCTTCTCCCCCCTGGCTAGGGAGGGGGAGGGGTGCCGTAGGGGGAGGGAAGGGAGGCTGTTGGCGCCGCTCGCGCCGCATCTGGCCTTGGCCGTTGAACCCGCGGCGCCGCTGCTGTGATAGCCTCGCCGAGTGGCTCTCCCACTGGCCGGCAGCTAACAACCTCCCCCCCCCCCTTCCACGGGCCAGACGCACTGCACGCATCGCTCAAGTGCTCGGAACACACACACTCGCTGCTGTAGGAGCGTCAACTGATACCAGAGGCGGCTGCATCAGGGTGTCCACAAGGAAAAAAATATTTCGTACCAGTTTAGGCGAGAAAAAAGTACTAGACTTGAAAAAAAAGTACTAAATTATAATTTGTTATGATTTTAACAATTTAGGAAGTTATCATGACATTGCAATGCTTTAACTTAAATATCACACCACACACACATACATTCCATAGTTTTTACAAATAATCACGCTTAATAATAAAACATATTGGAGTTACTGTAATATTATTATATTAAAGAAAAAAGTACTAGATCTGATCTAGTAGGAAAGTACTAACTGTGGACACCCTGGGATGCATCAACTCTGTTCGGGAGGGACCATCGCTCAAAGAACGCAGTTGCAAAACATGGCGTTAAATAAGTCGGAGTTGTCTTGGAATATTTAAAAATCTATCTCACTAATGATCTCAGGCTTTCATGGCCATTGTCTGAAATAGCTTGGCTTCTGGGTTGTTGCCGTGTCCTTTGGCGAATAATTCACCGACGTTTCGGTCAACAGTACTATCAGTAGGTAACTGCTCCCTGATGATGGCGACTGTAAATGTTGACCGAAACGTCGGTGAATTATTCGCCAAGGACACGGCTACAACCCAGAAGCCAAGTTACTACTTACTTACAAATCTATGGTTTCATCAACACTCAACTTAAATAGTCGCACACAACTTTTGGATGAAGTGAAAGTTTAACACGTGAATTTAAGTACTTGATTCAGAATAAACATACCCGACAATTGGAAAGTTTTGTTTGGGAGGGGCTATTGCTTCAAGGCCACTTTCCTGGAGCTAAGCTTGACTGACACCAATGCAAAGCCCATCCACATTTTACAAACGGTCTAGACCGTGTAACCTTTGAATATATATACTGTATAGAAGTCGCGAGTGGATAGGATTTACTCTACGTTTTTCAGAAGCGTATGATGAGCAGCTTGGGAACTTCACCGCTGCAGTGCGCTGCCGTAACGCCCTGTATCATCTTAGTTGTTATTTACACGTTAGAGCGCAGCGCTGTCGCCCGCTGTCATTCCCCGCACCCCTCATACATCATTCACTGCAGCTCAACGTCGTTCAACAGGAGAGGGAAGGGGTGTTTGAAGAGTTCGACACTTGTCCGCTAGGGACCACCACAAGTCGATGCCCTAGAGATGGTGGCGATTGCGGCGGTGAATTAACCAACTACCTCGAAACCGTATTAGAAATTTTAACCTGGGCTGGCGACTTCTATACAGTATATATATTCAAAGGTGTAACTGCGATACATGGCATAAGTTGTCCTCAGTTCGACAGGAAACGACGGGTTTCTCCAAGCAGACTATCTACGCGTGACATGATAGGCCGTGAATGTTGAACTTCGAAAAATGTTCGAAGCCTAATCCAGTACCATTTCGAGATTCAAAATCGTTAAACAAAACTCAGTTTTTGCAAGTGGTGTTAAAATTCAAGATGAAATGAACGAAATTTATGTATTAAAGCTTTTTTTTCTGTAGTTATATAATGATTTATATATCATAACGTGTGAGGTAAACCTGTTGCCACAAATCTCTCCCCCCCCCCCCCCCGTCTTATTTAGAGTTAACTAGCTGCACGAATACTGCTTTTGCTTCGTTTAGACCTTCCTTTTTTTTTCGTTTGCAATAAACCTTTATTCTACCATTATGGTTGCTCTGCCTCTCGGAGCTAGTTTAAGGCATAATTTACAAGCAAGCCTCAATTGAGGTTGTAGCTTGCGGCAGAATCTCCATCATGTCTTTATTGCCCGGGCAGTAAAGGCAGCTTCATTAAACACGCTCACGCAAGTTTAGTGCGTCGGATAAACCACCGATAAACCTTCACTAAACGGAAATCCAAAATATTCTGGATCTGCGATGGCATTTCATCCAAGGAAGGGAAGGAGGGCCTTAGGGCTTAGTCTCGATAACGAGAAGTGTCGTTATGACAGTGGAGTGGAGATGGAATGGATGAGTGGGGGAAACATGTGTTCTCCAAGAAAACACACTTTTACCAATTGCCTAGAATCCATCCATGTTTGACCCAAACTGGAATCTAACCCGGGTGGCTTTGGGGGGGGGGGGGAAGCAATTAACCTAACCACTGTGGTTTTTATTAAATAAAGGTTTGGCTTATTGGTAACTGCAATCACCAACGACTCAATCATTCCCCCATTTTTTGGATTTATTTTTTTATTTTGATGGATTTGTTGATTTATAATATTTTCTTATAGCTGTTAGACAACACAATCCACACGCATGCCAGACCCGAGCCTCGAACCCAGAACCACTCACACCAGAGTCGGCTGCGCTAGTGCGGGCCCAGCTAGTGACTGTGGGGAGGGAGAACTGTAATTGAGGGTTTTACGTGACATGTGATATCTCCCAGTGAAACATAATTACGAAATTTTGAAAAATAAAATAAAAGGGGGATTCTATTTTAACGCATTTCCGAAGTCTTTAGAAGTCATTATCAAAACTAGAGGTTTAACCTGAATTCAGAGCATTAAAGTAAAAAAAACGTAAAATAACACTAAAAATGAAAAATAATACATATAGATTTTACAATAAAAATATTAACAGAAGTAGTTTATAATAGTTCATACTGGGACAGGCTTCAGGCTGTCACTGGCGAAAATTGTGGGTTGGTCATCTGAATGCGAATTGCACGCGTTTCTGTCATACTTAATGCGCTCACATAATAGTCGTGTGAATAAGATCTGACAGTACTAGTGTCGAAAGAAGATGTTAATTTTGAACCTTAGATGTATTTATTGATTTTCTCCTTTAAATGTCCAAAGAACATGTTTTGCAAACTGTTGATGTTATAAAATCTGTGGAAAAAAAAAGAGTTCCAATGTGAAAAGTGTTCGATCGTTCGTATCTGGTAGTAGTTTTAAGTATTAACTGCTCGATTCGTAAGCCAATGCTGGTGCTAGCGCTGAGTACAACATCATTAGTACATGCCTAGGTACCATTAAGTGAGAGGACCTGACTTCAGAACGACAACTGGCTTTCTGAGGTATCTACCATTGTTTTTATGGACCTTATAGACATTTTGTTTTATATATTTTATACAAAATATACGCAAGCGCAGTGTTTCGAACCTTGTACATCAAAAGTTTGCGACGCCAAGACATTAGTTGCTTATTCTTGAAACTATCAATTCAGAGTCAAAATTATTTCCCATGTATGCGTTTCTTTCTTTCTTTTTTGCAAACATCGGTAAAATTATTTTTTACCAAAAGTTATTTCGCTCATAGAAATAATCTATCTACGTTTTTGTAAATAAAGCTTCAAAAATTATACTGAACGAAAACAAAATTTTGTATAGCAATAATTTGCTTAAAGGTTGTAATTAAAAAATAGTAATAAATAAATCATAGATGTAACTTAAATAACCTGCATTACTGTTGTTTTGGACACAATGAAAAATAAGGATGCCGAATGTAACTGAAACAACACATTTAATTTTGCTTGTAATAACTGACACATGCAGCACATAAGAATATCATCTCCCCTTCTAAGATCGGGCGACAGGCGGGCCTGTGCTGCTGTGAGTGAAGCTGCTGGTGACATATGGCGCTCCGATAAGAGCTAAGAGGAGTTTCATATGCGGTATCTCCCCCTCTCCTCGCGAGGGCATGATCAAGTGCATGGCTCTTGTGGACATCTAGGAGAGTCCGCGCCATAGCAGGCCCGACTCATCCACTGCTGGTTCATGTACAAACACACAGAGAGAATAGTGACATCTTAAACTTCATAAAAGTTCCTCTCATTGCTATAAATAGTCAAAAATCGTTCAAACAATCACATATCATACAAACATTGATAATATGCATGCATTCAATATCCCAGGAAAGTGGGCAAATGATTACTCCTCACAGGGGACTCAAAATTTAAAAAAAAATCTTAATATAACTGACGTTTATGCAGTATATGGAGTTGTAATGTGTATCAATGTGTCATATATTAGATGGTTGGAAAACCCCAAGTGATCACATATGGCATTTTTATAAGGTCTTTTGTTAGAATTTTTTGGAAGGGTGGAGGTTCCTGGCTAAGAATTCTTTTTGTGTAATAAATATTTATATGCACTTACAAATTTGACTAGTTTTCAGAGTTCTAGAATGTGATAAATCAAAACATTTAAACAAATACTGCTGGCTAAGGAACTGGAAGTGCAATAGGAGTATAAAATAAATACTGGATAACTTTTGCCATTTCAAAAGCCTGAACTCTACCTGCCAGTTCACCTGCTCCTTTGCAGCATAGAGGACCGCAGAGCTGATCTCTATCCCATCATATGAAAGCTACTGCGTTCGAAACATTGGCCACATATTACCCACTGCCAGAATGGACCCATGTTTTTCCGACATCTCTGAATTGGGAGAAAAACTGGTGATAGTCTTTACATAGATTTTCTGGAGGGTTACATCGCAGTAGGTAGGCTCTTACCAACTTCGATGTTAAGGTGGGTGCTATCTGCGAAGCTGCAAAAAAAAATTCGATTCTTCCCAAGATGAAGAAAGTTATATCTGATTACATGGCAGCTTCGTAAGCCAATACCTTACCCCTGCCGATGAACGTAAACTCGTTCCACACTACCAGAAGTATCTTCCCCAGCTGCGATCAAGGCTGGAGGTACACCTGCAGTGGGTTACTGGGCACTGCAATCTAAATAGGAACGAGCGACTAAAGCTGGGTGAAACCTGCCACAAGAAGATGGACTGCTCAGATATCCAGCTATTCGAAGCTATTTTACCCTACCTGCAAGAACAGTAGTTAAAACTACTTTGGAAGCAGTCGCTGTTGGCCAAAGATTGAGAGCCGATTGTCAATTTCAACGCCATCTCCAGCCCCTGCCAAAAAAATAGCCACCTTGATGAGGAACACCGGTCATGATTACTTCCAGAGCCACCTGCATGGCATTGAATTCTCTGACTCCCCACTGTGCCCCTCATGCCTATATGACAGAGTATTGGCTGAGTTACAATTTGTGGTGTCCTGAAGGTCATCGACGACGACTTGAGAAAATGGGAAGGTTCTACTGGACGGCATGGCACCCAATGACAGAGCAGCCACAGACGAGCATTGGATAGTGACGAAGAAGAATTCCCTGATTTCTTGCTATATAATGCTTTATAAAAACTTTTCTAAGTCTTCTTGAAATATATTGTCACCTTGTCTTGTACTCGCACGCATCTTGGATCGTGGAAACAGTAATCAAGAAGGTTGCGGGTGTAAACCGTGAATCATCGATCAGAGTATATTGAAAGACCTGATGTGAGTGTTTTCATGAAAGTTTTCAGGTATAAATAATTCGGTATGTAACATGAATGTATAACAGTATGTAGGAAACCTTTATCTTCATTTTCATAATAACTTGGTCACCACTCAGGGTACTATAGATGTACTACCGGTGGTAAAGCAGCACTCCAGCCTTTCAGGTAGAGGCAAAGAGGCAAGTGATGCCCCTTCAGTGTCACCATCAACGCTTCGAAACGTGTAGGCCTCAAGGGCTCATCCAAATGCCCTA
Organism: Bacillus rossius redtenbacheri; assembly: GCF_032445375.1. Classification (NCBI taxonomy): domain Eukaryota; kingdom Metazoa; phylum Arthropoda; class Insecta; order Phasmatodea; family Bacillidae; genus Bacillus; species Bacillus rossius. The sequence continues at coordinate 12,346,213 of NW_026962012.1, read as the reverse complement.
GCGACCTCGGTGGTTGAAGACGCTGGATCCTGACGAACAGCGCTGCCCCACGGCCGATTGACCTATCTCGCGACTCCATTCAGCTGGCGTAGCAACAGCGTGCTTAGGCTCCTTTTATCCTCGCGTCTGTGATCGCGTTCGCTCGGACGCCGTGTTTCCGCTGGTGCCATTTTATACACGCGTTTTCATGCGCGAACGCTGTTGATGGTTGTGGTGGCGTTATTTTCAATGCAGTTATACCAGCCACTGATGCTTCTTAGATTCCCTGTTTTTATTGTATTCAGAGGCGGGATTCCCAATACCTCGTACATAAAACATTCAGCATCAAATTTACTCTCTGTATACAGCAAGCAGAATGTAACTGTCACAGTGATCTTGGAGGAAGTGAAGGTGTTGGCAACCCTGCGTGTGCTCGGCGGATCGGAGTGCTGTGAACAATAGGTACCACACAACACAGTGGTATTAGGAAATGCTGGAACGCTGCGTGTCGTAGCAACCAGGGTTCCGGTTTACCGAACGCTCCACCAGGAATAAAAAGTGTTTTTTGTCTTGGAGTAGATTGAAAACGCGTGGTTCGAGGAAACGCGTGAAGGAAAGAGGTGTTGGCGTGGGATCGTAGCCAAGCAAGTGTTCCATCGCACTGGTCTTGTTGTGCCGGCGGTGTGGCCAGCTGGTTCCGGCGCCGACCTTGGCGGGCGAGAACAACTGGCAGGACACCAGGACGACACTCGGTCTGCTGACTGCGCCGTGGTCACTGCCCAACTAGAAACAGAAATAAACCCACCTGTTTCAAACAGAGGGAGCGTTAAACATGAACGAATGAGGTTGCTGTCAGGGAACATTCGCAACCCAAGTGACGTAGCTGTTGTTGATTCTTCTTTGCAGTAATTACCACAATGACTGGTTTCATGGTTGAATATTAATAAACTTTCATATTTAGACATGATATAATATCACTTCACTATTTTTTTGATATTCTATAATTGGAGAATCGGAGCTAGCATTGACATTTTAACATATCGCACCAAAGAATGGAATGGATTGACCTTTACTTCTCTTCCACATTGAGATCATACGAGAACCATTCAATGTAATGAGATGCTAGCTGCTAACGGAACGTTGACGGATGAATGGTTTGGGAGAAATGGGAGTTCCCCGAGAAAAAATGTCCACTGGGACATGGAAAAGTCTGCTACGTTTTCTACGTTCTAAATATTCAGGTGTGACCCTACCAGGGAAAAAAAAAAAACCTTATCTTTGTGAGAGACGAGTGATTTGCAACAAAGCAATTTATCTGTATTTTTAGTATGTACAGACAAACGCAAACATCGCGAAAGGCAGTTGGACGTTTCCAGATTGTGTCAGGATCCGGAAATCATTGTTGCCTTCTATATCAGGGGGCAATTTTGCATATGCAGGAGGTCCAGAAGTCGATCATCTTACTCCACTCTCTAAACACAATTTCAGATGCCAGGTAAGATAAATAATGGTACCTAAAACTTCCACGCCTTTGCATGCGCGAACGCTGTTGACAGCAGTTATACCATCCCTCTGCTTCTTCTAAAATTCCCGATTTATTTAGTGTTCAAAGGCGGTATTCCAAATACACGGCCTCAATTTCATCTCGTTAATAAAACACACTACATAAAATTTACTTCTCTGTACAATTTCACATCCAACAACAAGCAGAAAGAAACTCTGACAAGTTCCTTGGAGGGCATGGCAGGATTGGCAACCCTGCATGTGCTCCGCGGATCACAGTGCTGTGAACAATAGGCATCATACAACGCAATAGTATTAGGAAACGCTGCGTATTGGAATGACCAGCCTTCAAGTTTGCAAAACGCAGCAATATATTTACACATTTAATAAATCAAATTTAAATTATTTCCTTCATCGGACCCTGACGGTAATATCTGCGAGCGTTACTGTATTCTCACATTGGATTTATTTGCCTGTTTTGGACTCGAAACCGACTAGGCTTTAACGTCTTACAGCCCGCGGCTACAGATGTTTCAATGTAATTCCAAAGAGAGAAATAATTATTTAGCTACGTTTATGTTATATGTACTGCATTCACAATACATTCAAAATGTGTTTTTTTATTTCTTGTTTTTAACTATCTATTCTTCATATCTCAGTTTGTGTTAACTAAATGATTTTTTTTAATTTGAATCTTTATGAGAAGAAAATTGATAGAATGAGAGCATAACCTCCCAGTGATATACAGCAACAGCAATTCACAAAATATTAAAATTCATTTTTAGCAACATTTTGGACGAATACAAGTAATCAGCCAACATGGCGACCATGGTATCGAGAAAGATGTTTCCATAATGTTGACAACACCACAACAATTTACACAACACGAGGCCGGGTCTTCGTCAGTTGCCTCACAAAACTGCTATCCAATCAATTTTAAGTGTACAAATGTACCATAAATGTTTTCTTTATGTGCTGCCCTGTGCTTCCCAAACTACGCCAAGCAGGCAATGTGCGCCTGTCTTTATCGTGGAGGTGCTAGCTTCACACTGTTTTTTTTCTTTTTTACTTCCGTTATTGGTTTTAGGAAACATGCACAAAATGAGAGTAATAAAGCCTGGATTCAATTACCAACCTTGGGAACATAACAACGGTTATTTTGACAAATTTTTAATATATGGCCGACTCTTAACAAATAGAGATAACGAAGAGCACATTCAGAGTGTTCGCGAACAATGGGGCAAAACAAGCAATTTTTGTTATGGACACGTGTCCAGTAAAGAAATCCTGATAAGTTACAGGCGAAATTTGAATTTCCCGCGCGTTGTGCGCCACTCCATTGGCCGAGAGGAGCGCCGTGACGTCGAAGTGCTGGTCGGGAAGCAGGTGGCGAGGTGGCGCAGAGGTTTAGAGTCGGAGCATGCGCGCTGGCGACCAGCAGCCTGGTGCTCCGCGCGGTGGATGGTCGGTTGTGGTAAGTTCACGTGTTCGGCCTTGTCGGTCGACGCGGTGTTGGTGGTATAGTGAGTACACTGATTGTACGATCAGCACCAGCATGCAACATTCTTGTTTACCAAGGACGCTTTCACAACAGAAATGTACCGAATGGGAAGACCATCATATTGTTAGGAACGTAAGAGACCAGACCGCGATGAAAGGTTCGGAGTTGGCTGGCGTCACGTGGTATCCACTGACGTAAGGCATGCCACGTGCACCTGGCCGGATTACAAGGGTCGTCGCTATCCCTTCCACCCCTCCTCTCCCCGTGCAACGTCCTTCCTGGCGGCTTTATCTATCGCTGAGCGGCCTGGAGAATTCCGCGGGGCCGTCGCGTGTGCTAAAGACGCCTTTCTCGACTGTTCGGGCGTCGGGTCGGCCGTCGTGGCCGCGTGTTATAGACGATTTCCCGCGCCTGTGAGTGCAGTTTTTTACTCTTAACTTTTGACAACACTGGTGGCATTTTATGTATAAAGTTGTACTTTACTGAAGTACTGCACTACATATGTAACACTGGCTCTGAACAAAAGTGATACACTACATGCACACAAACCTCAGATCCAAACTGTAAACGAAAACGTTTAGTAAGTACCAGGATTTTGGTTTGGGAGGGGCTTGACCCAGCTGAGGCTAGGCTTTATCAAGGCAAACACTAAAACAATAGTGGACCCAGATGCTTTTGGAGGGGGCTTGAGCCCCTTAGCCCCCCCTCTGGATCCGCTACTGCCACGGATGCGTAAACGAACGTATTCGTCGGATTTCACCGAAGGACTAAGTTTTCACTCTGCGCAGTAGCGTGTAGCCCCTGTTATCAAGTTACGCATTATCGCTCGATGCCGCGCCACGTCTGCCTTCCCCAATGTCGTGACTCACATACTAACCGTCACCCGGGCTCGGAGTTATGTTGCGTCTACTGTAGGCGCGTTTCCCCCTCCACCCCCTGGTCGGTGTCCAGCTGACCGCGCGGTCCACCGCGGCAAGTCCTGCGACGTGTTGCGGGGAGACGGAGACACGGGCAGTCACGCCGGCTGCTCATTGGCCACTCGCGCCGACCCGGGGCACGCCGCACTCCGCGTAGGCAGGAGGAGATTACCGCATCAGCACTCGTTAAGGGCTCCGCCCACCCGGGCGCACATGCGGTGCGCAGAGCTTCAGGGAAAACAACGCGACTTCAAAACCACTCGAGATATCCGAGTGGGGTCTGCTTACGAAAAGCATTCAAGAATATGTTGAGGGCTGATGAGTAATTCAGTTTCCGTATTAAGTTTCTAAATTTTTTTATAAGAGCGAAAAAGACTTAAATGAGTGTTTTCAGAATAATGTTACGCATTAAACATCCGTTAGAGTTTCTTGAAGGCACTTAATGAACTTGCATTACACCTTTATCCTAATTTATCCGCCATATAATACTATGGTTGCCGCTCAAATAAGCCTAGTTGCCCTAAGTACGAGGAGAAGACTGCGCCAGCTCACAGCCTTGCGCTTAGAGGCGACACCGCTCTAGAAACACCAGCGTAATTCACGCCTCAGTAACACAGATACGCCCCTGAATAGGCGGGTTCCTTGTCCTCCGGGGATACTTGTCGATAGAAGTGCGGAGGCCAGGAGCTAACCTCTGGCTCGCCCAAGACACCTCGTGAAGTTCCTTTGTGACCACAACTACAACATGGCTGCCTCCTGGCCTTCGACTTCTCAGCGTCTCTGGCGCGGACATAACATTTACACTTATTTTCCTCCGGCTGAATTCAGAAAGAACTCCACAGAGACTGGTCGCAAGGACGTTAGGTTAAACGAGATTCAGATTCAATTTCAACACGTCCACAGGAGATGCATTAAACTGGGGCACAGTCTTATTACAAATAAAATTAAATTTATTTCATTTGGAGTTTACATAAATAGAAACATTAAATTTCAACAAGGTATCAGAATAACTACAAGGTTACTTTTGAAGTGAAACTTCTTTACAGCCAAGACATGACTCATCAGATCGTAAACACAAGTTTAGTGTTCAGGAGTGGGATGCTAGATGTGTGAGAGGGGAGGCAGGATATCGATCGCCCCACTCCTCACTCTCGGTAGAGCGCCAGTGAAGCTATGCCACAAAGAATCTGCATTTTTCGTAAATAGCTTTAGTTTTCAAAATCAAATAAATAAAATTATATAGACACTTACAATAATGTTAATGTGTAATTTAGTACGTATTGTGTGCATTTTTCTTGAAAAGAAAGTTCGTTTCATCAAATTAAAATATACAATATTCTAAACAAATGTTTACTACTGAGACAGCTTCGTTACGACATACCAAACTTAAAAAGAAAATAAGTTTGTAGAACTCTGTCACACGCACTGCTGACCGCTGCTTACTCGTGGATACAGCTCGCTGGAAACTCGGCGGACAAATGCACTTTGGCCGTCAGCCGTCTCCCTATTGCATATTCGGTAGACATGGTGGTATTGAGTACCATATATTGTACATTTTCGTTTGTTTTATCGTTCAATTGAGTTATTGTATATTTTGTTTTATCGTTCAAGTAGATTATTGAAGTCTGGAGTTTCGCTTTCGACTCTCGTGGCAGCACGCACACGTTCTTTTTTTACACATTACTGATGTTATCTTTGAAAGCAGCCTCCTCATTGGCCAGAAGGAAACAAAGCACCCTGGCTACGGCGCGCCGTACCTCCAGAGTTGATGACGTAACCTTGTTTAATTACTGTGACACAATAACTCTGTTATCACAACATTTTCTCCCCCAGCCCATAATCATATTGCAAGTTTTAATTAATTTGATGGGGTTTGATGACAAGATGCGAAGCTACTTATAACAATACTGAATACTATGTTAACTTGCACTCGATGTACGTACCGGATGTCAGCTAATTGAATGTGCACTGAGGTTTGTGTGTGACGTCTCTCCCCCCCCCCCTCCCCCCTCAATAGGAAAACACGAAAATGCTTGTGCAAGGATGTCGGAACATCAGAAGATGCTGTGAGAAACCTCATACCAACATCGACTACAATGTTAACTTCAGGGGCTTCAGATAACAAGATCATCTGTTTCAGAACCTTTGTAAGGAACAAAACATAGTTTGATCTTTTTTAAAGTTCGCGTTTACTTATGTACCCAACTAACGTATATTTTACCAGCTGGACAGAGTTTAGGAACCTAACTCATATCTAACGTTAAATTTAATTTGCATTACTATATTTAATCGACTAACTCGAATTAGTTTAAATGAGTTGTATATATAAATCATTACAGATAACAATAATTTATTGCTGAGACAGTTCACAAGACATCTTATCACTATATACGAAGAATAAATATTAGTTTATATTAAGTTCAAATTTTATGGTTTAAGCGATTACTCCTTGGAAAAAGTACCACCATTGGAATATAATAAAACAAGAGTGTGTGAACGCATAAACGTTTTTTTATCATCTTAAAATGGGGAAGATTTATTTAAATCTGTGGTCGTTATGTTGAGGAATATCTCTTTAGGTTCATTTCTGGGGGTTTGTCTGTGCATCGCTTTGTTGTTATGTGGTCAAGATTTTATGTTAGTTTCATAGTTAGGTTCGACTGTCACTGTGAAGCCCATGGTTGTTGTTTGTTTGTATTCATTTATACTTACTGTTGTGTCTGTCTCGTTGTTGTCTGTCCCCTGTGTTAGACATTGGTGCTGTAATCCTTATTTTTTTCTGACTTAGTTACTTCAATGAAATTTTCTGAACTAACTAGTCATTTAAAATTTACATAAGCTTATATTAGCTTGTTCTCATTGAGTTTAGGTACTAAATTTTTTTAAACATTCTTGAGGTCTTTCTATGACATACATTTAAATCAACAATGCCGCATGTCCATTAAGTTTCTGTAAATCAACGCAAGAACTTACATTTTAGTTCAAAAGTTTCGCAAGAATAGAGGTATGATGTACATCTCGTTACTCGTTAAACACTGATTTCTTCCACGTGTGTATTCACACTGTTTGTACCGATAAAAAATCAGTATGGCGTATTTTATAAGGAGATATTTCTTTATAAATTACGAATAACTTTTCATTATTTGAGGAAAAATTGTAACCACTTACCCTACTCAGGGCGGGTGACCTCAACTCCCACACCCCACTCGGAGCAGCGTCAATCTTATGCGGCACAGACATGAATAAATATCTGCTAGTCGCCGCGTACTCTTGTTCCACGTCAACAGAAGACTCGCTGCCAATTGTGTCTACCACTCCTCGCGTGCACTCGGCCGGCGTGAACAGGTGACTGTTCAAACTGTCGCTGTCACTCCTCGCGTGCACTCGGCCGGCGTGAACAGGTGACTGTTCAAACTGTCGCTGTCACTCCTCGCGTGCACTCGGCCGGCGTGAATAGGTGACTGTTCAAACTGTCGCTGTCACTCCTCGCGTGCACTCGGCCGGCGTGAACAGGTGACTGTTCAAACTGTCGCTGTCACTCCTCGAGTGCACTCGGCCGACGTGAACAGGTGACTGTTCAAACTGTCGCTGTCACTCCTCGAGTGCACTCGGCTGGCGTGAACAGGTGACTGTTCAAACTGTCGCTGTCACTCCTCGAGTGCACTCGGCCGGCGTGAACAGGTGACTGTTCAAACTGTCGCTGTCACTCCTCGCGTGCACTCGGCCGGCGTGAACAGGTGACTGTTCAAACTGTCGCTGTCACTCCTCGAGTGCACTCGGCCGGCGTGAACAGGTGACTGTTCAAACTGTCGCTGTCACTCCTCGCGTGCACTCGGCCGGCGTGAACAGGTGACTGTTCAAACTGTCGCTGTCACTCCTCGAGTGCACTCGGCCGGCGTGAACAGGTGACTGTTCAAACTGTCGCTGTCACTCCTCGCGTGCACTCGGCCGGCGTGAACAGGTGACTGTTCAAACTGTCGCTGTCACTCCTCGCGTGCACTCGGCTGGCGTGAACAGGTGACTGTTCAAACTGTCGCTGTCACTCCTCGCGTGCACTCGGCCGGCGTGAACAGGTGACTGTTCAAACTGTCGCTGTCACTCCTCGAGTGCACTCGGCCGGCGTGAACAGGTGACTGTTCAAACTGTCGCTGTCACTCCTCGCGTGCACTCGGCCGGCGTGAACAGGTGACTGTTAAAACTGTCGCTGTCACTCCTCGCGTGCACTCGGCCGGCGTGAACAGGTGACTGTTCAAACTGTCGCTGTCACTCCTCGAGTGCACTCGGCCGGCGTGAACAGGTGACTGTTCAAACTGTCGCTGTCACTCCTCGCGTGCACTCGGCCGGCGTGAACAGGTGACTGTTCAAACTGTCGCTGTCACTCCTCGCGTGCACTCGGCCGGCGTGAACAGGTGACTGTTCAAACTGTCGCTGTCACTCCTCGCGTGCACTCGGCCGGCGTGAACAGGTGACTGTTCAAACTGTCGCTGTCACTCCTCGCGTGCACTCGGCCGGCGTGAACAGGTGACTGTTCAAACTGTCGCTGTCACTCCTCGCGTGCACTCGGCCGGCGAGAACAGGTGACTGTTCAAACTGTCGCTGTCACTCCTCGAGTGCACTCGGCCGGCGTGAACAGGTGACTGTTCAAACTGTCGCTGTCACTCCTCGCGTGCACTCGGCCGGCGTGAACAGGTGACTGTTCAAACTGTCGCTGTCACACCTCGAGTGCACTCGGCCGGCGTGAACAGGTGGCTGTTCAAACTGTCGCTGTCACTCCTCGAGTGCACAAGGCCGGCGTGAACAGGTGACTGTTCAATCTGTCGCTGTCACTCCTCGAGTGCACTCGGCCGGCGTGAACAGGTGACTGTTCAAACTGTCGCTGTCACTCCTCGCGTGCACTCGGCCGGCGTGAACAGGTGACTGTTCAAACTGTCGCTGTCACTCCTCGAGTGCACTCGGCCGGCGTGAACAGGTGACTGTTCAAACTGTCGCTGTCACTCCTCGAGTGCACTCGGCCGGCGTGAACAGGTGGCTGTTCAAACTGTCGCTGTCACTCCTCGAGTGCACTCGGCCGGCGTGAACAGGTGACTGTTCAAACTGTCGCTGTCACTCCTCGCGTGCACTCGGCCGGCGTGAACAGGTGACTGTTCAAACTGTCGCTGTCACTCCTCGAGTGCACTCGGCCGGCGTGAACAGGTGACTGTTCAAACTGTCGCTGTCACTCCTCGCGTGCACTCGGCCGGCGTGAACAGGTGACTGTTCAAACTGTCGCTGTCACTCCTCGCGTGCACTCGGCCGGCGTGAACAGGTGACTGTTCAAACTGTCGCTGTCACTCCTCGCGTGCACTCGGCCGGCGTGAACAGGTGACTGTTCAAACTGTCGCTGTCACTCCTCGCGTGCACTCGGCCGGCGTGAACAGGTGACTGTTCAAACTGTCGCTGTCACTCCTCGAGTGCACTCGGCCGGCGTGAACAGGTGACTGTTCAAACTGTCCCTGTCACTCCTCGAGTGCACTCGGCCGGCGTGAACAGGTGACTGTTCAAACTGTCGCTGTCACTCCTCGAGTGCACTCGGCCGGCGTGAACAGGTGACTGTTCAAACTGTCGCTGTCACTCCTCGAGTGCACTCGGCCGGCGTGAACAGGTGACTGTTCAAACTGTCGCTGTCACTCCTCGCGTGCACTCGGCCGGCGTGAACAGGTGACTGTTCAAACTGTCGCTGTCACTCCTCGAGTGCACTCGGCCGGCGTGAACAGGTGACTGTTCAAACTGTCGCTGTCACTCCTCGAGTGCACTCGGCCGGCGTGAACAGGTGACTGTTCAAACTGTCGCTGTCACTCCTCGAGTGCACTCGGCCGGCGTGAACAGGTGACTGTTCAAACTGTCGCTGTCACTCCTCGAGTGCACTCGGCCGGCGTGAACAGGTGACTGTTCAAACTGTCGCTGTCACTCCTCGCGTGCACTCGGCCGGCGTGAACAGGTGACTGTTCAAACTGTCGCTGTCACTCCTCGAGTGCACTCGGCCGGCGTGAACAGGTGACTGTTCAAACTGTCGCTGTCACTCCTCGAGTGCACTCGGCCGGCGTGAACAGGTGACTGTTCAAACTGTCGCTGTCACTCCTCGAGTGCACTCGGCCGGCGTGAACAGGTGACTGTTCAAACTGTCGCTGTCACTCCTCGCGTGCACTCGGCCGGCGTGAACAGGTGACTGTTCAAACTGTCGCTGTCACTCCTCGCGTGCACTCGGCCGGCGTGAACAGGTGACTGTTCAAACTGTCGCTGTCACTCCTCGCGTGCACTCGGCCGGCGTGAACAGGTTACTGTTCAAACTGTCGCTGTCACTCCTCGAGTGCACTCGGCCGGCGTGAACAGGTGACTGTTCAAACTGTCGCTGTCACTCCTCGAGTGCACTCGGCCGGCGTGAACAGGTGACTGTTCAAACTGTCGCTGTCACTCCTCGAGTGCACTCGGCCGGCGTGAACAGGTGACTGTTCAAACTGTCGCTGTCACTCCTCGCGTGCACTCGGCCGGCGTGAACAGGTGACTGTTCAAACTGTCGCTGTCACTCCTCGAGTGCACTCGGCCGGCGTGAACAGGTGACTGTTCAAACTGTCGCTGTCACTCCTCGAGTGCACTCGGCCGGCGTGAACAGGTGACTGTTCAAACTGTCGCTGTCACTCCTCGAGTGCACTCGGCCGGCGTGAACAGGTGACTGTTCAAACTGTCGCTGTCACTCCTCGCGTGCACTCGGCCGGCGTGAACAGGTGACTGTTCAAACTGTCGCTGTCACTCCTCGCGTGCACTCGGCCGGCGTGAACAGGTGACTGTTCAAACTGTCGCTGTCACTCCTCGCGTGCACTCGGCCGGCGTGAACAGGTGACTGTTCAAACTGTCGCTGTCACTCCTCGCGTGCACTCGGCCGGCGTGAACAGGTGACTGTTCAAACTGTCGCTGTCACTCCTCGCGTGCACTCGGCCGGCGTGAACAGGTGACTGTTCAAACTGTCGCTGTCACTCCTCGCGTGCACTCGGCCGGCGTGAACAGGTGACTGTTCAAACTGTCGCTGTCACTCCTCGAGTGCACTCGGCCGGCGTGAACAGGTGACTGTTCAATCTGTCGCTGTCACTCCTCGAGTGCACTCGGCCGGCGTGAACAGGTGACTGTTCAAACTGTCGCTGTCACTCCTCGAGTGCACTCGGCCGGCGTGAACAGGTGACTGTTCAAACTGTCGCTGTCACTCCTCGAGTGCACTCGGCCGGCGTGAACAGGTGACTGTTCAAACTGTCGCTGTCACTCCTCGCGTGCACTCGGCCGGCGTGAACAGGTGACTGTTCAAACTGTCGCTGTCACTCCTCGAGTGCACTCGGCCGGCGTGAACAGGTGACTGTTTAAACTGTCGCTGTCTCTCCTCGAGTGCACTCGGCCGGCGTGAACAGGTGACTGTTCAAACTGTCGCTGTCACTCCTCGAGTGCACTCGGCCGGCGTGAACAGGTGACTGTTCAAACTGTCGCTGTCACTCCTCGAGTGCACTCGGCCGGCGTGAACAGGTGACTGTTCAAACTGTCGCTGTCACTCCTCGAGTGCACTCGGCCGGCGTGAACAGGTGACTGTTCAAACTGTCGCTGTCACTCCTCGCGTGCACTCGGCCGGCGTGAACAGGTGACTGTTCAAACTGTCGCTGTCACTCCTCGCGTGCACTCGGCCGGCGTGAACAGGTGACTGTTCAAACTGTCGCTGTCACTCCTCGAGTGCACTCGGCCGGCGTGAACAGGTGACTGTTCAAACTGTCGCTGTCACTCCTCGCATGGCAAAACCTGGATGGCTGATGGGTAGCAGGCGCTGAAGCATGTCTGGCAATTTGTATATGGGTGTATAATAGATATATAATCTATATAAGGAATATAATCAATATATGTAACATGTAATGGATATATAATCAATATAATGGCATATAAAGGACATGTAATGGACTTATATATATATACTATGGTGTTGGTTTTGCTGGACTGTGAATGCGCCTGACTTGAACCCTTACCTGCATATAGCCCCATGTGGGGATTTCAGTCTACAGGTTCCTAAGAAGCCACTATGGGTACCATAGTGGTGGAGGGGACATGTTTTCTGGATCTGGTAGTTCAGTAGGAAGGGGCCCTGGACTATACAGATATGGAAGCAGACTCCCAATCTACCCTTAAAGGGCGCACATTTGGGAGGGGCGGAAGGCGGGTGCGTTGGCCTTCGGGCCTCCGAAAACATGTCACTCCTCGCGTGCACTCGGCTGGCGTGAACAGGTGACTGTTCAAACTGTCGCTGTCACTCCTCGCGTGCACTCGGCCGGCGTGAACAGGTGACTGTTCAAACTGTCGCTGTCACTCCTCGCGTGCACTCGGCCGGCGTGAACAGGTGACTGTTCAAACTGTCGCTGTCACTCCTCGCGTGCACTCGGCCGGCGTGAACAGGTGACTGTTAAAACTGTCGCTGTCACTCCTCGAGTGCACTCGGCCGGCGTGAACAGGTGGCTGTTCAAACTGTCGCTGTCACTCCTCGCGTGCACTCGGCTGGCGTGAACAGGTGACTGTTCAAACTGTCGCTGTCACACCTCGAGTGCACTCGGCCGGCGTGAACAGGTGACTGTTAAAACTGTCGCTGTCACTCCTCGCGTGCACTCGGCCGGCGTGAACAGGTGGCTGTTCAAACTGTCGCTGTCACTCCTCGCGTGCACTCGGCCGGCGTGAACAGGTGGCTGTTCAAACTGTCGCTGTCACTCCTCGCGTGCACTCGGCCGGCGTGAACAGGTGGCTGTTCAAACTGTCGCTGTCACTCCTCGCGTGCACTCGGCCGGCGTGAACAGGTGACTGTTCAAACTGTCGCTGTCACTCCTCGAGTGCACTCGGCCGGCGTGAACAGGTGACTGTTAAAACTGTCGCTGTCACTCCTCGCGTGCACTCGGCCGGCGTGAACAGGTGGCTGTTCAAACTGTCGCTGTCACTCCTCGCGTGCACTCGGCCGGCGTGAACAGGTGGCTGTTCAAACTGTCGCTGTCACTCCTCGCGTGCACTCGGCCGGCGTGAACAGGTGGCTGTTCAAACTGTCGCTGTCACTCCTCGAGTGCACTCGGCCGGCGTGAACAGGTGACTGTTAAAACTGTCGCTGTCACTCCTCGCGTGCACTCGGCCGGCGTGAACAGGTGGCTGTTCAAACTGTCGCTGTCACTCCTCGCGTGCACTCGGCCGGCGTGAACAGGTGGCTGTTCAAACTGTCGCTGTCACTCCTCGCGTGCACTCGGCTGGCGTGAACAGGTGACTGTTCAAACTGTCGCTGTCACACCTCGAGTGCACTCGGCCGGCGTGAACAGGTGACTGTTCAAACTGTCGCTGTCACACCTCGAGTGCACTCGGCCGGCGTGAACAGGTGACTGTTCAAACTGTCGCTGTCACTCCTCGCGTGCACTCGGCCGGCGTGAACAGGTGACTGTTCAAACTGTCGCTGTCACTCCTCGCGTGCACTCGGCCGGCGTGAACAGGTGACTGTTCAAACTGTCGCTGTCACTCCTCGCGTGCACTCGGCCGGCGTGAACAGGTGACTGTTCAAACTGTCGCTGTCACTCCTCGCGTGCACTCGGCCGGCGTGAACAGGTGACTGTTCAAACTGTCGCTGTCACTCCTCGCGTGCACTCGGCCGGCGTGAACAGGTGACTGTTCAAACTGTCGCTGTCACTCCTCGCGTGCACTCGGCCGGCGTGAACAGGTGACTGTTAAAACTGTCGCTGTCACTCCTCGCGTGCACTCGGCCGGCGTGAACAGGTGACTGTTCAAACTGTCGCTGTCACTCCTCGAGTGCACTCGGCCGGCGTGAACAGGTGACTGTTCAAACTGTCGCTGTCACTCCTCGCGTGCACTCGGCTGGCGTGAACAGGTGACTGTTCAAACTGTCGCTGTCACTCCTCGCGTGCACTCGGCCGGCGTGAACAGGTGACTGTTCAAACTGTCGCTGTCACTCCTCGAGTGCACTCGGCCGGCGTGAACAGGTGACTGTTCAAACTGTCGCTGTCACTCCTCGCGTGCACTCGGCTGGCGTGAACAGGCGACTGTTCAAACTGTCGCTGTCACTCCTCGAGTGCACGCGGCCGGCGTGAACAGGTGACTGTTCAAACTGTCGCTGTCACTCCTCGCGTGCACTCGGCCGGCGTGAACAGGTGACTCTTCGATCTGTCGCATCAACTCTTCAGATTTGGGGGGGGGGGGGGGCCTGAATTGTATCCCCTTGGAAAGAGTACCTTTCAGACTTATGGTGGCGGTAGTGTATCTGGGTAGAAACTGGAAAAGTACCCTTTCCGATTACTTAAAATGCATATTATTTTCTTCTTTAAAATCCTGAAAGTTATCCCTTTGGAAACATATACCAAAATGGTTGTGCTCACTCATAAAATCCTGAAAGATATCCCCTCTGGAAACATATTCTAAAATGGCTGCCATACAAGTGATATATCGATACAGGCCAGGTGAAAAAATGGAATGAAGTAAACACATCAGTAAAAAGACCTTATCTACAATTTTACATTTGATAATTGTTAATTTATTAGCTCTCTATAATATTTAATAGAGGTTAGGTTAGGTTCGGTTAGGTTAGGTTAGGTTAGGTAAGGTTAGGTAAGGTTAGGTAAGGTTAGGTAAGGTTAGGTAAGGTTAGGTATTCTGTGGACACTCCTTACCAGTGCCACCTAGTATGAACAGCGATGTATGCGATCTCGAAAGTTAGGGACTTAGCAAAAATTCAAGCAAACGTCGATGACGTCACATTAAGATGACGTCACGAGGATTTGAAGGTCAAAGCTGTCCCGAGTCAACGACCGATTACATAATCAGTTACTTCAGGGGGGTTAATCATCCCTCTTACATGGTCATGGTAATAATTGCGTCACTTTATTAAGGGTGAATTTAATTGTTGAATATATTTCTCATTGTGAAGATATTATCGTAGTATTATGTACCAATAAACATCACATTCTATAGCTTTCTAAACTCTGAATTAAAATTTTGAACAAATAACCTAGGTATAAAGGGTACACGGTTTATCCTCATACTCCCAATTTAATTTGAGGAAAAATGATGAAATCTAACGTAGGTACAGTGGGGAAGCGATATTCGAAAACAACGCCAAGTAGGCATAGGAAAACCCAAACCGATAAAGTCACAAAAACAGGAAATTATTGATTAATTATTTTCGTCGTTAAAAATAGTACGATTTGTCAGAGTACCTATGAAAGCATTAACAAACAAAGAGAACCAGAACTTATAATTAACCCGTGTTATTCTATATTGATTAGTCAAGGGATGATTAGTTGCTGTAGGTATATTACACACATTCCGTAGGTATTTTAAATATCTTTGGTTTTTATAATTTGTTACTATGCAATACGATTATGCGCTTTCCTCATAAAAAAATTCAGAATTTATTTAAATGATATGAGCTGTTATCGATTGCTATTCAACACATGTTTTTTTTTTTAATTAACATCTCAAAGATCAATTCTGGTTGGCAACGAGCCAAATGATTCGATTCAGTAGGTATAAACATTATCTGTGGTTTACCCATTGATTAACTGTAAGAAATCATCTTCACAAATATAGTCGTTTTATTATCATCTCAAGGCACTACGATTAAATGTAGACTGGAGATAAATAGTCACTCATTTTGCGCGACTTATTTGGTGCCTAATGCTATGTGACAGGACTGACGTACGTTTATTACGCACCTGAAAATTAGATTATTACTGTGGGAGTTAAAATCCACTCATTTTTTACAGGTCATTGCGTTTGTTACTCAATTTCTAACCCAATTGCTACCCTTAAATATTATTTCAATATTTCGAGTTTCAATTCAATACCTAAAAAGTGAGTCATAAATGATGAGATACATAAATTGACAACAAGCAGTGTATTCACACGAAATCAACTTTATTTAAAGCAAGGTATACACAATAACATTATTAATACTGTAACATCAAACTTAAAAAAAAAACTACAACAATACAATATTAAATCTAAACTACATCTTATCAGCAACTAACTTAGCATATAACAAAACCGTCAGGTAGCAAAAAACATAGTATTTAGATAAAGACAAACAACCACACCTTTGTTTACGCAGATTACGGACTATCGGTGCAAGAGCAATCGTTGCCCTCTCGTCGTATTGAGATAAGCAGATATCAAGGGCACAAAAAGCCCCTGTTCGATTTAAACCGGCGCTGCAGTGAACCACCATAGGAGGAACGTTTTCATCCGTGCAATCAAATTCGGCCATTAATTGAGCCTTTCTGACTGATAAAACAAAGTCTAGAAATTTTGATGGGTTTTGAGGAAGGCTGTTACTCGGCCAATCGGTGTAGGCGAAATGCTTGACACTTAGCGAAGCTCCAGTGTCGTCCGTTATTTGTAGACTGGTCACGACGTGATCACGAAAAGTTTTGATCTTTCGAGTTTTAATGGTGAATTTACCGTGGTGCACTTTCGTTCGCTTTCTAGGACTCCAATACGGATAACATGCTTCTCTTTCTTTTTCCACTGTTTTGGTCAGCATGACAATCACCCGAGCTTGATAAGTGAATACCATCTTCCAGAAATCTTGGGCTGTTTTTTGGAGCGGCGCCTGACAGCACAGGAACCTTCCTTTAATGTTGTAACCGTCGACATGGCTGGCGTTTATGAAATCGCTTTCTCCGTCTTCTGTAGGAAGGATTACCCGATTGTGGTCGAAGCAAAATGTGTTAAAGTATTTGTTTTTGGACCAGTTTTCAGGCTTCATCATTACATTGGAAGAGTAAAAAACTTTTTCTTCCAATATTTCACGGTGTTCTTGTTACAGGATGTAAGCCACGTTGGTTTCTTCTATAAGTTGTGCATAGTTCTCAGCATTGGACTGGTTTTTGGTGAAAGTCACTCCCATTTCTTTAAATTTAAGTTTGCAGGATAAGAGTCCTGGTCCCGACTATATCTAAGAACTGAATGGAAATTTATTTGCTTATCCTGATATATTTATAGCTTTGATTCGCATTGTTGTTTGATTTTAAAGTCCATTTTTACCCGCTATGTGAATTGATAAATCGATCAATTGACGTATAACATTTCAATGGACGTCATTTAAATTTCTAATATCAATTTCAGGATCATTTTTCAACATTGTGCATGCGAATGACGCCAGTGAATTATCTGGTTTGAATCCACTAATGAGGTAAAAAGTTATCATGAAGTTATTTTTGTATCCTGTTCTCAACAATACTTTTCGGGAATTTTTGGTTGATTAAAAGGTATTTTTTCGGACCAGATAATCTAAGGAATTACATAAAAAGGATTTTACCATGGCTGGGCCCTATAACTTTATTTTTATCCTTATAATCAATATCTTCTTATAATCAATATTTTACAATATGATTTAACGCTTCAGTAAGCACTATAATTTGCCTGAATACTGATCAGTTTTCACGATTACTAGGCGTAGGTGTTTTGGGGTATAAATGCCACCTTCTTACTTATAAAAAGTTCATTTAGTTAAGGCGAGCAGCTTAGAACGAACCAAGGGTGAAAAAACCTATTCAGATACCCCTAAGAAGTTAGAAGTCAAAACATTGGCGTGGGTATGTGCAAATCATTCGTTTTTATCGGCACGAACGAAGGTTGGTCCCTAATGGTTGCTAGTTATTAAGTGTTCGAATACTAACAAAGCTTCAGTTTTGCAAAGCTACCTAACCATAAGGGTGCGCAGTTAGTTCAGTGGAGTAAGGCTAACCTTGAAAAGTTTTACTTAGTCGAACTTCCTTTTACTTTGAGTGATAACAAACGGGAACTGTACCATTTCATTATCAACGGGATGACGTAATTTGATTGGCAACGCGCCATGTGAGAATCTGGGAAAACCCAATACGATAATATTAACCTCCCGAAAAGTTCAGCGATAGCAGTTCAATTATAGATAATTTCAATATCGGCACGTATATAAGCGTCTTCCAGTAGGACTTGATGTTATTACTGTACGGAATTCTCAAGAAAGTAACATGTCTTTCTCGAAAGAAATGGCTTTGAAAATGGTCTTTGGTGATGATAAGTTCTACAATAATAATACGATCTTTCATCTCATTGCCGAATTCAATTATACCCAAATTTTGGAAAGAATTTGGGACTCTACCAATGAACAAGAATTGGAACACGTTTTACAACTCAAGAATAAAGATGGAGAAACTTGCTTGCATATTGTAGCGAAGTATCTAAGAGGCTTTGACGCCGAGCGCATTATAGCACAGATGTACGATATGGGAGCAGATTTGGACGCGCAGGAAGATGGGACAGGAAATACCATACTGCACATAGCAGTTAAAAACAAGGACTACGAGCTGGTGGATTATTTACTCGGAGAGCCTACCAATAAAAACATAGAAAATAAAGATAGATTGACGCCATATCAATTGGCGGAACAAGATAATGACCCCAAAATAATGCATATTTTTTCGGAAACGGTCAAGAAATGAGTGTAAAGTAAATGTTCTAAAGTTAAATAGCTTATTGTGACCTATTAGTTATTTTTTAACATATGTTTAAGTTTGAGGCTATTATAATATTCGTTTTTTTTTATAAGTTAAGCATGGGATTAAACTATTTTATAGGCTGCTTCTATTTGTGATAATTTTAATAAATTTAAAGATTAAAATAAAAAGTTTCATTTTTCCCAAGTCTAGGACCCCAAATTTTGCTTCTACTGAGCAATATGCTGGGACAAAAAGTACTCAACTACAAAAAATTATTTCTAACTAGTTAGTTTCATATTTATCTTGTTTTCAATCGATTGGATCGTGCAATGCAAGCTATTTTCGTTTGTGGTTTTCAATAACAATAGGGATTGTTTCAGGAGGAAAATAAAGAACAATAGCATGATTCAATTTGGAATTTCCACATTTAGGGATGACTAAAATTTTATTTTGCTGAGATAGGCATTCAATTTGAACGTAGGTATTAAAGTTATTTAACTATTTTATTTAATAACGTCAGAACAAAAAGATTTCAGCTATATCTCTAAGTATGAAAGTTAAAATTGTAGTTCAAATCTATCTTAGACGGCCTAAGGGCCCACAAAGGATACTTAGTTGTGAATGCAATATAGAGGAATTATGGAATATGCTTAGCGTAGGTGGTTAAACTATGTTTTAATAAAAAACACATCATGTATACAAATGACTTAATTTAGTTAATTGGTGTTATTTTATGTAATTTCAGGCATGTATATCATCAATTGACGTCATAAACCAATTGCGTTAGAAAACCATGAACATTATTTTCCTATTAACGGGCCCGTTTCGGAACATTATTGCCTATCTCGATCATACTTTAAAGCCATTAATCACTAAATGATTGATAGGGGCAATTCCCATTGGTATTATTTACGTCATTAAACCAGTAGCTTAATAAACTCACGAACTGATATATATATATATATATATATATATATATATTTGGTCCTAAGTTAATTAATTACGGAAAAATCGTACTAATAACAGCCATGATCTTATTTTTGACGGTTTGCGTTGTTCGTTCTAACGACATTTGACATTAGTGTTAATGACAGGCTTTATCTTTTAATTATGTATCGGACATTAAAAAAACTGGGTATATTTGTACACGTAAATTACTGTAGTTTCATTTTCCTTAGAAACACCAACTATAGTGATAAGCTTCGAATATGTAACAGGAAAAACTTCTGTTTGAGATTCAAATGCGTTTCATTATAATATTGTAATGTTTTAAGCATCGATTTCGACGTCAATTGAGTAAGGTTATTTGGGTCACATTGACATTGGCTATCGAAAGAAGTCAATTTATTGTCAAGTTCTAAAAGAAAAAGAGAATCAAAATATTTATGTATGGAAAAATATTTTTTGTTACTCTCACAAAAATGAACCCTATTTTGCAGCCTATGTGGTTTCAAGTTGCCTACTAACTAGTGATACAGTATCCTTAGAACTGTTGCATACCTTTTTTTATCTTCATCTTGATGCATTGCTTTGTTTATAACTGCTACCTAATAGCCTATAAACGAGGATACGAGTAGGATAAATACAGGATAACCATTTTTGTGGGAAGTTTTGTCACGACCACACGTATCAGGATGTATTTTCCGGAAGACCGATTAGAGTTAGCGGCTGAAGTCTTGAAGCTTCAAAAGAGAGTCCATAATCTTAGGTATAAAAAACCAAAAACGGAAGAGGCTCGGAAACTAATTAACGAAGAGATCGAGATAGCCAAACAAAAGTATGAAGAAAAAAAGTACGAGCTGCTAATTATGTGCTCGAGGGAACGCTTCGTCGAAGACATGGTGGAATTGGCCCTCTTGTGATTAGGTAAGTCTAGATAGATAAATATCAATGTTGTTCTGTCTTCATCGATCACTTCTATATTTTCATAGCGTTGACCCACTTTGGTAAACAATAGGGCATAGAAATACTAAAGGGAAATTTGTTTTTTGCTTACCTAGCCGATAGCTAATGTGATTGTTCTAGGACTTAGGGCACGTGTATGCTTAGTGTCTGGGCTTGCGCCGACGGCTCTGACGGTAGCTATAAAAGCCTGTGAGGTCTGCTAAGGAAACTATTCTACGGCTAAGAATCTACCGGAGAAAACGTTTTTTGGGATTTAGTCAAAATCATGAGGAAATTACGTTTAAGGTGAGCATTTCACGATAATTGAATTTGGAAGATAGAACGCAAATTCACAACTTCGCTATCTGTTATCATGAAAAATAAATTTTCTCTTATTTTATTTTTGATAACTTGAAGGTTAGAGTTCACTAATCAAACCCAGGTTCAAATAAATTATAATAAATTATTAAGTGGACAATAAAGTATATGTTGTATTTTATAGTATTTAAGAATTGTACGTTTACAAACAGTTGGAATAAAAGTTTTCCTAGATCCATAGTCTTGTTTACTTTACAAAGTGGGTCCATCATTATTTCCCGGTGGGGTTAAGGTGAATTTAGAGGCTTTATTCTAGTTAAAATTCTACATAGTACAAAATAAATAAATAGTTAAACTAACTAATGGAAGTAATTTGTCGACTAGGGAAATGATACTGAACATAAAAAAAGGTTCAACTGTAATGGGAATAATCAATGACGTCCAATAGTTTTATCCCTGAATAAAGAATTTCATTACTTAGTCGTAAAACGATATAGGTGAGCAATTAACGGATAATTATGTGCGTAGTACTTTGTAACGGTATAAAGGGCAGTTTATTTTTAAAAAATGTTAGTTTGAAAAAAACTGTCTTTGTGAATAGATGCTTCACTAAGTCAAGCTCGATTAAATTTAAAACTTTTCGCATAGTATAAGTGCTGAAGGACGCCACTAGTTGTAAGCAGTTTTTACAAGTTAATGTGCAAATTCGTTTCCTCTTAACAGAAAACATCTTCAAAAATCTTCAAAAATTTCACCCTGCTTTCAAAGCATGAATATTGACGATTTCCTGCGTTTTATGGACGGACCGAATTATCAAGCTCACATCATAGAAGAATATAACTCAATAGTCTCTAAGAAGGAAGAAGAAATACGTCATAGACCAACCAAGAAGTTGAAGATTAAGGGCTGTTTCTCATATCTCCAAATTCTTTTCTACAGCCAACAGTCCAAGAATTTGATAATTCCAGAGGCAAACTTTGTCGGTGGATATGAAACTCAACAGAAATTTATTTGTACCAAAAATCCACGAGAGGAAGACTGTGAAATGTTCTGGCAAACGGTGTGGGATAACGAAGTGGAAATTATTGTGATGACGTGCCAGCTAACTGATAAGAGCTACCAATATTGGTCCTCCAAGGAAGGTTATATTTTAGCAGGTAAAAAGTTTCAGATTAAGACTTGGTGGATAGTAATCAATTCGCACTATACTTTGACTTTGTTAACTCTGACTGCATCTGAATTGAAGTCAAAACCAAGGCGCATGATTTTTCACTACCAATACACTGCTTGGCCGAGGAGTAAATTTCCTCATCAGCTAGATGCCTTTATAGAGTTTTATTATTTTGTTAATGACACGTATGTTAAGTTAGCGAATAGAGTGGCTGACAAAAAATTTCCCCCTATGCTGGTCCATTGTCTTGATGGTTTGGGGAGCTCTCAAGTATTTTGCGCACTCGATATTTGTATTACGCAATTTGATAGAACGGGAATGCTGTCATTGCCAAATGTCCTTAAAAAAATGATAGAGCAAACGTGTGGGTCCTTTAACCACCCAGATCTTTATGTACTATGTTATCAATTAGTCAAGGCCTATCTTGATAAGATTTAGTCGATCAGGCCATGCGTGTAAGTTTTTTATAATTCATATGTACTGATTAAGTCATAAGGTTTAAAAATTATAATAGGGCCAACAAATATGAACCGCAACTGTGAAGTATAAATAAGTCGCTCTCTTGAAGAAACTGCCATCCGGTATTGTACTTAGAAATAAGATTTAAGGTTGTTGTAGCTAGGTTTTTATTATCTCTTTCAATGTGTCTAAATATCATAATTGTTACTAGGATGTAAGTCTAAATTATTGTTAAATTTATAATGTGTAGAAACAATTGGAATAAAAGCGTTACCAAGTAAACAGATTTTTTTTATTTTACTGTAACAGATAGATTATTTTTCCCCGAACAACTTCAGTAGTAAAATTAATTTGACTTCAGAGGCTTTAAATCTAGTTAAAAATTTACAGTAAATAATAAACAAACAGTTTACTTAATTAATAGGAGGAATTAGTGGACAGGAATTGATGTTTTAGATTAAAAGATTCAACTGTACTGATTATGTCTTAAGATTTAGAAAGAAGATATTGGTATTTCGAATGTGGATTCCTTAAAGAATTATCATTGTAAATTGATCAAAATAAAACAATGCGCATACCATTTATTTTCTAATTAATTAGATCTTTAATGAAGTAGTTGCGTGAGTTTTATTTAAACTTTTGAGACTAAATGTTTTAATTATAGACATGAATATTTTGTGTTTTGAACGCAACTAGCATTAAGATAGTGTGTAAGGGTAAAGTTAGTTTTTTTTCTACGATGGTGTTTCAGATGTGCTCTAAGTTTTTTATAAAACTTTTTAATTCAATAATAAAGTTATTACTTTAACTAAGACTTTAAAAAGCCCACCCACTAAAGCTTTATGAACTTTTTAAGTTTTAAACGAAAAATATAACAAAGTTTTAAATAATTAGTAAGTGATAGGTCTTTGAGGAAATTATAACAAAGAAAGTTGCACATTAAATCTTTTATTTTATAAACATTTGCCGAAATTTTTACATCTTCTATACGCTATAATACAATCTTATGTCTACTTACAGGTTAAAAACTCTTAACTAGTAATTAAATTACTACAACTATATCTTAGGCTAATTTAACTATCACTTGACTTAACCGTTTGTCGATCGCTATATGAACGAATCGCCGAATAAGAACTACTCAACTTATAGGAAGCCCCTACAGGGGGAATTAGAAATTAAAAAAGACGCGACTAACGAAGAATTAAACTAAAGAAAAGTTAAGGCTATATACTGTTATCATTCCTGAGAATACTTTACATGAGATCCACTATAAAGGAGAGAATATAAATTTTTATACTTACATATAAAACATAGAATAGTAATACAAAGCTAAGTAACAAAAACCATAGTCGTTTGTATTGTACAGGCAATTGTACCTATCCTGTCTGAGTTTTGATACGATAGAATACAAATTTACTTTACCTAACTTTAAAATTCTCGATATAGAAATATCGATAGCACAAAACACCATTGAACGCTGTAATCCATCACTGCAATGGACTACTATAGGACTCTTATAGGCTTTAAGAATCACTGATCTCCTTCCCGATCGATCGTAAAGTCGTGACATAAACACTAAGTCCAAGAAGTCACATTCTGAGGGCGAGATATCGTCTCGTTGCCAGTCCTTAAATAAGAAGTGGTTAACGTACAACTCGCCTCCATCTTGGTGCGTTACAAGAAGACTCGTGATTTGAAAACTCGGATGAGTCTCATGTACTTTGATCGTCTGGATCTTTAGCTTTCCACTATCAACCGACGATCCTTCTTCTGGGTTCCAATATGAGATGCCATTCCCATTTTCATCAGACTTATTGAGCATGACAATAATTTCTGTTTGATGCTCCCAGATCATCTTCCAAAAATTACAGGTCGTCGCCTCCGAATCAGGAGTCCTTGTTACAATGTACGCTTTAGGACGTTTGAAGCCGTCGATGTAACTAGCGTTTATGTAGTTGCTGGAGCTTGTTTCTTCTGAAAGAATTACGCGGCTGTGTTCAAACCACATTTCTTCTTTCTCCGGTTGACTGTTTTCAAGGTGTTCAGCAGATGTAAGGGCGCTTAAAGTTCCTTCCACTTCCATATTCATTATTTCTTTGTGTTCGTCGTAAATAATTTCAACGGCGTTCCTTTTTTCAACTAATTTGATTAATCCGTTACAAGTTAAGGTTTTCGAATTCCAGCCACCCATTTTGATTTAGCAGCAAGTGTAGAGCTGTGAAAAGTGTGGGTGGATTCGGGAACGGAACACAGTTAACTGAAGGATCGCTTTTCGGGATGCCGTATTTATAGGATCCTTTTTTCCTTATGGTATTACGCATGGCTGATAAATTACCTACGTAAGATTATGGTTTTAATTAAAAATATATATTATTAATTAATTAAAAATATATATTATTAATTAATTAATAATATTATTATATTATTAATCGGTAACTAACGTCATGTTATTGTTTGAGTGTGACGTCATGGGTAAACCATAAATCGATAACAGTTAAAAAATATGTATTTAAAAATACCAAGTTAGGGTTCTGTAAATAATAGTTGACCGCAAAAAAATTTTTGGTTTACCCATTTAAGATAACAAACCTTATAAATAGCGAATCAAACCAATTATGAACTCAGTACAACAGAGTTAGTCTTAGTGGTCACACGTCTTCGCCTCATTCAATCCAGTGTCCCCTATCTGCAGTGATGGCAACCAATCTCTTCGCAACTTATGGAACGATCGAATTCTTACAACGATCCAATCACCCGACGTTCATAAACATTGTTGCTCGTGAACATTCAAGCCTTCTTGCTGTACCAATAACCGGAACTTGTAAAAACTTTGAAAAGCTTACCAACAAGAGCAAAAACCGATTTTTGGATACCCCATGTTGGGACAGCAGCCGTGTAGTTCTGCATGACACCAAAGACGGTTCAGATTACATAAACGCCAATTACGTAAGTGGTTTTAACCTATCGAAAAAATTTATAGCGACCGAGCATCCGATGGAAAGCACCTTGAACAATTTCTGGACCATGGTTTGGGAGCAGGAGGTCCGTGTTATTGTAATGCTGGGTGCCATGGAAGAGTCACATCCAAACAATACCTACTACTTTCCTTATAATCAAGATAACACAATCTTCAGTGACTTCATAGTCTGGGAGGAAAAGAAGATCAATTCAAAACACTACTACATCGAAACACTACTGAGTATTACTCACAAAGAGACTGGAGAGTCTAGGGCCGTACATCACTTCAAATATTTGGATTGGCCCGAAAACAATATTCCCAAAGTGGACAATTTTCTTGAGTTCTTGCTGTTAGTAAATAATAAGTATCATGATTTTTTTAACCCCCTTCAACTAGGTTCTATTGTTGTTCATGGAAATGCAGGAATCGGAAGAACTGCCACGTTTTGCGCCGTAGATACCTGTCTACATCAACTAGTATATACGGCGACTATATCAATACCATCAGTAGTGCTGAAGATAAGACAGCAGAGAAATTCTAGCATCCCAGCTTTAATCCAGTACATTTTTATAAACCGTGTCTTGTACTACTTTATGGTTGACATTCGATCAAACTTTACGGCATTTTTGCAAATTGATTCCCAAATCGTACCCAATGATGTGGATTTATTAACTCATTCGTTACAAAAGTTGGTACTTCCGATAAATCTAATGAACCTAGATATTAAAGAAACCTAGCCTTACAACATATTTTTATTTTGATTCAACCTTTCATCAACTTTATAGGTGTCTGTCATTTGAGTCATCTTATAAAACTCTTAACAATAAACCGACTCCTGTTAGCCTAAGAATTTACCTATTAAAGGTTTTGATACTTCAAAAGTTTCAATAAAAAAAAATAAAAAAAAACAGTAAGGTTCTAAATAATTGGTAAGTCTTTGAAAAAATAATAAAAAAAGTTATACATTGGATCCTTAATTTTATTAGACATTTAAAAAAATTTTGACAAAGTCATTATGCAATCATGAAATTCTAGATCTACTTACAGGCTAAAACTCTTCACTGATAATGTTCATTACAAATAAATCTTAGAGTAACTTATCTGTAACTAAACTTAAACTAGAGAATAGTTGTAGCTAAATACTGTTAACGTGCATGAGGTCAATTCATTTGAGATCCATTATAAAATAAAGTAAAAATTTATATGCTTACATATAACACGTAAAATAGAAATATAAAGCTAAATAACAAAAGCGATAGTGGTCTGCATCTTTTAGACAGTCAAACCTGTCCCTTCTAAGTTTCAACACAATAGAAAACAAATTAACTCTACCCGTCTTTAGAATTTGAGATATCGATATATCAATGGCACAGAACGCCATTGATCGCTCTAGTCCATCGCTGCAGTGGACTAAAATAGGACTCTTATAGCCTTTAAGAGACTCTGGCGTGCCTACCAGCTGATTGTATGTTCGGATTATGAACATGAAGTCAAGGAAGTCACACGCTAGGGGCAAAATATGGTCCTGTTGCCATTTATTATAAGAGAAGTGGTTGACGAACAACAGGCCTCCATCTTCGTGTTTCACGATTAGTTTCGTGATTTCGAAATTCGGATGATCCAGGTAAAGTTCGGCCGTCGTGATCCTTAGTTTTCCACATTCAAACATACCTCCTTCTTCCGGGTGCCAATATAAAATCCCATTCCTGTTCACTTCTGGAGTATTGATCATAACTATGATCTCGGTCTGGTGTTCCCATATTACCTTCCAGAAGTCACAAATTGCCGTCACTGAATGAGGTATCCTCGTGGTGATATAAGACTTTTGACACTCGAATCCGTCGATGTAGCTCGCGTTGATTGATTTTCTGGACCCCTCTTCTCTCCGAAGAATGACGCGGCTGTGGTCAAAATATAGCCCTTCAATGTCATATAGACTACCTTGGAAGTACCCAGAGGCTATAGAGGCACCAAAAGTTCCTCTTGTTTCCTTACTTATTATGTCCTCGTGCTCTCGGAAAATAAATGAAGCAGCAGTTTTCTTCTCAACGAATTTGATAAAATTCTTACAAGTTAGGATTTTCGAATTCCAGCTACCCATTTGGATATAGCACCAAGTGTAGCGTTGTGAAAAGTGTGGGTGGATTCGGGGACGTAACACAGCTAACTGAAAGATCGCTTTTCGGGATGCCGTATTTATGTCCTTTTTACCTTAAGGTATTACACATAGCTCATGATAAATTACCTACGTAAGATTATTGTTTCAATTAAAAATATATATCATTAATAAGTAACTCACGTCATGTTATTGTTTGAGGGTGATACCATGGGGAAACACAAATTGATAGAATTTAATAAATAATAAGTATCTAAAAAATACCAAAATTGGGGTTATGTACATCATAGTTGACCGCAATATACCATACAAGTCACGTAGCTTCAGCACTTGTATTAATTATAATAATAATAATCCCATGAATCATTCATTCTTTAGGTTGTTTCACAACCATGAATAACTTTATAAATTGTATTTGTAGTGTCAGGAGGACTGTTATCAATTAACAGACCACAAAAACAATATATTCCGACTCTGAAAAATAATTTAATGAAATTGATGACGCAAATCTACCGTCTAGTAACGTGTACATGTTAATCATGAATATACACTCATAAATAATATACTTTCATAACTCAATAATATTCATACCAATTCAAAACTTGATAGATGTTCATTTACAAGGGGTAGTTCTTCCCTGTCGCGGAGCGCTATGATACATATGAGTATAATCAGATATATTAGGAGTGATTTTTATGTAAGAGTGCAAATCCGCCAACTGTGTCAGCACCCAGTGACAAAGATACACTTAACATACACACGGGAGTTGATTCGTTAAGAAGTTAGAGTTTTGAGTTGATGATTCTAGGTTAGGGTTCAGAGATCAAGGTGATAAGCCCTTTCGCGAGTCTTCATAATTTTAAGCGTTACACCGAATTTGGAAAAATATAGCGGGAACGGAACTCAAATAGGCTATAAAAATTTTCGGCTTGTAGTAACTCATTATCACCCTGCTGACTGTAGGCAAAAGAGATAAAACTTGACCTGAGTCTGGCTCCGGATTGAGGAAAACCCGAATTAAAAATTTCACAGAAAAAAAGGTTGATAAGAAATTATATTTTAGGCATTTTGAATGTTCTAATTGAGACGGAATTTTGCACGTGAAAAAATAATTTTAAATTAGATGAGTTTTTTTGGCGTTTAGAATTCCAAATTTCGACAACGAGAAGTTTCCTAGTGAAACTGAGGAACTAGGTGCTTGTATCGATACATTAGTTGTCTGGCAGCAATTTGAGATATGTTTCCAGATGGGATAACTTTCAGGATTTTAAAGCAGAAAATAATATGCATTTTTAGAAATCGGAAAGAGTACCTTTCCAGTTTCTACCCAGCTACACTACAGCCACCATAAGTCTGTGAAAGGGGGAACCACACATAACTTAGAAAGTCACAACTTAGAACTGTCATAACTTAGAAAACTTGGAAAAATCCACGTAACTTAGAAACACACAACTTAGAAAGATCATAACTTAGAAACACACAACTTAGAAACACACAACGCAGAACCACACAACTTAGAAACATCATAACGTAGAAAATCATAACTTAGAACTATCACAAGTTAGAAACACACAACTTAGAACTGTCATAACTTAGAAACACGTAACTTATAAACACGCAACGCAGAACCACACAACTTAGAAACGTCGTAACGTAGAAAGTCACAACTTAGAACTATCATAACTTAGAAACACACAACTTAGAACTGTCATAACTTAGAAACACGTAACTTAGAAACACGCAACGCAGAACCACACAACTTAGAAACGCCATAACGTAGAAAGTCACAACTTAGAACTATCACAAGTTAGAAACACACAACTTAGAACTGTTATAACTTAGAAACACGTAACTTAGAAACACACAACGCAGAACCACACAACTTAGAAACGTCGTAACGTAGAAAGTCACAACTTAGAACTATCACAAGTTAGAAACACACAACTTAGAACTGTCATAACTTAGAAACACGTAACTTAGAAACACGCAACGCAGAACCACACAACTTAGAAACGTCGTAACGTAGAAAGTCACAACTTAGAACTATCACAAGTTAGAAACACACAACTTAGAACGATCATAACTTAGAAACACGTAACTTAGAAACACGCAATGCAGAACCACGCAACTTAGAAACGTCATAACGTAGAAAGTCATAACTTAGAACCGCCATAACTTAGAAAATTCTAAGTTATGTGTTTCTACGTTGTGTGTTTCTAAGTTGTGTGTTTCTAAGTTATGACAGCACCCCTCTGAAAGGTACCCTTTCTGTCGTCCCTTCGCGTGCAATCGGCCTGCGCTAACAGGAGACATCCTGCCAACAGTCGCTACCACTCCTCGCGTTTACTCGACCTGCGCTGAAACATCGTCTTAAGGCACACGCGTAACAATTAGGTTTCCAGCACACCTCTTAAAAATATCTCACCTAAAATTATGTAGCCATACTAAAATTAATAAACATAATATTACTTTACTAAAAACTAAATACAATATTATTCGTCTTACTTGAATGTTCTCAAACGATGCGGTGACAACTAAACATTCATTTCCGTTATGTATAGGTTTAAGTATTTGCTAAAACATTTGCCGTTTATAAAAAAGGTAGCTGCATGCATGGGCGTAGATCCCGGGGGGGCCAGGGGGGCCCGGCCCCCCCCTGGAATTAATGGGCCCCTCCTTGGGGGGGCCCACTTCGTGATTTTAAAGTTAATGATGTACACACACACACACACACACACACATATATATATATATATAATCAGATTATTATTTACAACGACCACAGACGCTTTGACATGCTTTACATTCCTACCTTCGAGTTCCGTAGTTATTTTCCCTTACCCCTTCTGCGAAAGCCATGGTATGGAGTTTTGCAGTGAGAACTTTGAAACCCTTAATTCCTAGAAACCGTTCATTCCAAAGGACGAAGCTAGGGTAGTGTTCAGTTAGCATTTCCTCCCCATTGTTACCCACACTACCTTGTACTCTGAAACGACAGTATTATAGGTTTCAGGTAGTCTGTTTTTAAAGTGGTTTTGCTCTCGTGTGCGCCAGTCTTCTGCTTTCTTGGCAAACATCAACATGGATAAGTTCGTGACGCGGAAGAAACGGAAAACATTCTCACCTGGTAAGCTTGATTGTTTTATACTATTATTTAGGTAATATATTTTATTTAAGTTATTATGTAATGTTATTTTTCCCAGTAAATAAACAACTTAATACTTAAACAGTAATTATAGCAGAATTTAGTTTATTTACGAACTAAAACTTATATACCATTTTCTGGAATTTTTTTTAGCTCATCTCCATTCTGTAAGTCTAGCTGCTCTGTACGTTACAGGGAATAATTTTTTTCCTCGTCAGTATGGAATTTAAAATCACTCTCCTTTTATTATCAAACGATAATATTTCACAATTCATGGCCGATAATCACTTTATAACATTTGTTATTTGATAACTGCAACACTGCACGAGTAAACAGAAGTAAAAGTTAGAAAGAAGTATTTAAACGTTACACATCCGTATTTAAGTTAAAAAGGAAGCAAACGCGTCTCTTTAATAACTAATCAAGTGGCATATTTTAACTAAATATATAATTCACTGCCAAAATACTGATTATACTAAATATAAGCCGAGAAATGTATGTGGTTCAATTAGCTGTAGGATAAATTTCATAGTTCTATCTCCGAGATTTTTCATTTGTGTCATTAAGTTTTTTTTCTTTTTTATCTGGTTGATGCCTTTACTAAATAAAATAGTCTTTCAGGGTTTTAATATGATTAGATCGTTCATTTGATGTTGATCCGTTTATTAGCTTTGGCGCTTTGGGTTTTTAGGGCGCATCAAAAACTGTGAACAAAGAATTTCACGAACAGCATTTGAATCGCAGTAATTATGTGATGTGGCATAAAAAACCCGACTAAGTGCGAGTCGAACTCGCGCACGAAGGGTTCCGTACCATTATCTATAAAAACGGCAAAAAAAAATCATGTCTGTTGTATGGGAGCCCCACTTAAACAGTTATTTTATTCTGTTTTAGTATTTCTTGTTATAGCGGCAACAGAAATACATCATTTGTGAAATTATATTCTGTTTTCACGTTTGTTGTATGGGAGCTCTGAGGCGTCTGAAGACATGGTTAAGAAGTACCATGACTCAAACCCGTCTCAACTTAGTGACTGTGTGTCATGTTCACAAAAGTCGTTTGGATGAACTTAGTTTACACGAATTAGCTAAAGATTTTGCTTCAAGATCTGAAATTAGAATAAACACTTTTGGAAAATGGTAATGTGTGGGTGGGGTGTTATCTATTTGCATTATATTCACGTATATTATTTTTATAGATTTTTTCATGGATATTTTATGTATTAAGGTTAGCAAATTATTCAAACATGTTTGAGAGATCACTACTTATAGTCATTAATTAATAATTACTAAAACATATGTTGCTCTGCTTTATTGTTAATATCACTTACGTAAAAATAAAGTGTATAACATACGAGCTTATCATCCAGAGAAGACTTGTTTCGGTTGACCTCTAGCGCAAAATTCTTAAACCATAGAATTCACGGGCCCCTCCTGGAAATCCTACAGATTTGCGCCCATGGCTGCATGTACCTGTTTCGTTGTTTTTTGGTCGTTTTTTATTTATTTATAATACTATTTTTTTTTGCATAAATGAGATGTGTTAAAAGATTTTTCGTTTGGCAAATTCTTTTTTTCATTTTTAAATTTTTTTACATAAAAATTTTAAATACTAAGTTAACACAAATATTTTACACATACTAAATTATTTGAATAAAATCGGATTATTAATAAATTATTTGAAGTATTTCAGCATATATCATATTTTTAGTCGTATTTTCGTGTAGTATTAGTATATACTGGTTTTATCCGCAATCTGATCTAGATAAGGTAACGTATAATTGTCCGTGGGAAAAACAGTATTCTCTCAAATATTTTCCGACATACTTAAAAGTTTGCTCCAGATCTTTATTTATAGTAACTGCAAACTATACACGCGCAGGAAATTGTAACCATTTAAAACTAAATGGTAAATATGTGGGTATAATCGGAATGCGAGGTATTAGTACCGTTTGCCCAACTGCTGGCCCAGTCAACACTATAGCTACTATGACATAGTTTCTAAGATATTTCACTTGAAGTCTGGTTCCATTACATATATTTGGTGTCCTAATGTTACGTAATAAAATAATTGTAATGCCAATTTTTAATTTCAATAAATGTGTGGGTAGCCCACACGGATTCAATGCATATATTCTTGTGGGTAATGTACGGCGTCTTCTTGATGGTATCAATGTCAAGGTAGTACAAGATGTCGTCTGGTAGTTTAGAAACTATTTTGTTGGCGTCAACGATTATATTCCTGGCAGCTAAAATTGACCTCTCACACATCCATTTATAATTTTTTTCATGGATATTGGCCACATCCGGATACACTTTAGAGATAAGTTCTTCATTGTTGGTCACGATCTCACCAAGGTTTTTATCAAAGGTAAATTCTTTTTGTCTGATTCAGGTACTTTCCCATCACCAATTAAAAGGAGCTTTACTGGGAAATCCGTGCTTCCTCCACCCAATTGACTCCTCATGTTGGTATTCAGCTTCAAGGATTCAACAGACTTCCGCAATGGGGAAGATTTTAAGCAAGATTTAATAATATCTGCTTTAGTTCCCCTAACTATTATAGGTAATGTTTGTCTGAAATAACCAGACAACATCAAAGTAATTTCATCCATAGCTTTATTTGAGCTTCTTATGTCTCTGAGAGTTGTATCTAAGGTCTCCACGCGAGCTCTATTAGTCATAGTGTACTCACCCCATATTATTAGGCTTGCATCTTGCAAGACCTTGCCCAATGAGCCATTTTTATGGATAGAGCACACACTGTCTCTTTCAAGTGATGCTGTAAGGGGTAGTTTAAAAGTGGAATGAGCCTTCCTTCCTCCTGTCGATAGTGTGGCAGCAATACCTGACGACGCAACGGCTATTGCTATTTTTCCCTGTGACCTAAACTTTTGCTAATTTTAAATTGGTCCCAAGAGTCTTGCCAGTACCACCTGGAGCTTCTTAAAAAAAAGGTTTTGCCTTCGTCAGCGAAAACGCTTTTTAAAACAGAATTTTAAGCTAAAAGTTGATCAGTTACTAACTTTGGGTTCATATTTGGAAATATATCTTTTAAATTAATTTAAATCATATGGTCTCTGCTAAAATTCTTCTAGAGGGTCCATATTATTAGTATTATCGCGAATCGGTGCCGGTAGTCAGAAATCTGTAAGAGGTTTTTTTATCACAGATGTCATGAATTTTATCCTTCATTGTTTTTTTTTACATTGTATTGCATTAGCGGGTCATGATCTTCGTTTTGAACTCTATTTAATATGTCCCCTCACCAATTATTACAAATTTGTTTCCATAATTTGGCTGGCTCTAATGGATGGCAAAATATTAGGATTAACACAAATAACTCTCTAAGTTTTATTGCTGACTCAGAAATAGCTGCGTCAAAAATAATATTTTCCAATGTTCATCTCCTGATAATAATCCTTGAAAGCGCTTTGATATGTTATCAATCACAAGTTAAATCACAAGCGCGGGGACAACTTTATGCAGTCTAATGAGCGGTCAGATTTATCCCCGAATGTTACCTGCCCCGTGACATTATGATATTCATAGACCCTACAACCATTTTTTTTTTTTTTTTTTTTAGCTTTTTTACAGTTTAATGACACTAAAACAATTAAATTTCACGTAGACAACACATTTTAAAACAACATTTTCCCCTGTATCAAGTAAATGGTAACTTTTCCAACTGGAAAGTTATTCGAAACAAACAGATATGGTTGCAGAACGACAAAGGTGGTAGCACTGCTACGCCTCCGGAAGCTGCTGGCAGGCCGTGCGCTGCTACGCCACGTCCGCCAGTCCGGCGCCACGACGCTCTTCTCTCTCTCTCTCTCTCTCTCTCTCTCTCTCTCTCTCTCTCTCTCTCTCTCTCTCTCTCTCTCTATCTCTCTGGTTCTCTTGCAATCGCGATCGTCTCACTGGTCTCCTCATTTAGTTTTTTCTCTCTCTCTTCGATGTTTTTTTGCTCTCGTAGTGGAAACGAGGTCAAGAGCCTCAAGGTCAGCCTGCAACAAGAGCTGCGTCAGTTACACTGGACGGGTTACCCAGCTTCTCATTCGGAGAAAAACTCGGGTAGCTACATAGCGCGGGGTTTTCATGAAAACGACTCTGTTTGGCCGATGGACACCCCCCCCCCCCCCCAAAAAAAAAGTTTTTTTTCTTCTTCAGTCGGTAGAGCCGACATTTCCCCCCCATTTCCGATTGGATCCGGTTTTGCTATTTCTGCTTCCACTTTCTTTTCATGTTTTGCGACTTATTTACTTTACTGCGTCAGAGTTTTTTCTAAATAGCTCTGACTATCCGTATACTGTCCGCAGCACTGTACTGTATGCAACAGGGCAGTGTAACCTCTCAGTAGACAACCACACGCACTGACAGACAACACGGCGAGTTACTTCTTCCCGTATTCTTGGAATCAAATCATGTTTTGATAATCCTTCAAAGATGGATAATATTTTCCTTACAAAACATACCAATGGATTTTCATCCAACTACATAATGAGAATAAATCAATTAAAAAAGTAATTATTTATTCAAATTTAAGTTACGTTAAAAAAATGCATTTGAATAGCCAGCTATAAACACACTAACATAGAGTAAATAAAGGATATGCACACTACGGCGTGCGTGCTTTTGTTTGATAATTTTTTTTAACTCGCGCACGCGCAGAAACCCTGCAGCCATCAAACAGTCTGCTCGCGACCAAGTTGGAGCAGAGTCATTCGGTGTTGTTGCCTCGTGTCTGATCGCGACTGTTTTCTGCCATCGTGCCGCGCATGATTCTGCGTGCATTGCTCGTGTGCAAGTGCATGGAAGTCAACTACTGTCGGACCAAATGTGGCGTCGTCTCGTCTCGTGCCTCGTTCCACGTGTGTACACCCGGCCTTAGTCTTGGAGTGACAGGTTTCAAACACGTCCGTTTTTGGTGTCGCTCTCTGTTTGGGAATGACATCGGAATGACGTCGGTCCGGCTGCCTCCCAGGATGATTTGCCGAGTGAGCTAGCCCAGAGCAGCTACCAGGGAACTAGCCCAGAGCAGCTACCAGGGAACTAGCCCAGAGCAGCTACCAGGGAACTAGCCCAGAGCAGCTACCAGGGAACTAGCCCAGAGCAGCTACCAGGGAACTAGCCCAGAGCAGCTACCAGGGAACTGCCGTGCGCCGGCGCACACGAGTCGCTCAAGAGGCGGGTGTTGGTCGCTGCAGGCTCCCTGAGCTGGCAAGGCCACACAGCACACCCTGACTCTGGAGTCGCAACTGCACACGGAGCTGTCCACGTCCCTGGCCTGTCGTGTGCTTGAGCAGGTGCTCGTAGCGACGCACCGCAGACATGGTACAGGCAGTGGTGTAGCCAGGATTTGTGTATGGGGGGTGCTAAGAAGCATGCCCCCCCCCCCCCGTAATAAAGCAGAGGGTCTGGGGGTCCTCCTCCGGGAAAATTTGGATTTTAAGGTGTAAAATAGTGCTATTTTAGCTGTTTTCGGTACTTAAATTTAAATATTGTAATGGTAAATTTTTTATTAATTTTTAATATGAAATTCGTTTGAGTGATGAATAAGAAGTTAATTAAAGATTGGATCCTAAGGGGGGGGGGGGTTTGAACCCCTAACCCCCCCTCCCCTGGCTTCGCCCCTGGGTACAGGTAGCATGACCGGGATGACGGTCTACCCGCAGTTGCACACGAAGGCGCACGGAGCTACACGAAGTTACATGGCCCTTACAAAAATGTTACACGGAAGTACACGAGCAGCTAGTTAGTTATGGACCGATAATCCTCCGAATCAAAAACATGTTCGTCAATTATAAAAAAAAAAGGCATACAAAAATTTACACCAAAAAAAGTACTATTTTACTTAAAATATAAAATACTTTAAAATATAACCATTTATACTTTGAAGGGCCATGACAGCGCCGGCATACACTCGACATGTTATGCATGTGAGGATAGATATGCCAAAGAATTCCGGCGCAATACTTATTTTTACTCCCGTCCTTGTTTATTTCGGTGATTGGCTCAGCGGGTGCGGAGTCTCTGTCCTCTGGAGACAGCCGTCGACTGTAGCTGCAACTGCAAGGTGGGTTGCCTGGGCGGAATGTGGTCACCTCCCCCTCCCCCCAGCCCAGGTCGGCGAGTGGTCCGCCCACCTGGTGTCATCGCCGTCTGCTCCTGCACACGCTACACTACACTGCACTGCACTCGTTCTTGGTGCCCACGGTGGCTTACAGCTCGACATTGTGCAACATAGGCCTTAGTGACTGGGGGGACCCTCAACGGGTGTTGTCGCAGTAGTCGTATCGAACTCGAAGACGTTACCATGAAGAAATTTGTTCTTGTCAGTGTGACATCAATCGTTTTCCTTTCCTTTAAAAGCATTTTGTCGGGAAGATATATTTTACTTTTTTGAATCAAGGTGTTTCATTAGTACTTTATGCTATTTTATATTTTTTAGTAGTATTAGTTAAATTTAATCAATACGAGTTTCCATTTTACAAATTCTCACCTCACCTGGCCACTCGGTCTGAAATTTTATGAAAGGTATTTTAGACCAAGTGGCCATAATTCTCAGGAAGCACGAAATACATGCAGTTATCAAACCTATAATCAAGATTTCTGGATCCCTGACATCTACCGAAAATCTAGCCGGTGTGTACAAGATTCTACGTTCATGTAGAAAATTATTTATAGGACTAACTGGCAGGCGAATGATCACAAGAGTTAAAGAACACATCAGCGACTATAATCATGAAAACTGTGTCAAGGTAAATGTAACAAGCACCCAGTTATTTGTGGAAGCTCTGCTTCTGGCGTCACGACACACAAAGCCTCAGAGGGCATTTGAGGATTCGGCGGTAATGACCTCAGAATGTAACTATACCCTGATGATGGCGACTGCAACGTCGACCGAAACGTCGGTGGTATCTTTGCTTTCGACGCGGCTACAACCCATAAGCCAAGCAACTCCAAAGCCCGTAGTTACCAAACACAGTAAATACTGGACTTGGAGCGAAAAAGCGCCTGTTCAGCCTTTGCGCCAACACCACAAAAATAATCAAAGAAAAGTCAATTAAATATCATGATGTTTATTAATATAAGCATTTATTTTAACTAACACACGAATTTATTTTATTCGTGCAGTTTTCGTTCACGTGTATTTTTTCAAAAGATATAGCAATAACGGCGCTGATGAGAATTTTCACGCTGTTATGTTTGGTAAACTGTTACTTGTTAGTTTCCGACCGTCAATTGTAAGCAGTACGTGATCTCTGGAAGAGACACGTGTTAAACAAAATAAATTGAACAGACCCTGGCCTAAATCCGACCACGGGCCTCTTTGGTGCTTGAAATCATCATTTCAGTTACATATTGTAATTTTTGATCAAAGGTAAACGACAAACGCATTAACCACACGGCAGTGGGATGGCAACCATTATTTCTACAAATAAATTCGAACGGACTTCTTGTCATCAACCAATGGTCGGTAGTTCACGATTAAATTCTACATTGAGGTGTTATTTCGTGGTTAGCAAATATTTCGCATTTTTCGCGATTTGGGGTAAATTTCGCGTAAAAGTTCGCAATGGCTCCAGCGATGGGAGATCCTCCTCGTACCTAGGATCGTCTTGGGGACGCCAGCTTCATTCACGTGAGTTAGCATTTCGGACACGGAGACGGAAGTAGTTGTAGTGGCAGAACTGTGTAGTGGCTCTCAAGCTGTCCTAGATGACGAGAACCGGTCTAGTTCCCGAAACGTCACAACTGTTCCGCCGCCTGTCACCTGCTCTCAGTATTTTATATTGCTTGTAAGTAACTTCCTTCATGTGGGAGTCAAGTGTTCGTGAATAAACATAATGTAATACTTTGCAAGTGACCGTCGAAATAGGTATACGACTGATAGGTACTGCTTTGAGAACTGTCAAATTTGAGACTAGTAACATATACCTATAGACATAACATATTTCAGGACTTGCCCTTACATACCTACTATTGAAGACAAGTCTTAGCATGGTTTTCTTTGACACATAAATGGTGATTTATTTAAAGGTTAATAATTTAATTTATAATGTTTTAGCTCAAGTTTGGTGTGTTACGGTTGGCGGGTCGTTTTTCCTGAAGCTCTGCACACCGGGACACGTAACTGAGTGCGCGAGTTGGCGGTGACGTCATTGTTTTTAGGTATTTTTACAATCTATATCATAGGTAGTTTTATTGTTAGTGGTTTAGTAAGGTTGCGGTCATTTTTAATGAACATTCTCAGTTCATTATTTGTCTTTCGCATTGTAAAACCTACTTTTAATATTCTAAAGAAAATATATTTTGATATAAAATTATCTACATTTAATTTTAGAACATTTCTGATTATTAATTTGGCTTTATTAACATTGGGTGTTTTTGGTATTTGATGATTTACCGGTTTGGAGCGATTTAAGATTTTT
The DNA here is from genome assembly GCF_032445375.1 of Bacillus rossius redtenbacheri. NCBI lineage: Eukaryota > Metazoa > Arthropoda > Insecta > Phasmatodea > Bacillidae > Bacillus > Bacillus rossius. Next base: position 12,307,308 of record NW_026962012.1, on the reverse strand, counting down.
AAAGCAAAGCTCCCAGCCAGTGTTAAGCCCGTGGACTGTCGCCTTCCAGTCAGGAAGAGCCGACATCTTGTGTTATCGATTCTAATGTCTCGGTTGTCGATGTTACATTAAAATAAACTAAAATAAAATAAAAACTAGGTGAAACAAATTTCGTCTATCGGCGCCCAGGGGCTAAATGGCCAGGCGACGTATACAGTCACAGTTCCAGGTTGTTGCCTCAGACCTGCGCAGACGATGGTCTGTCGAGTTCGTCTCCATTAGAAAAATCCTCCGCCCCATTTAGCTTTTATTTTATGGCTAGGCGGCAATAAACAGTTACTCACCCCTGACAGGTAGGCAGTCCGCAATCCGAGTAAGTAGCTAGTTGTCACGTGCTGCCTATCTCTCAGGGAGCCGGACTTAAAAGGAGTCCGCCCACCTAGCGTTGTTGCTATTTCTTAATTGGATTGAAACCAGTACTCAGGGAGTCCACATTCTGGAAATTCAGGGAAGTGTGAATTGTTAGGGAAAATAAGTAAATTTACGTGAAATCCTGGAAATGTCATAGAAATTACTCAGTGAAGTTGGGGAAAATGTCATGCTCGAGTCTGCATTCAAACAGACTGAAGGCATATTTTAGATGGCGTTTTTTCGCAAGTTATTAACACTATAAAGTAGTATATAAAAGGTCCTGTTTGAACTAGACCAGCTATAGGGATGATGGAGGTTGAATTTTCTTTATGTCTTTCAGAAAATTGTAAAATATGTTAAAAAATAAATTTAAAAAAAATTGTCTGGGAAATTTGTAATTTTAGTCATGAAAATTCAAGAAAAATAATAAACTTAGAAATAATAATATAAGTAGTATTTAATCCGCGGTGGTTTTGACGTGAGAACGTCAAATAAATCGATGAACGCTGGCTGCACGCACGAAAAAGTGTCCCATTACGCACACTGTCCCGTTACGCTGTGTCCCGTTACGCTCATTGTACGCTTGCGCCGCATCTATCTCTCTTCCACTCGATTGGAACAACCATCGATTTCACTTTTTCGAGGCACATTAAACTTGAAACACTCCCATTCGTTTCCTACTTTTCCTATCATCGTCCTATCCTTAACAGAATAACACAGATTGGAAGAAGTTAAATAGCAAACATGTATAAAATTTATAGTTAGAATAATCTCTTCGTTAAAGTAATAAACATATTTGAATTAATGAGTGCAAATAAAAGTAAATTTATCAATTAAATTGTAGACTTCATTTCACTCCTTCTTTGTATCCATACAAAATAGTGATAATTCAATAAAAATGACTCAATTTTATTCATAAAGGTATGCAATCCTTTCATCAATGTTTTGTTATGATGTTGTCACGTTAAACTATCGTCCTTAAACCGACTTTACAGACAACCAATTTTTTTTTCTTCATCATTTTCAAATATCATTAATGCTCGCTCCCATATCGAACATGTTTACAACTTCGGACAAACTATTCATCCACCCCGCACACAGACGGCGTCACTTCGCTCCAGGGCAACAGACGTGCAGGTTCCCGACCCGACCACAAGCATGCACGCCGTCAGGTCAACTGTCCTAGGTCGACACACGGCGTGCCACGCCCCGGGTCCACTCTGCAGACACAGCAGCGCGAGGAATTATCCTGCAAGTCCTTTCATTTGGGAACCCGCGGTCCTCCCGCGGAGATATTCCAGATCCTCTTCCATCATTACCGTTTCTCATTATGCTGCGGTTGCCGCCTCATTATTCAGGAGGAAAATCCTGAAGGATCATTTTCTTCTGAATTTAATTACCAGCCAAAAGAAAAAAAAGAAGAGAATGAGCTTTTCCAGTGGCGGACGAAGCTTCAAACTTCTGGGGGGGGGGGGGGAGGGGGTGACTGGTGGTGTTTGGGGTGGCAGTTAAATGGGGAGTCCGAGATTTTGAAAAAATATATATCCCTTAAAAAAACTTGTTTTAACGCGTTTCAAACGTCCTCAGAAATCACTATATAAACAATAATTTTTATCTTATTACTTAAGTATTATATTATAAAAAGTACAGTAGTATTTAAAATGTATAATGGTTCTGTGTGGGTAAGCCTCAAGCAGCGTGGAAAGGCCCGTATGAAGTCTTGAAACGACTAAATGATGTGGTCTACTGCATCCAGAGGGGAAAAAAGGGACGAGTTAAGATGGTACATTTGGACCGATTGAGATAATATGCCAGAAGAGATGTGTTACCTGTTCTGGACGAACAGGTTTAAGGAGGGGGATGTGTTGCGATCGTGGGATGCAAGAGAGCGACGCGCGCCAGTTACCTGAGCAGCCTGGCTGTTCCACACGGCCACTGACGTCACACGCATACCTTGGAGGATTATAGCGGCCGGCCTCGCCACACTCCCTGCCCCCACGCCGTCTTTCCTCGGCGCTGTTACCTACACCCGAGTGGTCTGGGAATTCCGCGGGCTTAAAGAGGCCATAGCATGGAGTGGCGTGAATGAGCGTCGCTATTCTGGATGCTTCGAGCATCGGGTCGGCAGGGATGACGCGACGGGCCACAACCACTCCAGTCAGTTCCAGAAAGGACTGCCACGGGTATAAAAGCGACGACGACGGCCTCCGCGGCAGTTGAGTTCCAAGAGCCGAGTTGAGTGAAGTGCGAGTTCGGCGAGGAGGCAGAAAGACCACAATTTGCGAGTGTTACTGAGTGGCGAGAGACTGTGTGTGTGTGTGGACAGGTGCAGTGAGGAGTGAGATATGTAGAACTTGACAGTTGTTTAGTGATTTGTGAACAGACATTAAGTGGGGTGATCTAATTAGTAATGTAAATATCAGTAATCAATAAAACTGTATAACATTTATTTGTTTTATCCTTACGAATACGTTTTACTCACTCGTAACAACATAATAGCTTTACAATTGTTATGCATTTATTTTTATTGATATAAATAATTATAATTACTTTTAATTACCGGTAATTGATATTGTTGTGATCTGTGCAGGCTGGGTCCAGGCGACATGAGGCTGTGCGTGCTGTGTGTTGTCTCGCTGGCGCTGGTGGGGGCGCCCCCCTCCCTCGCCCAGACCAAGGAAGTCACGTGAGTACCCCCCCTCCCTCTTTACAACCCACCTCTCTTGCGCGGCGACCTCTTATCATGACCCATTCAGTAATTATAACCAAGCCATATCTTAGGACCACTTTTTCAACGCATTTAACATCAACAGATTCTGTTGAAATGATTTAATATAAATTATAATTTACCACCTTTAATTTTTTCACACTCTTTATCCTTCATTAACTATTTTTATATTTGCCAAATCACACTCTTTAGGTAAATTAGTTGTGTATTATTTATCCATTTTTTTTTTTACTACGCTATATTTCTTAGGTCGCAATTTTTTAAGTCATGTGTATTATGCCTATAAATGGAATTACCCCGTGGGTTAAAAATAAAACATTTTTATTTTTATTCATCCATCAATAAGATAAAACGCTAACGCTTTAATAATTTCAGTGTATTGAAGATTGCTTCCACATTCACCCTCTCCCCTTTTTTTTTAAGTTTCTGAATTATTCACTCAACGAAAACCCGTTATATTATTTCATAAGGATGAGCAGTCTACTACCAATCAGAATTGAATTCTTTGTATCATATTACACTGGGACTAGAGATGGAAAGAAGTGATGAAGTGAACCATAACTCTTACCTGCGACTCCGTCACTTTAATGCAGTAAGTAGCTTAGTCTACGTGCCTCATTGTATGTTCGTGCTACCATATTCGTTTCCTATTTTCTTAAAGTGTATTGTTGTGGCAGGCTATGAGACACTAATGTCTAGAAGTTTCTCTATTTGGTGACTCACTTTGCTCTGTCCCTGGAATGCATAGCTAAAAAACTTTTAAAACTTGTTTTAAAAAACCTTTTGGTCGGTACTCAAACTTCCACTGTCTCAGTTGTTGATTGCCTTCAAATGAATATTTCCAATATGCTTGCCTTAAGCAGTTTCAATAATTATTTTTCATTTCCATTTTTATGAAAATTTTGCCCCCTGCGGCACTCGATCCAAGTGGACATCGACACCACTGCGTGGCGTGTTTGTGCGATGTGACACGAGTCCTCAAGCATTTCAACTGAACACGTCATGTTTCCTTCAAACTCGCACACAGCACAAATATGAACCATTCACCAACCATCTCTGTGAATATGACAATGACACTCAACATAGCTAAAGCATATTCCTGGTATTATCACAATGATTTTATGTAAAAATATCTCCTATTGTGTGCAGTAGCGTAGCCAGGATTTGTGTATGGAGGGGGGGGGGGTTAAGAAGCATGGTCCCCCCCCCCCCCTATTTAAGCGGGGACCCGGGGTCCTCCCCCGGAAAAATTTGGATTTTAAGGTGTAAAATAGTGCTATTTGAGCAGTTTCGGTACTTAACTTTAAAAATTGTAATGGTAAAAATATTATTAATTTTTTAATAAATTTTTTTTTAGTGATGAAGTAAGAAATTAATTAAAGATATTTTAATCAATCCAAGTGCCTTGTCCACGTAAACTCCAAATAATAAATCATGCTCGAAGCTAGAAATAAAAAAAAAGGAATAAAAATGTTTGGGTTTCGGCAGAACTGGCCTATTCCTGGAAACAATTAGCTTTAGCTTGAAGAGTTACCCAGTTACCACCTGCTTATAATTACCGCGCTGGTTAAATACAGTAGGTGTAAGATATTTGAAAGCTTGGGACCCGTCACGGCGTCACAACCTTATAGCTTCTGCTCGAGACAGGGTTAGGGGAAGGGAAGGAGAATCGGTAGATGCTCGCTTACTCTTCCCCTCCAGTGCAGTGGCCGGTGATGGCAGTAAGACACCCAGGCTTTTAGCTAACCTGCTTTCAGATAAGAAAAAAAAAAGGTGATTAAGGAGGGGGGGGGGGTTAGAAGCCCTAACCCCCCCCCCCGGCTACGCCCCTGATTGTAAATAATCAAGTGAAAGGAACTTTCAGTCGCTTCATTAAAAAATAATAATAAAATGAATCCTTTTTTAGTTACTTACCTCAAAAATGTTTTTATTATTTTTTGTATTTGCCACTGGTGTAACCAGCCATGTGCTTATTGTCTTAATATTTTTTTTATTAAAGTACGGGGCCCCAAGCTTGTAAGTTAAATAATTTATTGTTTTGAAATATTGAATACTCATTATCTTTGTAACTTAAGTATGTTCATCATGATGATATTATTTTTATATAAAAAATAATAATTTAAATAAGAATAAATGGCCTGAACCGAGACATAAAGGTTATTATTTCTTGTAAAATCAGTTCCTTTTCGTGATTTAATTTAATAAATATTTGTGGTATTCTGTTGGTTGTAAGAACCACGTGATGAGTCAGTCGGCATTTCCTCTCTACTCGTTATTTCTTTGAATACAACAACAAAGCAGTGCCGTTGAACCTGAGATCCCGGAGTCTTCCGTCGTGTTTTTACCTTTGGTGAGGTTTGGTAAACCGAACCAAGAGTAAGTTATGGGCAGAGTACACCTGCACGAGGTTGTAGTGAGTGCCGGACGTGTTCGCGCCGCAGCCACCAGGAGATCAAGGAGGCGATCGTGGCGCTGGTGCGCATGTTCCGCGTGAACGCGGACAAGCTGGAGCGGCACGAGTCGCGCGAGAGGCACCTGGGGGAACAGCTGAAGAAGACGCTGGCGGGGCTGGAGAAGAGGCACCGCGCCACGGACCTGACCGTCGACGCCGTGGCCAAGGCGGTGGGCGCGCTGGACCAGAGGCTGCAGGACATGGAGCGAGCCGCGCTGCAGGTGCCGTGCCTCGGATACACTCTTGTCATAGATGCACTAGTGCCGTAGACGACCTCGTGTCATAGAACCACTCGTGTCATAGAACCACTCGTGTCATAGAACCACTCGTGTCATAGACGCACCTTTGTCATAGACGCACTCGTGTCATAGAAGCACTCGTGTCATAGACGCACTCTTGTCATAGACGCACTCTTGTCATAGAACCACTCGTGTCATAGACACACTCTTGTCATAGACGCACTGTTGTCATAGACGCACTCTTGTCATAGACGCACTCTTGTCATAGAACCACTCTTTGTCATAGAACCACTCGTGTCATAGAACCACTCGTGTCATAGAACCACTCGTGTCATAGAACCACTCGTGTCATAGAACCACTCGTGTCATATACGCACTCTTGTCATAGACACACTCTTGTCATAGACGCACTCTTGTCATAGACGCACTCTTGTCATAGACGCACTCTTGTCATAGACGCACTCTTGTCATAGAACCACTCTTTGTCATAGACGACCTCGTGTAATAGACGCACTCTTTTCATAGATGCACTCGTGTCATGGATGCACTATTGTCATAGACGACCTCGTGTAATAGACGCACTCGTGCGCGCGGGGCCGTAGACTAGAGATGTGATCGGGACAGTTGTTTGTATCGCCAGATTTTGTACATGATAAGGTCACGTTATCCGATATTGTATCATAAAATACTTTACATATTTCTAAATTGCTATTATTTCTTGTACTTTGTATTCAACTTAACTCGTAAAATTCAGAGGTACGAATTCGTCATGTTGGTGTTTGACGACAAAATAAATATAATAAGCTAGACTTAGGTTCATAACTTAGCAAAAAAAAATATTAACGGTGAAGTTATTTACTTTCATTACAAGACTATTACGTTTGTGACATAATATGATTGTAAATATTGAAAATCGCACGAGATTTTTGCTCTGAATACCTTTGAATTACCAATTTACGAACTAACCAGTTCAAACATAGACATTGGCCGACTAGTGTCAACTGCGCACATGACTTAAGACTGGCCAATATAACTGTTAAAATCTGCTGATTTTGAGTTACGTTACCAAGGACTACGTTTGTTTACAAACGGTATTCCAACTGTTATGAACTTTAATTAAAAATTATTAGAAGTTAACTAGTAACTTCTTTACATGCAGGGTATATTAAAACCCACTTATAATGAAATATCAAATACTCATAGCATTAAAACTTTGGAAAATGTGGTCACATGTCAATTACAGCGCGGTCAGTGCATGCGGTCTATTAGTCTGCATGCCATACGAACCAAGTATTCACACCTGCTTAATACACGGTACCTGATTTGGACACTTCTTTTGTTTTCACGTACAACCTTTTGAATGTGGATTTGATCCTAAATCATCTCCACGAATCCCGTTCTTGGATCAGAAATTACAAATGTGTATACAACTATAAAATATTAACATGAAAATTAATTTAAATCTTAAAGAATTGTGCTGTAGAAAGAAAAGCTTATTGAACAAATATAAGCCATCTAATGTTCGTTAAAAATATTAAAAATTTATTGCTACTTTTTGTAACTGCAAAATATAATCTCAAAACATGACAAGGGTGTTAAGATTATGTTTTTCCTACAAAAATAAAATATATCCATGCATTAAATTAAAACCAGTTATTAATTACTAAATATTTTCATTTGCGAAGAAATTTAGCACAATAATTTATTTTTTTCTAAGTAGCAGATAGTTATTATTTTTATTATTTTCTATTTATTATCTTTGCTCTCGGTGCACGGAATTAAGTATAATTTATAATCATAAACATATGAAAACTTAAAAAAAATTCAATACAATTTTGGACAATCCTTAGTTAACATTGAAATGTGATAGCGCAACGTTCTAAGTAGAGAAAAGAAAGTTTTCGTTGCCGTTGTAGTGTCACAACTCTGCCTAAACGTTCGATAAATCTATCTTGTTATTAACTATGTTGTTTGGTTTTTGTATTTCAAACATAATAATATAACAAACTAAAGTGAGAGTAGTATTTAAATGTATTTCCGAGCCCTGGTTTAAATGACTGACCGAACTCTGACGTCACGACGGCCATCTTAGATGACCTTAACCTTGAACTTCAATTTTTTTTCAAAATTTACCAAAATATTACTCTAAAATTTCCAAAATTTGCTAAAATTTCGTTTTTAGGAAATAAATCCACAAAAAACTCAGAAAAATAATAACATTTCCCTGTTTGAGGGGGGAAAAACCGTAAAAAATTCAAAAATTCGAATTTCAAAATACTCCCCCCTCCCCCCAAAAAAAGAAAATTCCTCATAGCGGCTTAATTCCCCATCGTCTAGCCGCACTAAACCACCTACATCATGTCCGCCATCTTGTCGTCTGCTTGAGGTCGCCATCTAGGATTATGACATTACAGCCGCCATCTCCTTTTCGTCTGCTGGGGGCAGCCATATTTATTTCCAGTATTTGCTTCCAGGAACGCTAGTCACATCGTCTGCCCGAGTGTACTGCCGCCTTATTGGTTTGAATATCATCTTGGCCGCCATCTTGGAAATTCGTAATTTAGATAGACATTCAGAAAAATTCCAAAATTCATCAAAAAATTCACCTTTTAATTTATTTATTCATACGATCTATCCAATCCTTGGTTCGATACTTGATTTATGGAAAAGAAAATTGATTTTTATGTAAAAAATAATAATTTCAATGAAACTGATACAAAGTCCTAAAAGAGGCTTAAAAAATTCTACTAAGTTGCAGCAAGCTGGCAATCTTCGTTTGAAACCAACACAGTGGAACGTCACTATTCTTCAACCCCCCCCCCCCCCTGAACTGTTTCATGGCCTGTTTTACACACCTCAGTGAGTAGTAAGTAAATACAGGTCCGAGGACAGATTTCAGGCTATGGAGCCGGAAGCAGACCATCATTTGGATTATGACGTCACGGCGGGCATCTTGGATGACCTTGACCTCCAACTTTGCCAAAATTTCTCAGAATTGGCAGAAATTTGCAAAATAAATTCTCCCAAATCCTACAAAATTTTCAGTTTTTTTTTTAAAAAAATTCCCTATTTCTATTGAAAAATTCTCGTTTGAGGGAAAATTTACAATTTTAGTCATTAAAAATGCCAGTGGCTTGAAATGTCCGCTTAAAGACCGCATATACGAGCCTCCATCCCTAAGCCTCCAAGGTCATGACCTAGACAATTATAATGCCATGGCCGCCATTTTATTGTCTCACCGATAAACTTTTAGCTACGACCGCCATCTTTAAAATCCATATTTTTATGCTAGGAAATCGGGAAAAAAATTAAAATTAATATTTTTTTTTAAATAAAAACATACCACCATCTTGAAAAATCGTAACTATAATCGGAAAAATTTTAAAAATAAAAAAAAAAAACAATTCAATATAAAATGTTTATTAAAAAAACGCTTTTATGTCATGGAGTCTTCGATTCGAACCTGTCGAGACCAAAAAAAAGAAAAAAAAAAGAGGAATGGATCTTTCCTCCATGGATGCCACCGACAGACTGACCTCCCACCACAAATGCCAAGGTAGATATTGCCAGCTAGAACGATGTGACGCCCGTCACCTAATTTTTGTCTGTTGGAAGTCGCCATCTTGCGTCTGTCTGCTGGTGGCTGCCATTTTGTTTTCGTGTGCTAGAGGGTGCTACTCTCTTATTTTAATATTTATCCGCTAGAGTGCATTAATTATTTATTGCCAGGAACACCCACTATCTTGTCATTTGGTCGCCATCTTGGAAATCTGTATTTATTTAGCCGAATATTAGTGGAAATTTCCAAAGTTAATTTGAAAAATCTGAAAATAATATACTGAATTATTCAATCAGTTCCTGTCCTTGGTTCGATACTTTATCGATGCAAAAAAAATTAATTTTATGTAAAACATATTTTAATAAATATGATAGAAAGTCCTAAAAGAAGCTTAAATTCATCTAAAACCAGCCTACAGTAAGTCGACGATGACATTTGACATACATATTGGAAATTCGTAATTATTTTGCTAGAAATTCGGGAAAAATTCCAAAAATCATCAAAAAAAATCACTCATAAATATAAAGATTTATTCGATTGGTATCCATCCTTGGTTCGATACCTGACAATTACAAAAAAATACTTATTTAATTAATTATGTTGAAAATCCTAAAAGCACCCGGATTCCTCGTATACCAGGCTCCGGTAAGCCGATATGACCGCCAATTTGGTCTTGGTCTCGGCCCTACTCCTGTCAAACTCTACAGCGAGGGAATCAACATTTTTTATCTAGTCTCACCAAGTTTAGTAGGTATTTCTAGCTAAATGATAAGCCACAAAAAAGTTACACATGCATAAAAGCTACATACACACATGCTATTCTTAGGAGTTATATATTCAAAGAGATGAACCTTTTTTTCTTTCATATAAAAGGAATTGCCGTGATATTCAATTTTTTTTTAAAACTTCCCCGTTTCAACCCTCTTTGGTTGGATTTTGAGTAATGCAACTTTTTAGGTCATGTGTCAGCTTGAAAGTACTTCCTGCGTATATCCAGAAGTTGTCGTGTTGCTAACATGTGGACATGAAGGTTTGAGTGAGACTATGACCTGCAAGGGGTTTCCACCCCTTTTCTTTCTTAACCCAACGCTCTTAGCCGTTAGGCCCTACCACCCTGGGGCCCCCACGGGCGTGGATGCGGATCACGCCTCATACGCAACCAGGAAGGGCGTTAGAGCTCTGGCTATACGCAGGGGCTGAGGAACCCATCCCAGCATGTGTACCACCTCCGGCCCCCTACCCCACTCGGCTGACCAGAAAGTTGGATGCTCCCTTAGCCCTCCGGCTACCCCAGTCTCGCGCCTCACGCTGGGACTCCTCAATCCACCCAGCGAACCCGCGGTCCGGCGGAGGCCTACCCGACCTCTCCCGGCCACCCAGGCTGGTGGTCCGGGGTTTGAGGGTGACTGTGTGCGCGTGTCCAGCGAGAGGAGGAGCAGCGGCGGCAGCAGCAGGCGACGCTGGAACGCGTCCAGGCGCTGACGGCCCGGGCCCTGCCGGCCGAGGGCGAGGAGGCGGGAGCACCTAGCAGGCGGCTGGACGCGCTGGAGAGCAGCCTCAGCGCCCGTCTGGACCGCATCGTGCTCATGCTCGACCCCATGAACGCCAGGAACGTGTACACCACCGACGAGGACATCGCCGCCAACGGCAGGTACTGCGTCTTGTCTTCCACCCGTCTGTGTCCATCTCACCACGCTGCGGGACACGCTTGGGCGACCACTCTTCTTCAGTGGTATTACAATTATCATGTGATAATGTGGCGATCAAAGGGATACATGTGTGGTTGCCTTGAAAATAGATTAAAATTAGTTTTAATGTTTGGTAAAATGAACTCAATCGTGGTTACTGTTCATTAATATTATTTCTACGTTGATAGTATCTAACATGAACGATATTACTCAACCTGTTATTAAATTAATATCTTAACAACCGAATAAAATAAAACTGGTTAAACTTGCGCCTGAAACAAAATTTAAATTGAATTTTATAGGTTACAAATTACCAAACAATTATGTAACAGTGAGCTTAAGGTTAAGGATGTAGACACCATTTGCGAGATTACTGATTTCAGTTATGGATGTTTCGAAAAAAGAAATGTTCGAGTTCGAAGACACTCACGCATGTTGCAACAGATCGCTACGCCATTTTTCGTCTCCCGAATTCACAGTCATAGAACAGAGACGGTAATCATGCAGAACTCCTAGATGTGCCGTCTCGGCTATCAAAAAAAAAAAAATAAAAAAAAATATTCCACCCGACGCTGTTCCGGAAGCATGAGTGAGAAGACTGTCATTCCTTCTGGCAGCTGAAAGACCCGCGAGCTGATGACTATATAGGACAGCGACGGTCTCGCTCTGGCCCTGCCTTGACATGTGGATGGTGGGCGACCCGACGCGGAAGTTCGCACTCCGTAACTTAGTAACGATATAAATACATCAAATATTTGCCGGAACTGTTTTATCACAAATACCTACACGTCACGGAAGCCGGGGTCACTTTTTGGTACCTGTGAAACTGCTTTGTGTCGCTGGCAGCTAGCACTCCAATCCCTTTATTATAAAATTGTTCTTGCTAAGCAACCAAGGGAGACTGGTACAAAGAGGTTAGTTTTTCAACTACTATTTATATTTATAAGCTATTACAAAACAGTAAAATCAATTATGAAAGTATATCTCATGCGATCTCATACTAAAGAGGAGCGAAACTGATGAAATATTATAGCCTCTGCAAACAACGATGAAACTGTGAGAAATTTAGCTGCAGTATGGCTGGGTTACTAACTCAATTAATTAAACAAGCAAAATCAACCATGGAAGCATTCTAAATGCTTACAATATAAATGTGTTTTACACATTTGCGTGAAACACTTCAAAATATAAGTTAAATGTTAAATATATAAAGAGTACAAACATGAACGTAAAAAGCAGTAATACAGGTAAAAATATAGCCTCTAAAGATAACAGTGGATACAAGTATACACCGATGGTTGTAAAACAGTATAACAGGTACACATATAGCCTATAAAGACCAAAAGAGATACAGCCATAGATACAGCCAATGAACATCGGCAATTTTCAAAAGAAAGTAAAAAAATTATTAGGTACCTAAGAACTGTTTAGCTACAAGTAAATAGAAATGAAGATGTTTACCTAATAAATAAGTGATGCACAGTTTTCAATAAACCTGCTTTGAACATAGAAAAAAAAATTACATTCTCAAACATAATTATAAAAATTTTTGTTTCCATTTTTTATTTGTATAGTGGGCCAGTAATTGTAAAGGTTGATTGATATCAGTGGTGGTATTGAGGTATTGGGAAATTGTTTCAAAAATGGCAATACATATACAAACATATGGTTTACAGTCAAAACAAGATCTAAATATACAGATATATTATGGCAAAACAGTAATGCAAATGAGACTAACAGAACTGCTGGACTCAGCGGATATAAACAATGCCACGATTGTTCGTTTACAAATGGTACTGTAACATTGTATGTAATTTGGTGCCAAATGTATGTATTTAAAATGCACTAGTAATGAAATATTAAACACTAAGTTCGATGTCACACTACGCATTTCTTTCACTACGGTTAATATTTCAGCAACGTTTTTTTTGGCCGAATTTTTTTTGCCACTAGAGTTAGAGTTCACAATGCAGGTTGCTCAAGAATGCAATAAGAAATTTTATCAAAATTGAACATGTAAACCATTGATTTAGAAGAAATCATCGTGTAAAAACTTACACTCACAGAAATTCTGACAAATAATTTATTAACTATTAAAATACCAGTATTATTAGAAATATAGGCTTAGGCCTGAGGCATAATTAGACCCCTTCCCAGCCCGTATCCATTTAATACATCACTACACTATAGGCTAGTGTTAAGTTAATATACGGAAAAAAATTAAATAGATTGATTCTGCCCTGACAAAAGTTTTTGACATTTATATTAATTTGATGATTGGGTAAAAAAGATTTACTGCACAGTTTAAGTTGGAAAGAAATTCTGCATACACTTGAGGATATGTCACCAGTCACTGTGAGAGCTGGAACATTCTCACTCACTCTCAGAATCACAGAGTTGTCTCAACTCGACTGAGAGAATGTGGAAGGGAGAATTACAAATACACTCGCTAGACCCTCTTGTCCACTTTTTTGCAGCCTTCTTGATTTTCAAAGAGTAAATAAACTTTGAAGTTATAAAGAGGTAGAGATTGTTGGTTCAAAGTATTCATATAAGTATAGTCATTATTATCAGACACTAAGAATCAAGTGGACCGTATGCTATTCTTATGTGTAATAACTTTTCGTTATAAAATTCTAAATCTCTCTTACAGTAGCCTATTCTTCAGTAAAATTTGATATGAATAATTGGATATGAAAACATTTTTTACCTTGTACTGCCTTGATGAAAAAATCGTAATATTTTCTCAGTTAAGTGCTCACCCTACTACTCAATTCTTTATGCACTTTAATTTACATTACCTAAGTTGGATGTATGAAAGTCAAATTTGTGATATGAAAGGAGGGCTTCTAGCAAGAAATACCTTGAAGGCTAGTCTATTTATTTTTAAATGAAATTATTTTAAAATCTACTTTGCAAAATAATTGATACTTGGCACTGATAATAAATAATCTTACATATTCACTGCAAGTTAAGTTGGAAATAACTTTGGTAAAATAACTTCTTATTTTTATGCCTTGTTAAAATGTGAAGTTTTACCAGACGGTCTCTGTAACTGTTGTATTTACTTGAATAAAAGCCTGCATTTCTATTTTGGCCCTTTGTTTCTCTTAGTACGAGGGTTATTCAAATGTAAACGGAATTTGGTTCATTCGACTCGAGTAGTAACGAGAGTGGCGTAGTGTCGGGAGAACGGAGAGGGGATAGGCATGCACGCAGTCCTCACACTCACATCCGTTATGTCAGTATTGCTACGAGTGAACAAAAAGTACCGTCAGTGACATAATTTTGTTATGCTATTTGTGCTTTGAATTTGGTTTTTTAGTATTTAGATCTCATATATTATTCCTTTGGAAATAATATATAGTTAAAACAGTTGATTGGTATTTATAATATTTTATAACAATTTCAAAGTATAATTGAATGCTTGTTAAATATTGTTTCTTTCTGAAAGAGGGAAAAAAAAAGGTTTGTTAGAGACGTGGAAACACCTCATATGATGAGACAGTTTTGACCAGAAATTTGCAATCAGTTTGAAAGTTTTTGTTTCACACAGGCATGCTGTAAAGAGATTTTACTATTAAGAGTCATAATAATTGCACTTTTATGTTTATAATAACCCCAAGTTTACACGGCCAATGCAAGTCCACTACAGTGACAAATTTGGCACACGGCTTGCTGTTAAGGGGGCAGCCTGGCTGCACACACTGGGGCGATAACGACAACCCTGGGTTCCTGACACGCCTCTTTGCCTCTACGCACCAGGCACCCAACTGGCGTGCAGCCTTCTCTTCGGTAGCATGCCTCTATGGGACTTCAACCCTGTAATGTTATGCTGGAACATTCAAAATAAAGACTCACTGAACTTCACTATACCACTTAAAAATATTTTGTTAAAATTTTTTTGATATCTTAAAACATCCACGAAAACACTCATTTTAGCCTGAAAAATACATATTCAACAAGACCTTGAAACAAAACTTCTACACACAAGTGCAATGGCTCTTAAATTCTGTTCATTATTATACACTTTCAAGAATCCTTGAGCTGCCTGCAAACAGCGCGTTGATGCCTGGAGCTATGCACACTGTTTGGCGACCCACTGAGGCGACCACCTAAAGCCAGGCATAAATGTTTGTTTCAACATGAATCAAGCATGTTCAGTACATTCTTGCTAACTATAACATTTTAGAACCAACATTTGTCAGTCATTCCTGTTGATAGCTACAGCACATCCACATTGCCCAACTAGACGGTGGGCTTTCGTGATCACGCAGTCTCACCAACTAAATACTGATTTCTGGTTGGATGGCATGTGGCAGAGCCATCGACACAGGGGCTCAAACCCCTTAGGCAATGGCAACTCCATGTCAAAAAAAAAAAAGTTTAATGCTTGAGTTTACTCTGATAGTAAGCTGAAAAATACAATTTTGTTAATATAATTTATATGCAACCTAACCTTAAAATTATGTGATACACACGGATCATGTTTTCAGTTCTAGCATGTAAATTTAGTGTTTGGATGTTTTCTTTAAATTCTGGGTTTAACAAAGTAGGAAATGAATGGGAGTGTTTCAAGTTTAATGTGCCTCGAAAATTGGTTGTCTGTAAAGTCGGTTTACGGACGATAGTTTAACGTGACAACGTCATAACAAAACATTGATGAAATGATTGCATACTTTTATGAATAAAATTGAATCATTTTTATTGAATTATCACTATTTTGTATGGATACAAAGAAAGAGTGAAATGAAATCTACAATTTAATTGATAAATTTACTTTTATTTGCACTCATTAATTCAAATATGTTAATTAATTTAAAAAAGAGATTATTTTAACTATAACTTTTATACATGTTTGCTATTTAACTTCTTCCAATCTGTGTTATTCTGTTCAGGATAGGACGATGATAGGAAAAGTAGGAAACGAACGGGAGTGTTTCAATTTTAATGTGCCTCGAAAAAGTCAAATCGATGGTTGTTCCAATCGAGTGGAAGAGAGATAGATGCGGCGCATGCGTACAATGAGCGTAATGGGACAATGTGCATAACGGGACACTTTTTCGTGCGTGCAGCCGTAGTTATCGATTTATTAGACGTCACGTAAAAAAAAAAATGGTATAACAAATAGTGGGTAATGGTGGGTAATGGTGGGTAATGGTGGCCTAGTGCTGTGACAGTGTGACAGTGTAGCGAGGAGTTGTTGAGAGCTGTGATGCGTGCAGCCCCGGCACGCTGGGCGAGCTGGAGAGCCTGCTGCGGCGGCTGGAGGCTCACCTGGAGGCGGGCGCCCGGAAGGCCGACAGCCTGGACTGGCACGCCGTGTTCCTCACGGCGCTTGACAGCCACCAGAAGGTGCTGGACGACCTCAAGGCCTTGACGCTGAAGACGGGCGGCGGCCTGGCGCAGCTGCCCACCAGGACCGAGCTCGAGAAGCTCAGCAACGCCACCAACGAGCTCCTGCAGGACGCCAGGTACGCCGACTCGGCACCGTCAGTCGGTAGCATCGAGCCTGTGGTCACCAACAGTACCGCCGTGTTCAGGGCAGTCACTCGGTAGCATCGAGCCGGTGGTCACCAACAGTACCGCCGTGTTCAGGGCAGTCACTCGGTAGCATCGAGCCGGTGGTCACCAACAGTACCGCAGTGTTCAGGGCAGTCACTCGGTAGCATCGAGCCGGTGGTCACCAACAGTACCGCCGTGTTCGGGGCAGTCACTCGGTAGCATCGAGCCGGTGGTCACCAACAGTACCGCCGTGTTCAGGGCAGTCACTCAGTAGCATCGAGCCGGTGGTCACCAACAGTACCGCCGTGTTCGGGGCAGTCACTCGGTAGCATCGAGCCGGTGGTCACCAACAGTACCGCCGTGTTCGGGGCAGTCACTCGGTAGCATCGAGCCGGTGGTCACCAACAGTACCGCCGTGTTCGGGGCAGTCACTCGGTAGCATCGAGCCGGTGGTCACCAACAGTACCGCTGTGTTCGGGGCAGTCACTCGGTAGCATCGAGCCGGTGGTCACCAACAGTACCGCCGTGTTCGGGGCAGTCACTCGGTAGCATCGAGCCGGTGGTCACCAACAGTACCGCCGTGTTCGGGGCAGTCACTCGGTAGCATCGAGCCGGTGGTCACCAACAGTAACGCCGTGTTCAGGGCAGTCATTCGGTAGCATCGAGCCTGTGGTCACCAACAGTACCCAGTTCACACCTAACCCTTCAAGCCGGTACAATATATATATTTTGTATTTTTTTTAAAATTTATTTTAGTGCTACAGGTTAGAACTTTTGTTGACATGATGTAAGAAACGCATTAAAATTGTCTTTAAATTGAGAGGTATTCCACACCTCCTCTCTCCACAACACCAATTTTCCAAGCTGGCTTCGCCACTGCCCGAGATGTACCGTGAGGTCACAAGCCAGCTGACTTGCTCACTACCGTCAGTCTATGGCTGATTGAAGGCACATTTACGTTTCAGTACACGTAGTACAAGACGTTTTGGTACTTTTTCTCTGGCTTGTGCAACGATAATTGGAGGGGCACATGAACTGTTCTTAACATATTGCATCTTTAATTTTTTTTGTCCAATATTTATTCAGTATTAGAACTGCCACAGTATAAACATGTAACATCTTCCCGAGCTTTTATGAATTGTTACAGTCTGATAGTTACTGACTTCCTCCTTACGCTTCCAAGTGTCTACAGGAAATAACTGTTAGGTATTTTGTGTGGGTGCCATTAAAGTTACAGAAACTCCAAAAATTGAGCAAGGTTAGGCCCCACACCACGTCGAGCCATTAACGCAATCCGGATGCTTACTGCTAACCGTGGCTTAATGTTAGGGAACTACTAGATGGTGAAGACCAATCCATTTTTAAGGTGTGTTATTTGGAATATGAGCTACAGCTTGCTGGTTTGATTTAGTTGCAGTAGCAAGTAGGACCGTGTGACGCAGGTACGAGCTGTCGGCCGGCAGCGACATGGCCGCGGCCAAGCTGGAGTCCCAGGTGCAGGAGCTGCAGCTGGCGCTCGCCGGCGGCCAGGAGGAGATCCTCAGGCGGGTGTCGGAGACGGGCGTGATGACGGAGACGGCCTACGCCGGCGCGGCGCGCGGCTACGACCAGCTGCTCGCGGAGGTGCGCGGCCTGGCCAAGGTGGAGACAGTCGTGCTGCAGACCGCGGACGACGTGCTGGACACCAAGCGACGCGTCGAGTACGGGGTGCACCGCATCCTGCTGGAGGTGGGCGACCTCGTGAAGGCCGGCTCCGAGGGGCTGAACGGCACGGTGACGCGCGGCTTCGACGCCATCTCGGGCGCCATCCTGGACGGCCAGAGCGGGGCCCTCGCCAACGTCAGCCGCAAGATCGAGACGGAGATCGGCCAGGTGTGGCGCCAGATCGGCATCATGTACCAGCAGCTGGCGGCGTCTGCGGGCGCCCTGGACCGCCTGCAGATGCAGACGGAGACGTACGTGAACGGCAGCCTGCAGACCATGGACAGCATGGAGGGCAAGGTGGGGCAGATCACGGGCCGCATGTCCGAGGTGGACGGCCACCTCAACTACCTGCTGGGCAAGCTGTCGCTGGTCACCCAGGAGTTCAACCAGATCAAGTCGGGCCTCGCGGCCGCGCTCGACAACATCCGCAGCAGCTTCGTGTCCGTGCAGAACAAGATACAGGAGGTCGGGCCGGGGCCCAACCCCATCCCGGACTACACGCAGCCCCGGCCAGAGTCCAAGGACGAGCAGCAGAACCAGGTGTTGCCGCTGGAAGTCAACGCGCAGTGAGAGACGTCCTCGCTGCAGTGTTCTGTTCAGGCACTCATATTGCATACTACTCCACAGTCTTACAAGGAAACTCATCTGGCGCTCTTCGCAGTAATTATTTGTTATTAATAAAAAAAAAATAACATTATTACTGCTGCTAATGCATTTTGTATGCTGCAATGACATTTGCAATCTAATCTTGAACATTTTATGCAAAATGCAGCTGTGCTTCCAATGCAGTAGTTTATTGATGTTTGTGATACAATAATTTTAGGATATATTAACAATTTAAGAGATAGTTTTGTACCAGTCATTTAGTTTGTGAAGAATGGTTAGAAAAATCAATGCAAATCTCTGTAATTCTGAGAAAAAAATATTATTGAAGAGATAAATTACATATCTCATAGCAAATTTAATTCAATGGTTACTGTCACTTCATTTTATGATATATGGATGCCATTATCATTTAAAAAAATCGAAACATACACTTATTTATTCATGAGTGTCATGGAAATAAGCACTCATGTAACATCTACATCATACAATTCGCATATCAGGTCGGCAAACTGTGAAACAAACATTGCATATTTCAAGTTAAAATGTAGGTTAGCTATTGGGTTTTTTCTGGCTGATGCCTCTCGCTTGTGAGACAAAGGTTGACAGTATGATTACAAATACATATACCAGCACCAAGTTGGTACTCCAGTGGTTTGGAAGCCATGTATATTCATATGTACATAATTACCCTAGCATTATTTTTTTGTATACCCATTACTTTTACATACCCAAAAAATTAAATCTATGTGGTTGCATGACTGCAAAGAAAAACAATTTAGAGGTAGTTATTAAATACATGTAATATGTTGATAACATTATCACAAATATCTAGTGAAAAAAGTGTGACTAACATATCAATAGCACTTTTATTATAAATATTACCATTATGTAGGTACATATACATTGTGCTACTAAACAACTACAGTCAAAGTGTTTTTTTTCCCCCTAATTTAGCTGTTATGATGTAGTAGTTCTTCTAAGGTAACTATTGAGAGTTTCATAATAATTATGAACAGTTTTAAGTTGTGAAATGTACTGCATGTAAACCCTAAGATCTCATTTTCTCTTTAACTAGCATGCACAAAATGATCAAATAGTCAAATTAAAAAAAAAAACAATATACTACAAATGGTAGGTATCTGTGCTGCAAATACAAAAAAAAAATTAAATCATAAAAAAAGTTAGTACCTAATGAATATGGTATGCATAAAAAAAAGTCATACTGATATGTTTAAATATTAGGAAGATTACATAATAAAAACAAAAAAAATACCCTTTGAATCATTTATATGTACAGGTAGATTTTGATAAATTAATGTACATAACATCCTATATGTTCTTCAATACACAAAATGATTTATTAAACATTTTATAATATATTCCACACAGCAAACACGTTTTTAATTCAATGCATTCAGCTCTGGATAACTTAAAATATGCCTTCTAAGGTAGCAAGAAATTATTTTGGTCTTTAAACACTATATTTCAGCACTTGCACTAGTTAAGTACTCAAATAAAAATTTGTTTTGGACCAAGGTCAAGATATTGTTTAGGTTTACAGTATGTTTGAACGAGTTTGATAATGTATGTAGTAAGGAAGTTATACATAATTTGTTTTTAATTCCAACCCCTGTTTTTTTTTTTTTTTTAATTCTTGCAATCATGTTTAGTCATACCAAAAATTGTTTCAGACAAAAGTTTTATAGAATATTTACAATAAATTATAATATATTTGATAGTGTTTGTAATAAGAAAGTTATAAGTTTATTTTGCCCTTTTACACCTGTTTTTTACCCTTTGTCACTAAAAGATTTAGATGATTTTTATTAGGTTTACAAATAACTTGAATGGATTTAATAGTGTCTCTACAAAGGAAGTTTTTTCTTTCCCCTCCCCCCTTCATCACCTGTTTTTTTCCACCCCTGGCAGCAATGGTTGGTTGTATCAAACATTTATTTTGACAACAGTTTTTGGCATTATTCTAACAATTATTCTATAATATTATATATTCTATTTTATTATTCTATAATGACTTCATTGGACTGCTGTATTTTTCATTGTGATTTATTGAAAAAAAAAATCCATTTCTACTCCTTGCAGATTTTGTCTGTGCCAAAACCAATAATTTCTGCATATGTCTGTAGGGGCTGCATCTCTAGCGCACATCAAGAACTTTAAAAAAAAAACCTAAATCCTAACCATATCGTGCACTGTCTTAACTTTATAGCCTCGAACACAGGTGCAAAATAAATCAACAAATTTACAAAAATTAAAAGTATGAGCATAAACACTAAAGATTTTAAGGGCAGTGGTAGAAGAAGTAAATAATATGCCTAAATTTAATGCCTGCGTATTCCATATTTCAGTACATTTCTGCATTCAATGTACAATAGCACAATGAATTGGGTGTTAGCTAACGCATGGCAATACATTTAGCTATATTACTTAAATTATCGTAAAAATTATACCACATAATATAAACACCTTGGAGCTTCAAATGTGTATTTTACCAGCAATATTATAAAAGGCTTTACAGAGATACAAAATTAACAAATCTTATCAAAAATATAAGTGGCTACCTTACAAATTGAAAATATAAACAGCCCGGGCTGAACTTCCTAAAATAATTACAAAAATCTCAAGTTCTAACTCCAAGTGGGCGGGCTCATTTTATTGACGTGCGATACATAAGCACACTATTACGACTCGTAACACAGTCTGTCTCAGGCCTTCATGTAAATTTGTACAAGTCTTGCGCACTTGAAACCACACTCCAAATGTAACTACATACAATAGTATTCAAATGACTGAAACCTTTTCAACAGACACTGCAAACTTATTCGTGGTCTCAATCAGCTGAGCTCTCGTCTCTTTTAAATTTCACAGATCATAGCTGGGTCCAGGGGCGTACCCAGGGGGGGGGTTTTTAGGGGTTCAAACACACCCCCCCCCCCCTTGGACCCAATCTTTAATTAACTTCTTATTCATCACTCAAACAAATTTCATATTAAAATTAATACAATTTTTACCATTACAATATTTAAATTTAAGTACCAAAAACTGCTAAAACAGCACTATTTTACACCTCAAAATCCAAATTTTCCCGGAGGAGGACCCCCGGACCCCCCGCTTTAATACGGGGGGGGGGGGGGGGGGGGGCATGCTTCTTAACACCCCCCATACACAAATCCTGGCTACGCCACTGGCTGGGTCCAAGTAAAATTGGGTACACAGGGACTGGAGCCAATGTGCGTTGGTTTGCGCTTCAAGGCATGCCTCTTGACTTGCATGCACTCATGTTGCGTGCCGACAGCTCCGAGCTCACGAAAGACACAATACAGCCCATAAAATGGACTGTGCCGTCGCTTCACCGGACATCAGCACCACAGCTCGTGTTCAGCACCAACGTAGTTTCTCACTTAATGTAAAAGTAAGGAGACGTGAACACTCCCCTCGTATTTAACGGCCATAGTCCGGCCCGAAGGCACCCGCGATGCTCATGCCTGCGCGCTACTGCCCACTAGCGCCGTGCTCAAGTTCAGGTCTGTTTCTGCAACTACCTGATGATCACATTTTAAACTATACCTTAATTATGTGTAAAATACACTTACTAAAAATAGGTAGCCATTTTCATTATTATCAAGTTCTAAAATACAGTTAACACAAAAACACTAAAATAGCATCTATTTATTTTACTTTGGTGGAAAACTTCTCAAGAAATTCTGAAATTGCACACCAAATTAACGTCTTGATAGTCGCCAAACCAATAATTGTCAATGAAGTCTCATTTCCAGAACAAAGTATAAAACTAGGTAAAGTATTTAGAAGTAATATTCTTTAAACTTGAGACCAATAAATTTAACATATAAAAAAAAAGTTCACAACCAAATGACTAAAATAAAAATATGTGCAAGTACCAAACATACGATGTACCAAAAGGGGACAGGGGATACGCCACTCTCTTTGTTCAGATTTTGCCCACTAACAAACTTGACGAAGATTTTCCATTACCTACTTGTTATATATTGGTTTGTGAGCGATTTGTTAAAAATTACGACATTTATTGTGTCTATAATAAAGTTATAAACATAGAGTCTATTGACCACGGAAAAAAAAACTCTGTAAAAATGTTCCAAAAGTTGCACCGCAGTATAGGCTACAATAGATAGACTATTCTTTCCTTTAAATCTACCGAATACATACTGTCATACCTTTACTACACAGAAGTTTTATTCTAACTGCAGGTATAACAATCTTTGTGTTCAGTATTTATTGAGAATAAATTTACTTAACAATTTTTAACCTTTTAACTTAAAATTTAGAAGCATATGTTATAGTTTTATACCAAGCTACCCACTAACAGCTACATCATAAGAGTAAGGCAAAGGTTTCACACTACAAATGTACTTTTTAACACAGAATCATTTGTGGACTGTGTTGTTCCTTATTAAAACCTTATTTTCTGGTGAATTTATAGTCTGGATTTGTATACCTAAGCTAAAATATTTTTGACTGACTGACCATTTTCCAAATTAGTTGGGTACTCGTAAGGTGTTTACAATCAAAAATATGCTACTCACTGATTTGCACCTGTTATGGAGGAGAGAGCAAAACCCTACACTCCATAAATTGCCAAAACATCTGTATTTAGCAGAAACATTTGATAATTGATACATTAATAAGTAATTGTATTCTAATACTAATTTAAAAAGTGTTAGAACATTGGTTGTCCTTAAAACCAACAACTTTTATAATGGAAGAAACATGTCCAGCAGTATGGGTAAAATGTAATTTTGTCTTCTTTAGTTTGAATTTTTAAGAACTATGCATGATGAAATAACATTAAATCCAATATTTTATAGGAATTTTTTGTAATAACAAGAAACCTCATTTCTTTGTTAATGACTAATGATCATATAAATTTGTTAAATGTATGTGATGTTTTGAATAAAAGTGCAAATAAAAAAATATATACATATATTTTGAACGAAGTACCTACCTACATATTAAGTGTAAACTATTTTAAATAGTGACCAACAGTACATGCATAGTCCAGTGTGAGCCATACGTGAGCCTGCAGCAGACCAACAGAATACAGGCTTTACACCTAGACTCTAGTGCAGCAGTCTCTGCTGTGACATTGTAGCGAGAGTATCTCAAGCTGGCAACCCCTGAATGTGAAATATAATTTGGAGCGCTCTCACTGGTAATCTGAAACCACACAATCCCACCCCAAACTTTGTAAATCAAATGAATTGATCTGGGTCAACATGTGGGACAAAGACAAGGAAAAAAAAGTCACGTGGATTCAAATACAAATTCCTCCTGGAATTTCTAATACAGTAACTTTTATAATGCATTTTGAATTAAATCCATGTCGTATGAGTAGGAATTACTGACCAAATTAAGCTCACCGGATAAAAAATTAGTCACACCTGGGAAAATCATTACAAGCGCCATTTATTATCGTGCAACTCCACCTCTGGACTTGATAACCACCTGGATTTGGTTAGGAAGTGAGTCCCCAAGATTGTGCAGGCATGGTAAACCACTGGCTGGAGGATTTGACTGAGCAATACCACCAAATTGCGGGGACGCTGATGCCGCGTTTTACCCGCTGTTCCAACATGTGCCACAGATTTTCAAAGGTGTTCAAGTCAGGTGATTTTGCAGGCCAATCGAGATGTAACAGGGTGGGGGGGAGTGTTCATTAAACCAGTCACATGTGTGTCCAGTCCATCGATGAACTTTCGCTGTTGTTACCTTGAACAATTGGGGTGTACTCATCATGCAGATATTGACTGATCACCCAGAATGTTTAAATAAACATGCTGGTTCATGTCAGTGGTCACTGCAGTTAGTGGGCCCAATCCACGATACGAAAAACACCCCCAGCTCCGGCTTGAACCTGACCTTGAACAAATCCAAGATGAAATGCTTCAGTTGGCCTTCAGTGCACTACACAACGTGCATCATTGGGATACAGGTAAAAATGTGATTCGTCTGACCACGTTACGTTCCGCCAGTCAGCTACAGTCCACGTTAGATGATTTCCAGCACATTGAAGATGCGCAGCTTTATGTGCCTGTGAGAAATGGCCTCCTGCGAGGTGACAGTCTCCAAATGTTTATTGCATGCAGTTCCCGTCGCAATGTTCTCTCACTAACAGGTCAGGATGGACCTTCAATCACTGGCTGCAGCAATTCCTGTCGGGTTTGGAAGCACTTTTGATTCCCAAGCCGTGAAACGCGCCTCCGGTCCCTGTGTCAGGATCTTTTTCCGACCACAATTCTGAAGTTGTGTTTCATGGCTACGTGCAGTACACCACTGCTTGTAGACACGCTGAACAATCTGCTGTGAAACACCAACAAATCCAACAACTTCACGCACCGTATGGCCAGGGACACGGCCAAACACGATCGCCCCTTTTTCCACTTCATCCTTACATCTACCCATGTTGATGTGCACTGTACGCTTAAAACATCAATGTCTCCCTGATCGCTACTGCCTTATGCTCATGTAAAGGCAGTGTGGTTGAGCACAGGACTCGTTTGCTGTGCTATCTGTGCAAGCTTAACAATCCATTTGTGCGTGCCAACTAAGGTGACTAATTATCGTCCGGTGAGCATAGAAGCAAATAATGAATATTTTAAAAGTGCAATACAAATTGGTAACATTCAGCATTTTAATTTTGAGTATATTGTTATAGTTAAAAATGTTTTGCTCAAACATCTAGTGATTTGCACTGTCCAACTTCAGGTATTCAAACTTCAAGACCGTTCATCCATCACTCAATTTAGTCATTCATTCATCAACCAACTTCATTTATAAGTAAAATGCTTTTTTAGCAATTGGTAACAAATTTATGATAAACACTAATGAATTTAGTAACAAAAAGTAACTAACTACCCAAAAAAAATTAATGATATAGTCAGTGTTGCATACCAAAAGATTGTATTCACTCAATAACATGAAAACATACAAAAAGTGAGTCAGACTTCAACAACAAGGTTCCCTTGAGTTGTATTTTGTCATCTTATATTTTGGTAAAACACACCTATCATGCGTCCCACATGGTAAATTTGAAATAATTAAACCACAAAAAAATGTTTGCTCTCAACATGGAATTATCCTCAGTATTTGTAGTTTAAACGTAGATTATTTCATATACTGGTTATCCAATTATAATTCCAAGCTATCACAGTTTTCCAGCTATATCCATAGCACTGGTTTTAACAGGTTACCTAGCATTTACTGCTGTATCAGAGGGCACACAGACCCACACGAGACTCTCGCTCGTACAGGTGGTCGCTTGGCCCGGGCCGCTCTCAGCGTCAGACACACCGACGCCGTGAATGCCTGTGGGCTCAGCGTCCCACGTGCTCCCTCGCTGTCCAGCAACTCCAACTGCGTGTCAGATGAAGGCACGTTTATAATGGCCCGTCTACAATAGCAATGTCCTAAACTGTGTCCGAAGGACACTCGTCGCTGATTGGTCCACGTGACCCTCTGACGTCACGCGTCAAGTGGGCGAAGGTCCGAACCTACCTGGTCTGAAGACATTCGTCAATTTGAACTTTTTGTCCCAACCTGTGTACTTCGGACACAGAAAAAGAACAGAACACTCACGATACTTGAATTTCCGGTTCCCGTTTGAAAACGTGGTGTTTTTTTTTGTTATTGAAGGAATTGGAAGGTGTTGTAAGTCACTTATAACTTACATAACTTTCATAAGTTCAATCTCAAACTACAAAGCATCAATTCAATAAACAAAAACATTTGGTTTGGCACATTTACCGCGCTCTGGTGACAATTTTAGAAATCAATACAGTCGGACATAGGACATCGCAATTGTGGACAGGGCAGTTTTCGGTGAGACAATGTGAAGTCACTCACATTCGGATAAGGACACGGACCACACACAGGTTCGGACTATTGTAGACGGGCTCTTACTCTCAGCACCGGCTCACACACGACTTGGGTACAAGCCTGTTGGGACCCGGACCAGCCGCGACGTCATGCGGCAGAGAAGTTCACACCAGCACGTCCACTCTCTCCGGCGAGCGGATGTAGCCGGCGCTAGGCTCGCGTTCATCATGAAAGAAAGACACAATTTCAAAAATATCCCACTAAAGTTAATTCAAAATACAAACAATAAACTCTATTGCTAAAAGTAAAAGACCCCTTATTAATAAAGATTATGCAAACAATACACGATTAAACAAACAACTATATTACGTAAAGTTAAATTTAGTGGCATCACTCAGAAGTTCTTTAGAAAATGATGAATTATTAATAAAATATTTTTAAAACAAACACTCATGTCTAATCTTAAGGAACACATTAAACAATTACACAAACTATACTGCAGACACATACGCTTTGTTAACAATCCTTCAGGGGTTGTCGGTGTGCATTTGTACACAGTAACTCGTACACACACACTTGTCTGCAGTGACTGATCACCAGAAATGTGGCATGCCACGCAGGCTTAAATGACACGGATGATGTCAAACAGTCTACAATTGGCAGCCTAAACTAACAGTCACATTTTACACTTTGTTTAAAATGCCTCGGTATTATATATTTCAAAAAACATGTTTTATAAAATATAAAGGGAACTCCTTTGAATTTTTTTTTTTTTACAAAATATTTATCATTATTTTAGGTTTGTGCGAATTATATATCTACATATTATGTGAAAAACACTTTTTGTATCTTATCCTGTTTAGGAGCTATAAATATCCAACAGATGGACAAAGGAGTCACTCTTAACATTACCATATCTGTATAGTATAGTGTTCCATCACTCTTGTTCTGCTTTACAAACACTCAAAAATATTAGGTACAACATCTAAATTTCTGAATTGATTTGTTCTATATAACGTTTCTTCTTTGAGTAGTATTTCAAAATCTGTGATGATTTTAATCAGTGATGGTACAACTTATCTTTATTAAAATTATATTCTGCTCTCTTCACGAAAATTATTAGTATTAATAAAAATGTGTGATGTACATTCACAATACAGAGATTAGAAAGATTTTCAATTCTGAAGTTCTTGAATACCAGTTTGAATAATGTAAATATCTAACTTCCTAAAATCATCACTACATAGTATAAAACCAAGTTGCTTCCCGCTGTCTGTCTGTCCCAATGTATGCTTAGATCTTTAAAACTATGCAATGGATTTTTATGCGTTTCTTTTTTTTGATAGAGTGATTCAAGAGGAAGGTTTATATGTATAATACATGCATAATATAGTAGAGAAACACTGATAATTTTAGAGGTTTATAATGTGATGTCGTAAATAAACACATTTTTTTGCGCTTACATTGCAAATGCTGGCTGAACCATACGAGATAGATCAAAATAATGTACTACAGTATTGTACACCTTAAAAAGGTCTACAAAAAAGTCTGCGATGGTATATGTCTATCTCTTAAGGATAACCCACAATAACCATTTTTTATCCTTTACTTCTTACGAGAAATGGCTTATTTACGAAGCGATTTAAAGCAATACAGTATTAATCCTTATCCAATTAAGTACCTTAAATACAGTATGCATTTAATTGATCTATATTATGTTTGTATTGTCTAATGACAAAAAAGCTGTGAACATTGTATATAAAGACATTCTGTAGTATATTTAGTATCAGCATTTCACCCGTGCGAAGCCGGGGTGGGTCGCTAGTATGTAATAAAATTAGGCTATGGAGAAATTTAGATATTAAAACCTTTTGTGTTTTAAAATCAGCAAAAACATCTGTAGGTGCTTTGGAAAAATAAAGCTGCTTATTTAATGGATATTTAAGTTATGGTATTTTCTGTAATTTGAACACTAATTGCTACAAATGATATACGTAGCTACACAATATTATTTTAGGGTCATTTTAGAATAAAAATTACCTGTAAAGACATTTAGAACCTAGTACTAGAATCACAACAGCTCAAAAACCCCAACACGATGATTAAGGCACAACGAACAAAGATAAGGTTGACCCTTAATATGTTTGGGTTTGTTAAAAAAAAAATTGATCATTGTGTGAGTTTACATTCATACCACAAATACAATAAAAATAAAAATTGGTTGTCTGTAAAGTCGGTTTACGGACGATAGTTTAACGTGACGTCATAACAAAACATTTACGAAATGATTGCATAATTTATGAATAAAATTGAATCATTTTTATTTTAATAATAAAAGAATAAATAATTGAAATTATACTAGTAATCAGATTTTTAAAATGCAAGAATAATTAACCTTTATTGCTGAAATTATTATTGTTGTAATAAGCAATGAAAACCACATGAACTTTTCACTTCACTTTATAAACAGTCGAGTGGAAGAGAGATAGATGCGGCGCAAGCTTATAATGAGCGTAACGGGACACAGTGTAACGGAACAATGTGCATAATGGGACACTTTTTCGTGCATGCAGCCTGCGTTCATCGATTTATTAGACGTTGTCACGTCAAAAATGTCTGTGTTAAATATCCCTGAGCCCTACTGTTTGAAAAAAAAAGGGTTTAAAAAAAAAGGTGCCTTTTGAAATTCTGTAAAAAACTATCAACCCATGCGGTCACCAAGATTCTGTGATAAACACATAAGTTAGTGTTTGAGCATACGTGATAGTGATAGAGAGTTATGGAAGTCAATTTCTCAGGAGCAGCAACTTACAAATAATCTTCCTGCCTAGCAATAAACTTAATTTAAGACATGGCCCTCACATGATACACAGTGCAGTATGTCCATAAAAGTATGTCCCCAATTATAAATTTTAATAGCATCAACTGTAAGCATTTTAGTGTGTTGGTTCAATGTCACAAACAGTAACTCCGTTTTAGATAATTTTTTTTTTCATTATTACAGTTATGACATGCACACCAACACCTCATAAAGAGGGTACTAGGGTGTGCACGGGGATATAAAAAAGAAATGAAAACAATGAAAAAACCATATCACAATAAAAGATACAAACAAAAACAAAATGCAAAGGACAACATAAACAATAGACACAGACACAATAAACAATTGATTAATGATACAATCATTCTCACCAGGAAGAGATAAGATAAACAAATATAGACAAGTCAAAATCAAAAAGTTAAATTCTCCGGATGTGGATGAAAAATAAATTATCTTTATTAATACATAATTTTTATTTATAGTTAATTATTTATTTATTTTATTTATTTATTTATTTATTTAACACTTGAGAATCTAAGGATGAGCAGAAGAAAAAACTT
Organism: Bacillus rossius redtenbacheri; assembly: GCF_032445375.1. Taxonomy (NCBI): domain Eukaryota; kingdom Metazoa; phylum Arthropoda; class Insecta; order Phasmatodea; family Bacillidae; genus Bacillus; species Bacillus rossius. Next base: position 12,277,187 of record NW_026962012.1, on the reverse strand, counting down.
TTTTAATGAATATTCTATTAGGTATTTGTTGTCTTTAGGATTTCCTGATATTTATTGTAATTGGTAATTAATCTGTAAATTATATCATGAGTATTATATAAGGCAGGGGTGCCCACAAGGGGGGGGTAACGACGTAAACCGAGTCATTAAAATTTGGGGGGGGGGGGGGGGGGGGGTTAAAAGACGAGAAAAATGTATATATTATTTACATAATTATAGCTTCTAATGTGAAAATACGTTTCTAGTGCTTTGATAATTGAAAGGGATCAAATTGGCAACCCCGCACTTTCCTCAACAAAAGCAGTTTGGCATCTGTCGGTTCAGGATGGAAATATTACCCGATATGACCAAAATTATTATTAGAAAATCAGTTTTAATTAATGTGATAAAATATAATACTAAAAAAGTATAATATTATAAAATAATTGAGTAAATCATTGAGAAAATGGCATAAAAAATTTCGGGGGGGGGGGGCACCTCTGTATAAGGTACATAAAAATGGCGGTTTGCGACTGTTGAAAGAAGGAATTTTAATCCCAGTAGTTTCAAAAATGTGGGGACAAAACAGTTTATAGTTTTAACAGGTATGAACAAACACTGCATCTAGAATATTTCTTCTATCACATCCAAGAGTACTGCTTTTTTTTCTTCTTCCTTGCAGCGCCACCTACACAAAATGGCGACTCCTGAATGTAATTTCCACAACTAGTAGAGGGTGAACACACAAACTTTATTTGGCAACAGGTTGGAGCCCCTCCCCATTGGAATGTCTGAGTACAAGAGTGGTTGAACATTGAAGTCCCTGACCATTGGATTGGTCGTAATAGTCGAGATGACAGAGCTCTTTCTCACTGGCCTCTGCGTTCACCTGACATAATGCCATGCAATTTTTTCCTATAGGGCTTTATAAAAAATTGTATCTACGTTCTGCCGCTACCTAATGATTTGCTACTTTTGAGACACATCACTCCGGACGTGTTAATCAAAGTGTTGGAAGAATTGGACTTTAGGTTGGACGTGTGCCGTAAAACTAAAGGTGCACATATTGAACATTTGTAAGAAAAACTAGGTTTGTTTGCCTTTGCCTTTAATTGGTTGTAAATAGTCTAAATTAAACTGTTATAATATTCCATTGAAACTGGGACATTTTTTCATTATTCTATATACTTCAGAAGACAGCACAGCTACAGAACGCTTCCAAAACCACCATATATGTCTCCCATAGTTGCGACAATACGCGAGGCAAAATCTTCTTATGATTTCACAAGGTTCTTGTATGCCAGGCTATCCACATACCCTCACAGAGAAAGTCAAGAGGATTGAGATGGGGTAGCCATGGCAACCAGACAATGGAACCTCCTAGACCTATACATTGTCTGGGGAACACACAATCCAGATGATCTTGTGCCGTACATGATCGATGGGCTAGGACACCCACGTGTTGCAACCATATCTGCTCCCTGATCTCCAGTGGAACTTCATGTTCCACGAGCAAAATATCCTACAGGACGACACAATACAAGTTGCTGGCGAGACAGGGTGGTAACATGTAGGGGCTAACTAAAACATTACCACAGAAACACTGTTCAGTAACTGCTGACAAATGTATTAAGCAGATTGTCCGATTCTCACACTTAGTTCTGCAGGTAAACTGAATGTTTATACTGAACTCTTAGTGTGCTGTTAGTAGTTCAATCTACACCATTCTGCAAACTCCATCTGGCAGGGTTGATCTGTTTTGAAATACCTGCAAATGGCGTACTTATTGCTCCAAAAATCCCTGAAAAACTCGCAAAACAGTGCTCTGATAAATGTACAACCCACAAGCTACAGCACGCGTACTGGTTTCTTGATGCGTTCTCCACTCATCCCAACACATTCTTAGAGCCCTGATGTTCACACAGTTCATCTGCAGTCAGTCAGTTCATCAGCATTGTCATTTACAAACTTCCACCTCATCCGTCGGTTCACAGAAACAGACGTGGTGCGGCGAGGTTGCTGTCAGGGTATTGCTCTCCGTACAATTGTTGAGCAGTTCGTCCATTTGCTGCTCCTAACAGTAAGGTCATGTCTGCAAGTTCTGGTCAAGAGAAATGTTTCATCATGCTGATTTAAAAGTCCTTACACAAACATAAACACAACTACTTAGTGCTGGTCACTGTTATGATACACATCTGTTTTTTGGTGATTAATGCACTCCTTTCCAAGCAGCTGCCTCTTATAACGTGGTGTTCCCATTACTACTAGTTAAAAGTGCTGCTTCACTTCCAGTTACCCAACGTATTCCTCAGATATTACATGCTACATTTTATGAACTGTGGTACAGAAACTAAAAAAGTCCCTTTATCATAAAGTTTTTGTTTCAAAAAACTCATTTACTTGCTAATTATTAAGCTGTGGTATTTGTCTAATGGTGATTGAAGACATGCATGCTCTGCATACACCAGCCTTGAGAAGCACTTTAGACCACAAGACTGTATATTTTTTATTTCCACATGATGGACCTCTAGCCAAAGTTAACAAGTTGATCTGAATGTGTAATAGAATGTATGTAATGGTATCACACGGCTCACCACAGCAGGATCTGCTACTGAAAGCTAACGGCCAAATCAGAAAAATAACTGGACACAACTTGGACAAATATGAATCATGTGACAAGGTAATGTTCTCCTTCTAATAAAAAAAATACAGAGGACTGCCACTAATACATAAATAATTTAACAATGGTTGACCAGATTTTCAGCTACAAATACTAACTAATTAAAAGGGACCTAAAAACACTATAATGCTAATAACTTACGAGGTGTGTGAAGAATATCATTAAAAATTTGAATTGAAGTCACATACAAGAATCTAAAAAGTCGCATACAAGAATCTAAGTCTACACAAAGTTCTTAAGTACCTACATGTGTTAAGAACATAATGTGAGTGTTTCACAATGAATAAAAAAGAGTGGAAAATATTTAGTACAGTAAGCAACTGCCGCTGCTTGTAAATAAATAGAAATACGGTATGTACAAAGGATATGATAAGATCAATTCCTGATTAATTTATTACACAAGCCAAGTAATATGTAAAAAATAATTTCTCTTCTTTCATTTCAGCAAAAAATACTAACATTGGTTAACATTCATTAACTCAAAGGATTATTTTCTTAAGTTAGTACAAATTTTATAACCACCTTGCAAATAAGACACCATCATTTTTCAGTAGAAGAACCTGTTCAGTAAAAGTACTTATCTTGGGCTAATGGTTCACATTATTTTTTTTACTACATCACACTAAATTACCAAACATTTACACATTACTATTAAATTGTTTACTCAGAACAAAAAGTATTTGATGTTTTCACATGTTTGCATTTTGCAAAAATTGCAGTGTGGTTTGTTTTAGGGATTGAGAAATGTACAAAACATTAGAAAAACATTGCTTAACATGCTTTCTTGTGCTAAATAATTAATACTATTTGGTTGAAACTGTTTGGTTTCAATACTTCACCTTGGATGTTAACAGTTACTTTCCGAACTCTGCATGTAAAGTACAAGGATGGAAGGAACATAGCAGAGGCTGACAGACATGACCATTACGTGGTCCTGGCAGACAAGAAGTGATTCCGCAGTGGCTCACCACTGCCTTACGTATCATGGAGGTAGAGGGACAACACCACACATCCTAAGCCCGGAAAGGAAATCTTCTAACCTTGAAGTCCTCCAAACTGACTGGAATTCAAACACAGGACCTTCCACTTAGCAGCCAGAAGCTCTGATCAGAGCTAACAGGTTGGATTATTAAGTGTAATAAAAAGTTAAATTACTACATACAAATTATGAAAAAAAAAAATTCCTTTAGAATTTATGGAGAAAAAAAAGTATGAATTACAATGAAGAAATAAAAGTGTGACTAAATGGAAATGATTACTGGTGGGAAACAAAGTAAAAATTTATTTTTAACTGTGAATTAATTTGTTAAAAATTTATCAATTGTATTCTCCAAAAAGGTTTGGAACTTAAGTTTTTTTTTTTTTAATTTTCATGACATCTAAAAAAAGTTACCCGTTGTATCTTTTCTAAGAGCTTTGCAGACGTCTAATACAACCATCAATCAAATGACAAGCATACACACTGCTTTATACTGAAGTAAACACACAATCTCTCAAAGACTTGAGAGGAAGCACAAAACTAAAAACAAAGGCAGTCTGTCACATACCTAACCAGATAGCACATGCTTTCACTTCTACATTGTGTATTTACTGATTAAGACTCTTCCGCCCCTTCGCAAGGAACCAGTACTCTGTCAACAACCTCCCTTCGAACACTTCCCTCCACTCAAGATCTGCCACCCCCAAAATCTTACCACAGTACATAACATAACAAGAATAAGGGGATTATTTACCAGTCTAGTAAACTCAGTGTGTAAACAAACTCCCTGGTTTCCTGTTCTGGAGCTGAGAACCTCCAGTTTGTCGTGTGCCAAAGCACGCAAGCACACGTGTGAGTGCATCTGCCTCTACAAATGATACAAGAGTTATTGAAAGGTGATGAATTCCAACTAGCTACATTTGGAAGTTCGTTCACTATGGTCTGAAGCCCTTGTACTCTATTTATCTTAAAAATTTCCTACTACATTGAATGCTATATGTACCTATAAGTAAATACGTGGAAGATAAAAGAGACAAACACACAAGGCTGGCTAGCAAAAATGCACCAATAAGTTATTAGCTTGACTGAATTTACTAACTTGCCACTTCAGCTTTGTCAAGATGGTCCTGAAACGAACTAATGAACACTGCTATGAAAACCAGCTAACCAATACAACAGTCATAAGAGATGATAGCAGAAAAAAAAACAAGCAAATTAAAAAATTTAACTTCATATTTTAATGGAAAAATCAGTGGGGGTCATAAAGTATTTGAGTTACTAACCATAAAAACAAATTTGTGAGGCCATAGTCACAGATGCACATTAACACATTGCTTGGAGTAAGGGTAATGAAATAAAAAATATATAGAATCTGTAATAAAAGTATTTATAGCAACAAAATATAGTAATTCACAAATACCATAATAAAGAATTCTATATACTAAAAACAGTTGTGCCATGTAACTTGCATGCATACCATGAAGAATATATTACACTGTGATTCAAATGAATCCCTTTCATCGTGATTACCAATACGCTCTTATATACCGACGAAGAGTCTAAAATATACACAATATACACTCCTTACACCATGCATGTACAAGAAGCAACAGAAATTGTTAATTAATTGTAACCAAATTATGAGAAATGTTCACATCATATATATTCCTGAATGTTAGACTTGGCTTTTATTTTATCATCCATACTTACTCCATAAATATTTATTCATTATAATAGTTACCACACCAATTTCATTACCGTTAGAATGTTTACACAAATAGATTATAGGGAATGAAAATTCCAATTTTTTTTATGCAGTCACATTAACTAAATGAATATAATTTTTTTTATAGACAGTCATGCTCATAACATCAGTCTATTTTCTTAAGCAATGTTGTTTACATTAAACAAAAATTTCTGTATACATTAAAAAAAAAAAAAAGGAAAATTTTCTTGTATTTTGGATTACAGTTATTGCAAACAATATTGTAGGAAAACCTTCTCCTTAAGATGAAAGAGTTAGTGGAAGCCATTAATTTATTTGCTCAAGCAGGATTTGTCTATATAGTTATATTTCTTCATACAAAAGCTGCATTTGCATTCATTTTCACAAGCAATTCTGCAACCATCTGCGTCTGTCAATACACAACCTCCACATCAGCCACGACTGCTCTAGAGGATGTCACCAAGTCTGGTTAGCAGCACTGGGGTTCGCGATCCACCACCCTCACCTCAAGTTTCCGACCACCAACATGAAGTGGGGACATCACCAGGCACAATCGTGCAATGACGGCATATAGCTTACTAATAAAATAACTCCGAAGTCAAACTTCCTTGGCATACTACACCTATGAAATCCAAACTGATATTTAATAACAGTAAATTTAGAAGATTTTGTCAAAAAAAATGTTTATGGCACCACAATAATTTACAATACATTCTAGAAAAAAATTTAATATATTTTTTTTACTCCCCTTCCAAAAAATAATCTGCATGCAAGAATGTTTTGATTACTAAATCAAAATTAGGGTTAAAATACTGCAGTACAAGGGTGTGTCTGAAACGACACAACACTTTTTTTTTACTCTGTTGCAATGGAAATATACGCCCACTGTAGTAAATGAAATTCAAAAGCACGTGTGGTCCATTTTGCAGGAATTCTCCCTAGTACAAGCTCAGGCAAGACTCCCACTAAGTCTTAGGTCAACATCTTAAATCCAGGCACAATGCCAGTGATTGTAACAAACTCATATTTTTAAACAAATAAAATAAAGCATTAACTAGGATGGAATTTATTTTTAAATGTAAAAGTACGATGCCAGCTAATCAACCAAATTTCAAAAAGGTTTCTAAAAACCATTTGTGATTTTCAAAATTAAACAGTGTTAAATATTTTAAATAGATCCCTTTTTTTTGAGCTTCACACCAACTTAAATTTCATCAGGGAACTGAACCTACACAGGTTACAGCCCTCTAATGGCCAACAATTATTGTATTTGAATCAGCTTATGAGCACATTTTATTTATACCACAGATATCTGCTGGAACTTCAGACACTGTACTTCAAGATGGTTTAGTCTGATTATTGCATAAGACTTCTCATCCCAATTTAATTACATTCAGTTTTACAAACTTTTTTAAAAACTACAACTTCATATAGCCAATGAGAAAAAAAAATTGCAATGTACATATGTCGCATTATCAAACTGTAGGGATGAGAAAATAAAAAACTTCAATAAAGTTACATAGTATACTACACAGTATAAATTTGTACATAACATTGGAGAGAGATTAGTACAAAATCATGTGGCTAAAATACCCTGTCAATTTGTAAACAATCACTTTTCCACTAAATAAGCATAAGTTTATGCTAACTGAGTATAAACTGACTATTTATACTAAATTATTTCTAAAGATTAATTTTCTAACTAATCATATATTTTATATCATGAGTATAAATCATGCAGTTTTAAACTCTAGATCAATGTGGCTAGTAATTCCAAATATCTAAAGGCAAATATATTTTGGAAATAAGTTTTCTCACCCCTACGATGGGAAAATAAAACAAAAAAGGAATGTGTTTTGTTAGTTACTCTATGTGATACAATCAATTTCAAAAGTGAACAAACTTCAAACATACAACTATCTAAAAGAAACTTACAGAATTCGTATAATTACAAAAAACTGATTATGATTTGGAATGGTCTTGATGTCTCAAGAAAGAATATTATTAGCTTTGATAGTATAGTGCGATAACTAGCTAAAGAACCTGCCCTAACACCAATGTCAATGTCCGAGAAGGTTCTTTTGTTTCTCGTCGCACTATAACATGTCATGTACTTGTTACATAATATTTACACAACAGATAGTAGGTACTTCAAGAGGCACAAATCTTGGTACAGCTTCAGACTTTGAATATGAGCTTACCTTTTAATCAAATCTGAACGTATTACTAATAAATAACACAATGAAATGAAAACTAAAATATTTATAAAGGCCACACAAGCATACACACAATGCACACAATTTGGAACAATCAGTAATGCACATGTGATGTGCCTACGCGTTACACAATAAACTTCACACAAATACAAGAAACCATTAAAAAAAATATACAATACATATTCTACAATGTGAGATGGTTTCATAGTATGCTCAGAAAACCGTTTCAATTCTTAAATTAGATTAGCAAAGGTTATAGACTTGTACAGAAGATTTATTACATTCAGAACTTCAAAATTATCTTGATACAAACACATTTTAATTTTGTTGTTTTATTGTTATAAATTGATTTGAAAACAATTTTTTTATATAACCCATTTATCTTAGCAAATTAATAAAAAGTTTACTTTATATCTGTAGTTCTCAGGTATATCAAGTGCACAGTTAAACATGTATACTCTTATGTACGTAGGTCCAGGGAAGCCCAGCACAGCATCCAAACACCCCCCCCCCTCCCCACATCCCCGGGAATCAAAACGTTTTCCCGCAGGCAGCCCCTGGAAATCCCACAGCTTGTTGCCCATGTATACATTGATTATTATAAATACTGTATTTACCCATGTACCACCCGCACATTTTTTCCGAAAAACAACATTCAAAAATCGGGGTGCGGGTCATACACGGAATTTGAGGTTTTGGACAAAAATTAAGACTGAAAAAAATGGATTTATCGTACATTACAGAATGCTGGAAGCATTTATTACAATGAAAATATAAGTATCCAACCCGTTACTATCATATTGTAGCGCGGGTGAATAGCAAACAAGCAATATTGTTAACTACGTCGTGCGCCGCGTGTACAGCTTGCGTCGCCCGCTGGGATGTGCCAAGGCGGCACCGAACCGTGCCGTGCAGCGCCGGACCGTGCCGACCTAGCATTCCAGGCAGCGCCGGACCGTGCCGAGCAGCATCAAGCCAGTACCACCTACACCTCCACCCGCCGTTATTGTTCTGTTAACGGTGAATAAGTAGTGAAAATGAGTGCTAAGCGATTGCGATCATTCACTGTAAGTGAAAAACTGAAAGTGGTAAAAGAAGCAGAAGAAATTGGAAATTGTGCTGCGGGTAGGAAATACAACATTGATGAAAGCTGTATACGAGATTGGAGAAAAAAGAAGGACATATTTTTTAACAGTGCGGGCAGTCGGAGAGCATTCCGTGGAAAAAAACCATTTTATCCGGAAATAGAAGAAAAACTGAATGAATATGTAGTTGAAAAACGGCAATTTGGATACGCAGTCTCAACAGAAATGTGCACATTGAAGGCCACACAAATTGCAAGAGAGTGTGGGGTGGATAATTTTAAGGCCAGTCGTTCGTGGCTAAACAAGTTTTTTATTCGGTTTGATTTGTGTTTGCGCCGTCGTACCAACATTGCACAAAGACTTCCAGATGCATATGAAACAAAACTGACGAACTTTCAGCGCTTTGTGATTCGGCAGAGAACGGAACATTCGTACCTTCTCTCTCAAATTGGGAATGCGGATCAAACGCCTGTTTATTTTGAAATGCCATTGGATACCACTATTAACAAGAAGGGGGAAAAAAGTGTCTCCATAAAAACCGGTGGTAACGAGAAGCAATAGCAACGCTGCACGGTAATGCTATGCATTACGGCCGACGGTCGCAAGCTCCCACCCTACCTCGTGGTGAAACGTAAAACGGTGCCTAAAATAAACGTTAAAGGTGTTATCGTGAGAGCGCAAGAACGTGGGTGGATGGACATTACGCTCGTTGAAGAATGGGTAAAGTTAGTGTGGTGCAGACATCCTGGGGCACTTCTGAACGTTCCCAGCATGCTCGTGCTAGACAGTTTACGCGCGCACACATCGGAAAGTGTGAAATCTGCCTTAAAAAGGCAGAAAACGGATCTTGCAATCATTCCCGGTGGATTGACGTCCCTTCTGCAACCCCTCGATGTCTGTGTAAACAGGCCTTTCAAGGCAACGTTGAAACGCCTGTACACAGAGTGGATGGCAAGTGCGGAGCATCAATTGACACCAACGGGCCGCATTAAGCGACCTGACGTAGATGTTATCTGCAAGTGGGTGAAAACAGCGTGGGACAACATACCCGCAGAGCTTGTTGTCAAAACCTTTAAGAAGTGTGGGATTTCCAACTCACTTGATGGGAAAGAAGACGACGCAGTCTGGAACGACAATGACTCTTCTGATGACAGCATGATAGATGATCTTAGTGACGGCAGTGTAAGTAGGCCCTATTTTTACTTGCAGTTGTTTTCTTTTGTGGCAGGTTTTATGAATGAGTTTGTTAACACTACGATCTTAATTTTTCTTTGCAGGATGTTGAAACAGACTGAACAGTTGACGATCGTTTTTATTGCATTCCAACATTTTAAAATTTATTTCACCAAATTGACATCTGTTGTTTTAGCAATTGAATATTACTGGTTTTTTCTTAATATTCCATGCATTTATGTTAATAAAATTCTGTGTTTACTTTGTTGTTACAATGACAGACTCTTTTTCCCTATTTATGCTGGCACATGTAAATGACATTATAGTGAAAAAAAAAAATTTTCCTGGAGTGTGTGTTGAAAATTAGGGGTGCGGGTCATACATGGGGGCGGGTGGTACATGGGTAAATACGGTAAATACCTGTATGATGTTTTGTGTGATTTCAGTTACAGAACTTTTGTTTTTTTGTACCCTACACATGTACCAACATTTAAGTGTTTTAGCTAACCACCCTTATACTGTACGTACATTTTTAGATTTTTTAAGTTGAAATTAATGTTTCCTTTTTTGGCTCTTTTGCGGATTACCCGCGATTTTCACTATCCGCAGTGGCCCTGCCACTTAATTTCGCGGATAATCGGGAGTGTACTGTATGATCATAACACAACAAATCAATGAACACAAAAAATGTGTACAAATCTATGTAACTAATTAAGTCAAACAAAAGGGTTTTTAAGTTAATTTTTTCCACAGAAATGGTAAAAATAGTGAAAAATATGATTTTGAACATAAGGTGTTGAATACCAATCAAAAAAAAAAAAATTTCATTAACAGTGAGAGATAATTTGTGTCTGGTACAATTTGTAATTAAATAGTTATCAATGATCAGATTTTTTTTTGCAAAACTATAACATTATCTAACGGTGCGTGCCACTATTACTAACGTAACACCCCGTTGTAGGAATAGTTTTCCTATCATCTACAAGTGGAGGAAACAGGAGAAAATCACCTAGTGTACGCGTGTGCTTGCCCTGTTTACCGGTGGGTTACCAGCAGCGAGACAAATGCGCTTGACGTCACACTTGCTGCCCACTGGGTGTGTAAACCAGCAGTTCCCCAGGGGGCAGCGCTGGGGGGAAATAAGAATCGTGGAGAGCAACTAGTAACTTGTTAGCCAGAGAAGAGGCGTGGTCTGCCAGATCCACGCACAACAGTGAGCTGGTGAAACAGTGAAGAGGATGAGTGGCTTGGAGGAGGTACCACTGGGCCATCAAACCCCCTGCAGCCACCACTATTTCAGCGAGGCGTCGGAGAAACCCATCGAGCAGGAACTGGAGTCAATGCAGAGCAACTTTCTGCGAGTCACCAGTGCGAGAGGAAACACGCCCGGAATCAGAAACGTCAGGGACGTGGAAACTGATCACTGCCAGCAGGGAGTGCAACTTGCTGGCCTGCCTCGCATCAGTATCCCCGACTGCCGAGGGTCCGCATGAGAAGCTGGAGGTTCAGCGAGCCGAGAGCCACCTTCTCCACCCACGAGCGCACGGCAGAATACTTACGGAACGTTCCCAACTTTAGTTGCACCCACGCACTCCATGGAGGAAAAATTATCAGGCATTAGCTTGGACATTTTCAGATAGGACTATATATACCTGCTTCTTAGCACATTGAGAACAGTGTTTGCCAAGGCTCAGAAATAGTACATTGCGGGGCCTGAAGGCCACAATTACTAGTTCCTTAAACTGTTCACTTATCTCACCTTATTAAGTATTGAAGTGAAGCGGTGATGTTCGAGGACATTGGATTTGTCAATATAATCTTATCTACATATGTATGCCATCACAAAGATTATGTATTATTTTTTAAGTAAATATAAAAATGTGTTGATGTGGAGTGGATGTACAATGCTATTCACTTCCAGAACATTTTTTTCACTTGCCTTACATTAAAAAAAAGCTTTCAATTATCTTTAACATTATTCTCTTTTACATATAGACTTATCAGTGAAGTGTTTAACTGACCATTAGTTAGCCCCGATGTGCAAATACTTTTTATATGCACATATTAATTCAGCGGTGGTCAGGTACAGATTAACTCACAGAGTCTAACATAGTCAGGGTCCTTAACCATAAAAAAAACATGTGACGCTCAAATGGTAAGGGTTGTGAGTTTGATCCCAACAGCCTGATTCTCTCAAATTCATGAGCACTGAGTCGGAATCAAAGTGGTTCAGAACTCTATAACCTTAGTAGTTCAGTCACCTTAAGCCTCCGAGCTCAAATGTGGGACATTAGCCTTGCCAACTCAAATCCACTATGTTTACAACCTAAGGCAGGTCAACAGTGTAAAATTCCACTACTATAAAATAACTCGGTATGTAAATGTAAGGAAGGCGGAAAAACATACTACCTATATTGTAATACTTTTCACTAAGGGGATAATTAAACATTTAGTAACATGGGCCATTAGATACTGTCATTGCTACACTGCCAAAACCTGAAGATGGAAGAAACCGAGTGTCTGTAAACCGACCAACTTGAAAGCAAAATTACCTAAAAACTACCTACTTGCTCCATAAATATACCCCCTTGTAGAGCAGTATGGATAAGTTTAGCAAGGGTATTCAAAATTACATAAAAATACATTGTGCAGAAGCAACACTTCACTTGTGAAAAAATTACTCTTAACCACAAACATTTAAAATCCACAATTCATAGAATAAATTTTAGAGACCACATCATGAAATTAATTTGTTAAACTATTCTATAACAAATAATTATAAGGAAATCACAAACATGCACCAAAAGAAATTTGCCTTTTCTTGTTCCAAGGTGAAGTAAATGAATTAGAAAAAAATATATTCACTATTATTAATAAAATTTTCTGCTTAAAATATTTATGATTTCATACTGCACAAGTCTATAACCTTTTAATTGTAAATGACTGACATCAAAGTTTAATAGATAAGACAAAGAGACAGGAACAATTACAACTCCAGTATTAAAAGAAAAATAAAAAATTTTTATGCACAAATATAAGGCCACAATATACTAATGTATGTACTTGATTTCCAATAAACCTCATATGAGCTATGTAACTGTGTTTGCAAGCATAGACATGTCTGTCTGGTTTGTTCAGCTACTTCACGTGAATTATTCTGTATGTACAAAAACATGAAGTATGTACTGATGTATCCCCAATGTCGTATTTCTTTACTACAGAATGTGGAAGACTTCTAAAAGTGACTAGCAAGCACACCTTTATTTCACATCAGACACCAAAATTAAACAAATAATTAAAAAAAAAAAAAATAAATAAGTACTGATAAAATGCAAGTCACAAGATAATGTCATTATGGTCAAAAAGCATACATTCATTAATTATTCTTGAGGCATCAAGATATTAGAATGTACATATGTATTACACTTTTTACATAAACTTCCTATTCTTGTAAGTCTGAAATGAAGATTCTACGCAGCTAGATGCTAAACGAACCAGCCAGAAATCCATATGTAGTTGCAAGCACTCTTAAAATAATACAAGAGTAGACTGCAAAGTACCATGTAGTAACTTGGTTTAACAGTGGGCATGACAAATTTAAAATAGGTATTACAACTAGTTTTAAAATGCTTATCTCTTACATAATGCTATTGTATAACTCTATAATCGTTGGGATTTTTTTGTTATCAGGTACGAAGGAATACTTTTTTGTTTGTATAAAACTGCAGTAATTAAAAACAATTGAAAATGCCACTGTGAAATTGGGACAGTCAAAATTCAACATGACGACCCTCTGTCTCAACAGTGTACGAAGGATTGTAGATTCATTCAAGTGTAACACAAAACTGATTGAACTTAAATTTTCACATATGCAGTACATAACTTTTAGAAGGCAGCAACCTAAAAAAAAAATTAGTAATTTTCTAAGGAATTCCTATTGACATCTTGATGGTTGTGTACAAAATGTGACAATTTCAACACTAGTTATGAAACTACATAGTGTTTTTTTGTAGTGTGTGTGTGTGAGGTTCCCAAAAAGTTGCCAATGAATTATGGTTTTGACTGCGGAACAACTCCGTGCTTGTTTTTGCGTTGATGTTGCATGTCCGCACCACGTACACCACATATTTATCGACCCAACCCACAAATACGAACTAAACGTTTTTGAGCTGTGGCAGTGAATAGCCAAAATCTTCTAGACGACTTCTCTCCACGGCACGGCGGAAGGAGCGTGCCTTAACTGCTGGTGGAGGCCATGGGCGACACGGGGGAAAGGGGGCTCCGGCTAGAGTCCCTGAGGCAGCCGTTGAGGGTGATGACCACCTTGCGGGAGCCCGCGTGGTCCCGGTGCTCGCACAGCCAGATGCCCTGCCAGGTGCCCAGGTTCAGCTTGCCGTCCGTTATCGGGATGGTGAGGGACGAGCCGAGGAAGCATGCCTTCACGTGCGCCGGCTGCCGAACACACGCCCGTGCGTCACACACTGCCTGGTGGCCTGGTTGCCACCGTCACACACCGACTGAGTTGCATGTTCGGATGGCAACCTTTGTAACGGGAACAATTTCCCCTAACACTAAATATTTGGTAAATACACATCTATTGCTGGGGACACGATTATGTGATGAATCACGATAAAATGGAAATCACACAAAATTCATTTCAATACACAGTAAAACAACGAAACATAAACACACACACACCATATAGCACCATGTGCAAGTTAAATAATGAAAAAAAAAAAAAAAAAAAGTAGAATTTAACCAGAACGTAATCAAAATTACTAAAAAGGAAAAAAAAATAATTAATGTTTGAAGTTCAAGGTTATGTCATTATTTACAAACAAAGTTTGTACCAAAGTGCATAGAAAGTAAAGTTAATTTAATTTGTTTGATCATGCATCTCTTCTGAAATCACTTTTAAACTGCAAATGCTAGCCAATTTATTTTTATTGTTAGTTGTGAATGTATTATGATTAGACAAACTTACTAAAAATTATTTTACCATCATAATTCAGCATGTCAACATGACTATGTATTTCCGTAGAATAAGTATTAGAAAACAGGATATCTAAAAATAAAACCATAAAGACCTTTATCTATTACAGAGTATATTAAAACTGATTTTGTACAGGCAATACTAAAAAAAATACTTTCATGATCTTAAATAAGTTAAAAACTTACCATGTCATCCGGGCCTTCACAGGAATGTCTATACGCCAAACCCTGATAGAAAGAGCAAAATAATTAAGTATTCTATTAAAAGTTCATAATCTGTATACTCTAACATAATAAAGATAACATTACTTCAGGAATTCTAAATTGGCTATCATACACAAATCATGCTTTAACTCGCTCCTGGGGAAAAAAATTAAATAGTCATGTATATAGAAGAAACAGCTACAACCAATCGTTTAATGTGAGAAAAAATCTCTGAGCAGCCAAACATGACATAGTCTTAATGTAATGACACATCTAACGAGTCCCATGCAAGAGTTTCAAAACTGTAGTGTGTGTACCTCGAGTGTATTCTCCAACGATAGTGAGTAAAACCATATTAATCACCTAAATCTGGATATTAATACAGTAAATTTGGTAAGCTTGATAAGGGTGCCAGAACACCACTAATAAAAATAATTTAAAATAAATAAAGAGCTGAATTTGTATAACTATTATATTCTTGACAAATTCAGTGTACAACAAACCTTTAAACATGAATTTGGACATCTTTTACAAACAATAACAAATTTAACATGTTTTAGTTAAATTAATTAGCAAGTTAGGTAAGGAACTTCTGAGTGAAAGATAACTCAAGTTTAGCTTTTATAACATACTATCAAGTGAGAATTCAATTAACTAGGGAAAACTAAAATGTCTTAAAATTAAAACATTGAATAACTTCAATAGCAACGGAACGAATTAGTGTATTCTTGCTTAAACCCAAATTTTAACAGAGAATACAATTATTTGAGTATAAATAGTTAGAGTGATGTAGTTTGACGTAAGGTGATTGATGCAAAATGAATGCACAATATGTAAGTTAATTAAATAATTAAAAAAGACGTCACAAACTATTCTAGTATTACTTGATTCTTAAAGTTTAACTCGAGGTGATAATCAGCTCATCCTGAAGACAATTAGTATTACGCATGACAAGGATGTGGTGTCATCTACTTGATCCAAAATCCAATTGTGAGGCAAGGGAAGGTTCAAAGTCATAATCAGCTGGGCAGAACAGCAACTTGAATGTTGACACCAACAAACATCCCTCCTTCCTTCTTTCCTTCCTTCAATGACTATGGGTCCGCTCTAACCGGTAAGTATCGTTGCCACGTAGTTATATCTCTTCTGGGACAGCACAGCGAAGTTTCGTCTTCTTTTAGTATTTTCTGTACGCTGAACATAGATCTGCTATCCCCTTCATTGGTACTTATGAGTTTACTATATCGTGAAATCTTCTAAGAACTGGTTTGAAATCTTCTATATCAATGACGGGTCTTCCTTCGACGATAACACAAATTTATATCTGGAGAATAAATATTTTTATTGATAATAATCGTTGAGTATTCAGTTAAGAAGTCTTGAATAATTTTTTTCTTTGAGTAATCTCACCTCTTCCATGCAACTTCATAATAAAATATTTTTAAAATAGTACGGTCGCTTCCAGAATCAACGAATGTTCTATTCAGACCGTTTTTAAATCTGTTTTCTGCTGTTGATTCACACTCCATGGCCAAAACTTGAATTCTCTCTTCAAACATAAGGGAATAGTTTTATGCCTTGTATAAACTGTTTTGACCAATCACATTACTATTTACTATTTTGCATCAATTCCTAAAGGCGAATGGTGCATGTAAAATATTACGACGAAACTAATTTAACTGTACATATTTATTTTTTATGCTTCTTTTTAAGACATAATATACCTAGGATCTTTTTTAATAAACTTTTTTTACTGAGTTATGTCATTTTATAAGCATTTATTTTTATTCCAAGCCAGAATTATTAAGAAAACACATAATTATGTTAAACTTAAGTATTGTTAAAGAAACGAGTGTACAAATAGGTTTCTGCACCTATAAAAGTAAGAAATTTTTTTTTTATCATCAAAATTACAGTTTAATATTGACAATTTTCGTTGATAATTGCTGGACTACTTCAGGAGCGATTTAAAGAATAAATTTAAATGAAAATGAAAACATAATTGGCAAAACACTATTGAGTTATGTATATATTTTCATATCCTTTTGTTTTTGATACGATCCGACTAAAAACACGCCCTCTGGAGTGGCAGTTCTAGTGCTGCGTGTAAAACTCTTGCCGCCGGGAAGAATGTCCCCGCGACGTGGCGCTGAGGGGCGGCGCTTGTCAGAACCAGGTAGATCGGCGGAGTTTCAGCCGACTGGACGCGGGAGGGGAGGGGGAAGAATGGGGTGTAGAGGGAGGACAAGAGAGGAGGCCGAAGAAACAAAGGGTCTGTCACGGTCACACTTCTGAGTGGAGTCTATCTTCGCTCAAGCAAGGAAACTGTCTCTGTACAGAAAAATTTGTACCGCGAAATTCTTTTTAGCGGTTATGTTTTGACTTGAAGTTGAATACCGACACGGTGATTATTCTTTGTGGTGGTTGTTTACACATATGAATAAATTTTTACCCTCCAGATTAATATGTTTTGACAGCATAGAACTTCAGTTGTGTATTCCGGTTAGTTAGGGTATGCTATATGCACACTAGAATGACAGATCTAAATTTAACCAAGAACAATAGATTTTATATGTATTAAAATTTATTTAGAACATCAAATTAACACTAGGCTATTCCAGTTATATGAAATAATTTTTTTTTTGAAATGTTAGCTAGCAATGCCAGAATATCCGGCACACTAATTACAAATGTCCATTTGTAATATTACATTGCACAGAACACTGAAACCTTAATACTTCAAATGTTTGTTTAGTTTTATTATTCTGTGCTACGTTATTTAAATTTATATGTTTAATTTATTTTGGGTTTTGAACTATATTTCTGACATAGTTACAGACATTTGGGCTTTTCTCTATGTAATTATTAAGTAATTGCGGCTTTTGGAATTACGTTTTTCACGGCCAGAAATTGCCCGAGGTTTCGGCGGAACTTTCAAAAAGTGCCTCGAGCCTATTGTTGTAAAAGTTACGCTACTAAAAAGAAGCTTGGTTTTGGCCGTTTTGGAGCGCATCTCCGCGTCAGAGCGTTCCTGACGCGGGCCTACCATAAGTTATGTTACGTGTGCGGTAATAGTATGTATAAAAAGGTTATCAAACTGCTGATGGTATGTTAAGTTGCGAATGGGAATACGCGATTTTAAAGTTATTAACGTCAGAAGATATAATTAGTCCAGGTATGGCCATTTTGTTATTACTCTTATCACTAACGCTGTACTGATGCCCTGCAACTTTTTAACATTGCCGATTGATATTATGACTTTGTTGATGATGCTGGGATAAACTAAAACCAGCCGCTATTAAATATTATATTTACTAAATTAATTAGCCTCTCAGTATTATTAATGGCACGATCATTTGAACATACAATGTACAACTATCTTAGTGGTCTTGAGTCTGTAGGTCTTATGTTTCATCGGACAATTGATTTAATTTATGTGTTAGTGAATTTTTCGAACCGTAAATCCATTTTTGAACTTTACGTGAAACATTTACATTTGCGAAGTCGTGCCCATGTACCTGGCAACGATAGTTAAAAAAAATCGGAGTAATATTTTGGTCAAATGGAATTACTGTATTGAGGGATATGTGGTATTTGTTTATTCGTATGTAAGTAATAAATCAGTCTTAAAATCAGTTAATTATTTTGTCTTCCTCGTTCGTATTCTAATGGAGATAAATATCAGATAAGCATGTGTTACTTGTATCACGACATCTCGGTATTATTTATCAGTAATTAATATTTTATTTTTTGTTAATTAATGTGCATAGGGCAGTGCACTAGACATCACTACCTGTGTGTAGTGTTGCGTTACACTTTTTAACGCATTAGAGTTCACATAAAATGATAAATCCAAAATTTCGTTTAAAAGTATAAATATCAGCGATCAATTTAATTAATGTCCAGTATAACTCAGTCAGTAAAACACTCGAAAATATGTATAGGACCTGTTAACCTAAATATTTGTTAACAGTTAAACTAAACCAAAATGTGTTAGTGTGTTTTTTTTTTTTTTTTCCCGTATGTTAGAGGTATGGGACATCAAAATACGCATCTGTCGCCCATTGACTTTAAATACAGAATTATAAACTACATATTGTGAAAACATTCTGCAGCAGTTATTGCTGAACGGAAAAACACGGATGAGAAGACAGACAAAATGTGTTTGGTAAGTGATTTTTCGTCAAATGAAATGGAACAGGGCAGTGCTTATCAGAATGAAAGTACAGAACTACTTTTGTGCAAGGAAATGCATTTTACAAAGACATTTCAAGATAAATCACCTTTAAATGAAATAGATCTTGCTGACATGGAAGAAATAGACTTAGATTTAGAGGCCAGGCCCCTTTCAAATGACGAAATTTCTCTTGAAGGGCTGAAATATGTTTCTGGCTATATAGCTCACCGTTTCAGAAATAAATATCCTGACCTTGGCACTACGGATTTCAATTCGGAGGACGATAGCTGGATACATGTACAATCAAAGGGTAACTTAAAATGTCCCACTAATGAATTTTTTGAATTAATAAATATCACTGAAATGTGTTTTGATAATGTTCATGGCAACAATTTGTGCAAAAAAGAGCGGATTTTTGAATCACTGACTAAAATTATTTGCGGAACTACTGAAAATAAATATCCAGAAGAAGTTATATACTGTTTTGTCAGGACAATAACGTATATGCTTATCAAGTATTTGAACATGAAATATTTTAACGAACAAGACCAAAAACGCAAAGAAAGAAATACGATGAGGAAAACTCTCCTTTAAGATTTTTCAGCGTGATAGTGTCCACTTTCCTTCACCATAATATGTATGTTCATAATTTATTTACGATATTTTTTAACTTATATATTTAAGAAAAGCATTTATTGTGAATATCACAGCAATTATGTAGGGCTTAAGGTATTTATTGTATTCCAAATATTTAGTATGCCATTTTTATTGCTTTTATTAAAAATAACAAATATGTTAAAAATGTAACATAATTGCGATATTTTTGTATTGCTATTGCAATTTCGTTTCTTGTAAACATTATTGTAGACTTTTTCATATTGAAATTAAATTTGCTATAGGGTTGTTTGTATTTTAATTTTACAGTTATAAGATTTTTTATATGTTGTTTACTGTTTACAAACATTTGAAAAATATTTCCTTAACCATATTTCCATTTCCATGGCAATAGTCTTGTTAGCTTTTCAGGTAACTCTTCTACATGGATGATAAGATGGTGCGACATCTAAAACATATCACACAACCTTTACATAACTATTAAACTAAGAGGTTTTTTCTTTACATAATATTAAAGCACAATGTTTCCTTGTGGCGTAGGTGATTTAGAATTTCCATTTACATATCTAGAAAAATGCGCTTTCAGAATGTTTTTTAACACACAGTGTTTCGGAAGGTTTTTGAAGAAAAAAATTGACTACGCGTTTTATTTTTTTGCAGCTGAATTCGGGCACGTGCATGAAATATAATTAATCCGTAGGAAGCGCAATGGTTTAAAGTATTGAAGTTGAAGATTTGAAAAGGTTTATTGAAATAGTGTGAGAGAACGAGCGAGTTGAGTGAGAAGATGTGCGAGAGTGGCAGAGGTTAGCTCTCAGCCACATGACGTTGTGCGCAGTTGCAGACAAAAAAATAATCCATTCCGCCTGCCCATGGCGAAGGATGAGTGAAAGAGAAACCTGCTAAACCTTCCCCTCCTCCGGGCACGATAGAATCGTATCGGCTGTGTGTTAGAGGGAGAGCGAGATACAATCTTCGAGGTTCTGTTAGTTACCGCTAGATGGCAGGCCGCAGAGCGACCGCCAGCAACACCCTTCTCTTCTGAAGGCCATCTCGCCACTGACGAGCTGGAACTAAGCTCCTGACCTCCCTACATAGTAACGGTCACCCACATAGGCATCTAGACTCTTTAGTGATCATATGATACAAAATTCATTGTTTTCGGGCCTGTGACCGTTTTTTACAGTGCACCAATTGCCTTAAAATTTAACACAAAATTTCACAATTCAAAGATAAAATAACAACCATGTTAATTTCATAAATTTAATATTTTTTTGGGTTCTTTATCTACTTAACAACCAATAACTTAAATATATATATATATTTATATGGCACATTTATATATTCATATATCTATATGGTACATGGATTATCCTTGCCAAGTCGCTCAAATATTCTGCATGGCAAACTCACTGGCCAGGTGCTGTGTTTAAACAGCAGCCACACTGCTATGGAATAGCCAGTTATACAATGATTTTTCAGATAAACTGAACTTCTGATTAAAACTTCCGGTAGGCTTCACAATCTAGTATGGCAATAAAAAAATTCAAATTGAACACACCCTGGCTTACACAGATATCAAAAGAACAGACATTAGGACTTGTTTAATATTTTTAAAACATAATTAACTGAAAGGAAAAATGGATTTTAATGTTTCATATTAGCTGGATGCACAATTAGCATGTAATGAGTGTCAAAAAAAAAAAGCTGGAATAAACAATGGGCATGTAATGGCTGAGTGAAGAAATTCACAAACAATGACTTGCTCTAGTACAAAGCATTTAAGCTAATATGAACACTGCCAGCTCCAATAGCAGCAGACTACGAAGTAGCCTCAATCGGATACAAACATCAGTTCAACCATCTCTCGTTAGGTTGTCAGTGGTTTCCCAAAATACTGTCTAGCAAATGCTGAAGAGGTTTCCCCAATTTCTTATCCAATTTTCCCTAATAGTGTTGATGTATGTCAGTTTCTAATGGCTTAGCTATCCAGATCATATGAAACTAAAAAATAAAATAGGTTGGTAAGGATTGATTTTGAGCATGCAGTTGGAGGTTTTACGTAAACGGCTGCCCGGAGGGTTCTACTGGTACCGAGAGCAAGTCGCGTGAAGTGGCATAACAAGGACGCCACTGTTCTCACAGCTTCGAGTGTTAAGTCGAGGGACCTTGATGACATCATCCTTCAGAGGGCTACTAGACGTTTCCACGAGTTAGCCACGACCTGCGATGTGAGAGGCTGGTGCCGATACCGGCGAATGCGCGGAGCGACACAGGAGTGAAGTGTCAAGGGCGAGTGGTAGCGGGCGACGAGCGAAGGTCTCCGTGTGTGAAGATCAAATCATTGTGGATGGGTGAGTGAGTAGTGCGAAGCAGTGTGGTGAGACTGAGGTGAGTGGTAAGAGAAGTTCATTAGAAAGTGGGGAGAGTAAATAGTGGACTTATAAATGTGTGATTGATTTGTGAACAGTCACTAAGATTGGAGTAATTTTGGAAAAAGTGTATATAGTAGTTAGTTATTTGTGCTATCATTAAGACCTGTTTTTCCCACTCACAAAATTATGTTTTAGGATGTTTATATATTAATTTTGTTTCTTAAGTATTAACTAATTGTAATCCGTCGCAATCTTAAGAGTCAGGCGAGCGGACATGTCATTGCACATCAGCTCTGTAGTTTTTCTGTGAAAGACTGACCACACGACGTGGTACTGTCGTTTCACTTATAAGATAGCAGGCCACAAAGCCTTTTAGCTGCTGGTAGCAATAATTTGAACACATGTTTGTGTAAAGGCATTACATCTAATAAATGATCTGCTAAATGACATGTTGTCATGGCATAACAGCATGCCCAACACTTAAAGGCCCGATCATTTGTGGTGGTATAAAACGGGGTTAGTCCTCTTGCTTACACAGGCAACGGCATGCCCTGATGTAGAGAGTTCGTCTAATCCATGAACCCCCTCAAATGGTGGCACCCATTGCATCATTACTGATGCCGCTATAAACTTATCACATAGACCGTTATGACAGCAAGGTTAAATGAATTAACAAATTGAGGTTTGATGCCTCAACATTTAGTTCACTAAGAGACCAAGGTCTTAATGAGATGGAGCTGAGAAGGAATAAGTCATTTCCTGCACAAACCAACAGCTCACGGAAACATCCACCACATTTATCACTTGTGAAAAATTTTGGTTTAACCTCGCTGGAACCATAACAAGCAGAGTGATCCGACTAGTCAAACACCACTGCCCTCGTTAGATAACTGTTGCTATCTCAGTTTTTAATGCTAGTTTAGTGTACATATATAATATTAGAACATTCTAGTGTAGTATTGTATTATATACAGTAGTTACAATATGTTTCAAATAAGTTTTTGAAAGCCTTGCTTCAGAGTGATGAGCAAAATCACATAATTTATTAAATATATTC
This sequence comes from Bacillus rossius redtenbacheri, assembly GCF_032445375.1. Lineage (NCBI taxonomy): Eukaryota > Metazoa > Arthropoda > Insecta > Phasmatodea > Bacillidae > Bacillus > Bacillus rossius. Next base: position 12,253,929 of record NW_026962012.1, on the reverse strand, counting down.
ACAACTGAGAATCATAATCTGCTTAGTGCAGAGCTTTGAAAGGTGTTCCGGGAAAAGGGACAGCACGTCTTGTGAGACGAGTTCATTAGAAGCCGCATATTTATGCCATTCCAGGAAACAATCTTGACCGATAGCCTCAATTTTTCTTATCCACAACTGCAGTTTTCTCCTAAATGATGCAATTTTTTCCAATTGTTTCAAGACGTGCATGTTATTGCCTTGCAGAGACCGATTCAAGGCATTCCAGTTTGTCAAATATGTCGCACAAATATTCTAGTTTCAGCAAAATGTCTGGTTCGGCAAAGTATCTGGGATTTTCATCATTTTCCTCTTGAAAAAAAGTTAGAATTTCTTGATGTACCTTAAATGGACAGGATAAGACATTTCCAGGTGAAAGCCATCGTGAATTACAGTAGTACAGCAGGGCTGTGTCTTCCGCTCCCATGTCCACGCATAGTTTTTTAAACAGTCTGGCTTTCAGCGGCCTAGTTTTTATGTAGTTTACTATGTATATGAGAAGTTCTAATATCAAGTTCGATGCAAGTGCTCCCTACGGATGATGCAATGGGTTTACAAAGCTCTAGGTGCTTCACTGCGAATAAGTGCTTGAAATCCTCCATAGCAGCCAGACATTGATAGAGCACCATCAGTACATACACCGATACACTTTTCACAATCCAAATCATTTTCTGTTATAAACTTGATACGAATTTCAAACAAGTCTTGAGCCTTTGCGCTTTCAATGATACTTTTGCAAAATAGAAGGTCTTCAACGATAATTTTATCCTCCAGAAAGTGTACATAACAAATACTGTCAGAAGCCTTAATGAGTTGCAAATCAAATTACTTGCCTTTAATTTTCTCTATTAATTGATAACTGAGATCCTCCGCTATATGACGGATTCTTCGAATAATAGTGTTGTTAGATGTACCTTGGAAATTAGTTGTGCCGCCGATTTTCCCACCATAATACTAACCACGTTGAGAGCAGCCAGTAGAATAAGCTCTTCTGCGATGGTGTGAGTTTTTTTGCACTTCGCCAGCCTGTATGCCACTTTGAAAGATGCTAGCCATGCATTGCTAGGTACTAAGGCTTGTTGAGTGTACATTTTTTTTTTTTGTTTTTGTAAATCTTGCAACTTCCTATTAAAAAATTCACTAGATTTTGAATGGTCTCAAGATGTCACTTTAGCTTACTTGGAAACATACTCGCAGGTGCTAGAATTTTCAAACAGAGCACACACTGCTGTCTTTCTTCATTGTATACTTCTAATGAAGTAAAGCTAAAGTACAAATAGCTATCATCGTATTTGCGATATTTACGCTCCCCCGCCACTTTTTGATGGTGGATCACTCTCATTTAAACTATTGACTTGCTTATTTTAAAAAATCTTTCCACTTTACGACCAAATTTTTACGAAAACACAAAGCAACACGATTAAAACAATATAACTGACATTCACGTGCTAGTAGTTTGGCACTCCTACTTAACTAACAGCCCGTGCATTCAGCCAAATGTTGTAAAAGGACAATATGGGAAAATGGTAAAGAAAACGCCAGACAAGTAATGTCAGCGAACCTGGTGGCATGGAGTGTCACTACGTTTCTTTAAAGTGTGAGATACTAGTATAGTAGTGGCACCTAGCGGCGTAGAGAGGAAAATAGCTAGAAAGCAATGCAGTAATGCCTCTTGCGCACGTAAACATTGTGAATCAGCTGATCAGAGATCACAGTTTTTATGGCACATTGTGGAGGCTCCAGGCCTCACATCCAAATCAGCCGATTTACATTTATACGTTTACGGAACGCACGGGCAGTTAGTTAGGTACAGGTGCAGAAGTACAAACTGTGATGCGCACTCTCATTTCCAAATACAACCCGAGCGTGAGTACAGGTGTACGTTGCGAGTGGTGCATGCAGCACGTGCAATTTTTTATTGTTTATTTGCGAATATAAGTAACTTAAGCTTCTGGAGAAGAGAAAACAGAAGCATCTCACGGTGCCTGTTTACTCTCCATGGCGCCCCAGGGCACCACGGCTCACACTTTGGAAACTTCTGGCTTAGTGTTTACCCAAGTGAAAAATTAATTACAAAATATATATAGTTACATCATTTTACATTTTTGAAGCAAGTTTTCTCATATTCTTATCTGTAACCTAAGAAGAATTTACAAGGAACAGTTACCTTAAGTTTTAGTTTTATCTTTAAGTACATTAATTTGTATGAAATGAAGACTGTATATAGCCTTCAAAACACCTGTAAGATATTCCTACTCTCAGTGATTTTACTTTTAGATGAATGAGAATTACTTTGTTGAAGCAACTTACAGTTACAGAGCCTATATTTTTGTTCATAAATATTCAGTACCTAAAAATATATTACAAAAAAAGTGTATATCAAACTATTACTTGACTGTAAACTACCATATTTGTCTGAAGTTTCATTTTTAAATGGCAAGTGTAATATGAAAAAAAAAAAAAAAACATAGGTTTATAGATAGAGATAGGGTTTTGCAAAGTAAAATTTAAAGCAAATAATTCATCAATTTTTAGTTATTATTTTAACACCTATTTTAATTACAGGTTTATTAAAATGTTTATTTAAAATGTACCTACAATGAAATGCCATACCTGATCAGCAAATTTGAAAGATTATTGAACATCCAAATAGTTTTAAAAAGGACACCAAATGTAAACATGTGAAATTTAACTTGCTAGAAAACAGGAGTGTAAACTGGAATGTAAACCTACAGTAATTATAAACTCTTGAGTGAACTAAAGAATTCAGCCAGCACAATAATGCGACCTGGCAGACAAAGTCAACAGCAGGAATCCTCCCGAAAAAATCAGAATTTGAGCGGATTGAATGGCATCTGGTTACAGACTGTGATGAACTCCCAAATTAAAGGCTTTTCACAGTACCACTGAACAATTATTTTTATGATGATTTGATTTTTGGGTTTATAGTGGCATCTAAACTATTTACTTTGGCTGACCTGGTCAAATGCTGGAAGCAGTTGATGGATTGATTGATTGGATGGATGGATGATGTCAAAACAAAGATAATTGTTTCCTCTGTTAAAGTTTATTTAGCCAGCTCATCCTTTAATCCTTTGAAAAACTAAGCAGAAATAATGTGTGTGAGAAAAATTTAATTTGACTCTTTCTCCACCAAGAATTGATCAATTGATAATGGAGCCAAATCTATGCATACATTTTTCAAAATTGATTCTGCACACGACTACTGAAGATTTCTTTCCCCCGCACTGTGAATTATTCTGCCACATAGGTGAAAATGTAACAATTTTATGTAGTTTGCTTCTAATAATTTGAATTTCTCAGTTAAGAAATTCAGACTCAATAGACCTATAACTATTCTTTATGCAGTGATTAGTAGGAATGCAGTAGAAGATAAAGAGTTCGTGATAAAAACCAAGCAGAAAGAGTGATAATTGTATACTGCAATACTGACCATTCTTTAATGATTTAGTTCACACCAAGACCTCAAGACCTTCAAGTTATATTAGGAAGGCAAACAAAAATGTTTTACATAATAATTAATATAATATATAAAAAAATGTAGATTTTACAAAATCTCAGACATTAAAATAAATTGTAAATATAATATTCCTTGTTATTGGCAAAATGCAATAATGTGTACTTACCTCAGGCACTATTTTATTTAACATCATTTCCATGTCATCCCTAAAACAGATATGAAGCAATATATTAAGCACAGAAAAGTTATTAATATCCAAATAACTATAATGTTAAATTCACAGAGTTACTACAACTATTTTACTAAAAATATTTAAAAAAAAAACTAACATACTATTACAGAAAACATAAGTTGATATAAACAGTAACTAAGTGAAAAAAAATTATAAATTAGTATTAAATATGATATGAAGATAACCAATAATAAAATTGTTACCTTACACATTTAATTAATGAATTAAAATGTTATCACAGTGATATTAATGCCTAATCCATAAATATGAAGTTTTGTTACATTTAAAAGGTTTAAAAAATAAAATATACTCTTTTTCTATGGTAGTAAGTGGCATTCCTAATTAACAAAAAAGGAAACTAATATTGTAGTTCAAATACTGTAGGCCAAGTAAAACATTAAATAATTATAAATAGTCAAAAAGTACATTAGAAGTACTTAAAACCACACTAACAATATGACTTCTCTCAATAAATGTTCAAATTATTATAGTTAAATAAAAATCTCTTATGATTAAATATTTGATGATGTCAGAAAAATTTGTATTTGCATTTATAATAACAAAGCAGAAAATTAAAGATAAATTTGCAAAGGATAACATTACAAATAATTATATGGACTAATAATAGACAAAATAAACAAAGCTGTCTAAATACAGAAAGTTTTACTGAACTTAACTTTCAATATTGCATTTTTACAGAATATACTAATATATACTGGTAATAAATACCATGCAGCATTTTTATACATGCAGTTCATACTCTATTATTTCAACATGAAAGATTATCACAAACTACCAATTACTTAATCTAAACTTAAACCATCAAAAAAATTCTCCACTCAGTATATAGTATGATGGTACTATTTGACATTTCTGAAGGTAACAATTAGTCATTACAGTATGTTGTAGCACATAAAAACCAAGAGAAAAAAGTTATTTTAAAACTGTAAAACATGTTTAGTGAACTGGATGTACAAATTTTAAAACAGCTAAATTAAAAAATTTGAAATACTGTTCAAGATAAGACATCACTTTTTTTGACCAGAGCTTCAGCTCTCAAATAAAATAATGACAGCTGAATAGTCATGTAATAAATAAAACATAAGATTCATGTAGCACCAGACTAGGTTATCATGTAATAAAATTTTGTTGATTTTATGAGAGTATTCAGCTGTCAAAGTCTTAATATACATTGCAGCACCTGTCAAAAAATAATCTATCTTGAGCAGTCTGGATCCAGATTGAAAGGTTTGAGCTTTTACTGTACAGACTAGTGCAATTTTTGTGGGACTTGTATCTTTGCATAAAATATACAATATACATACATTGTAAATCTTAACACAGAACAGGTTAGGTAAATAATTATGATTCTTGTTTCATAAAATAATACACCAACAAAATTATGGTTTCAAAAATTTTGTTAAGGGTAATATCAAAAAAGCAAGTAGTTAAAAATGTGGAATTTGCATCATTTATTAGTTAAATTTTTCTGGCTGATGAAAACAAATTTTCATAGGCTTGTCAATGAAGCCAAAATACTTTAAATACCTCAGTTATCGTGAGTATTGGTAGTATAGAAGTAAAATACTTTCAATTCTTGTTGATTATCAATATGTTTAGAGTCAAGTCAAAATGAATGAATGCTAAACTTCTCGAATAAAAATAATTCATACACTTTCTTGGGCACGCTAAATTTCAGAGAACATGCACAACAAACTTTCCAATAAACACTCTCTAAGAAATTTAAAACTGCTGGTAACGTAACCAGTGGTGTAGTTCCAAATTTTACAGTGCCAGAGCTCTTTGTATTGAAGACTCTTTGGTTCACCCATCCTGCTCATAAAAGCAGGGGGTCCGGGGGTCCTCCCCCGGGAAATTTTGAATTTCCAGGTGCTAATTGAAGCTATATTAGCAAATTTACTGGCAGAAGCAACAAAAAGTTTTTGTTAACATAAACTTATATGGAGGTATTAATTTAACAAATATCGGCGAGTTTCTATTAATTTCACTTTTTGGAAAATACAAATAATACCCTAACATGTTTTTACAATACATAGACACAAAAAGGACAATTGGTAGATTAAGAGACATAGTCATACATTATATAACAAAACTGTAACCTTGCTACATGGCATTGTACAAAATGTCTGCAATTCAAGTTAAGTATTCAACACGGTTTACAATAAATCAGCAAAAACATTTTTTTCAGTATCTTGGTGTTGCCCTTTTGCTACGCGGGTTCTCGTATCATCTGCTGAACCGTGCGATCTCAGCCACGTTGAAATGTAAGGCTCAGGGTTCCAGTCTTTGAGGGAGGGTCCATGCAGTTTGATGAACATTAGTGATGATACATGTGGTATTAAAAGTCTGTTTCTGGTAGGAGATACAATAATGTTCATCAAACTGAACCCCCTTTCGCACTCAGCTGAACTACACGCAATCAGTTTTGTGCAGTTCATTAACACATTTAGTTCTCTGGGAATACAGCGACTGTTGTCAAGATAATCCCGGTAAGAATTTTTTATCTTGGCTTAATTAAGTTGGAATCGTGTACAAAGATTCTGTATATCCTCTTCGCCATACCCTACAGGCAAATCGGCTGGCCATTGATCACAGTAAAGAACTTTTATTTGATTCAACAGAATTTCATATGAAACGTTCTTTGTAACATTCTCGGATGACGCTGACGTTGACTCATTGCTAGACATGGTTGTAAACAGCCGCTTTTTCAGGTTAATTGCAATGCTAGACAATAGTTGTTGCTGGTTAATGGATGTCATTTTCGTGTTATCGGTTAATGGTATGGAACAAAACTGTCCTTTCTTGGTCGCAATTTGGGCCTCTAAAATTTGAGTGCCAGGCTTCTCTTTGAGAGATTCAATGAAGCGAATGCATCGCTTAATTAGTTTGTCTGCATAGACAATAGAAGCATTTCTGTTTTGTAGATTCTCAGAAAGAATGGCTAGTTCTGCTAAAATGTCATACATTATGGCCAAATCAAGTTAAATCTGCTTGGATGAAAATCGCTTCAATAAGCCATTGTACATGCTTCTTTCAGTGGAAGATTTACTCATATCTACTTTGGCTTTTAAAAAATGGCTGAATAAAGAGCTGTATCCAAACCATACCGCTGAAACTGTTCGGAACGAACTGGCCACTCACCTGGTTGACAAAATACGGCCCATTTTATTAATTACTTGGCCGAGCTCTGCAGCGCACACCGCTAATTGGCGTTGATTCATTGGGGACCTACTGTACAAAGTATATAATTTGTCCATAAATATGTGAAAATGATTCACACCTGCTACTTCATCAACAGAATCGGCTAATGCTAACTCAAGTCGGTGATTCATACAATGCCAAATTATAATATTTGGATACTGGGAATGAAATTTCTGAGCTACTGCAGAGTGTTTCCCAAGCATAACACTAGCACCGTCACTTGTAAATCCTACCAAATGTTGTTTGAGGTATTCACTATTAAACCCGTGTTTAACAAGACAGCATAATAAATTTTGAAAAATTGTCTCAGACTTTTGATTAGAAAGTTCTACTAGATCTAAAAATAAACAAGAGGGTGGTTGTTCTTTGCTTATTTCACATCTCAAATAAACTATTAACACAGATTTTGAACTTAGGCTGGTTGACTCATCCATTATAATTAATATTTTCCCAGACACAGCCTTAATTTGTATAATAATCCGTTCCTTCATTTCTTTAGAAATATGCTCTATAATTTCAACAGCACTATATCGAGACTGTAAACCAACACCAACATTTACCCCATTTAGCTTCTGAAGTTCAATTAAACCGAAATGGTCACTCTAAGGTCGGTCATTTTGCGCAATGTAATAAGCTTATCTAAATGTTGCTGTTGTTGAATCATGCTGAGCTTTACTCATAGATTCACAAACATTTTCAATTGATTGTTTTTGAGATGTTTCAACAATTGTCTGTGCTATACGGTGAGCATTAGATTTCTTGTGTTCGATTATTTTTTTAAGTAGTGATTTAAGCTGATCTGATCTGTTAGATCCGTAATAATTAACTGATTATGAACGCCATTCATTATCAATAGAAATTCGCTCTATTTTGAATGCGCCTAATTGAGTTACCTCGGAACATACTTTGCAGCCTAGCGTGCCTTGCCTGCAATCAATCCATGGGAAAGCTTCTTTTTTCCTTGACCACATTTCTTCATTCAAAACATCTGGCCAGTGTAGCAGTTCCACACTTTCAACACTACTTGCAGTTGCAGCCGCACAAGAACTATCTTCATCTTTCTTTACGAGTTCATTATCGTCTCTAGGCGAGTCATTGAGTTGATTATACAGAACCGAGGTGCCTGAGATACATGTATCAACACCAGCAGTGGAGATATTTGAAGCACCAACACAACTAGTAACAGGGGCGGCCCGAGAAAAGAAAGAGGTCAACGTTTTTTGTTTCGGTTTTTGTTCCATTATTACTGTAGATAAATTGCTAATAATGTTCAATTTTTAAAACAACTATCTTCCTCATGCTGTGTAGGTAGTTCACTGACTAAAAACAATAAATTATTTGCTAGTAACATGGCCATAAAAAACTATAACGCACAGCACTTAACCACAGTCTACAAATACGCGCAAATTAACGGAATAGAAAACAAAACTGAACCAGAAATGTAGCCAGTGTCGGTGTCGCAAAGATGCGGTGTTTAGTTTTGCAGCTGCCTTGTAACTGAATAACACAGAGCTACGTCAACTCATTTCACGGCGCAGTGCGCACGCGCATGGTGTGCCTGCCAACCTCCTGCCTCCTCCTTAAAAATATCCTTAAAAATGGAGGGGGAAAAAAGTCACACACAAAATAAAAGATCGTGGTATCTTTTGCTTGCAGTTTTGTTTTTCTCTTTTAATACCACGACCAGCTGCACGTTGCAAGCGAAGCTTCGGTATATAATGCGGTAAAATAATAGGAAGTTTTAACTCCATGTTTTAGTGCAACCGCGCACGCACAATGCCAGCTTTACATATTTGTAAGAGATATTCAGTAAAGAGCACAGTAAATTACGGGACAAGAGATAAAAAAAGGACACGCGTGCACATCAGCAATCATTTGTTTAGAACGTTTATCGCATATATAATTATATATATATAATTTTTTTCCCCCCACCAAAAGTGGCGGAGCTTCCGCTCCTGCCTCAAGAGCAGTGGCGGAGCATCGCTCCGCTCCGCCACCACTACAACCCTGAACGTAACCTTTCATGATGAAATGCATAAACTACAATTGAATATTGAATTCTGCATTACCAACAACACACACTGTCAAAAATTTTTATTAGTTTAGCAACAACTATGTTGTGCTGGAAAATATTTCAGACTCCAGAAACATTATTACTTAAGGAATAAAGAGCATAAACATGTGACAACCCAAAATTTTTATTGAGTTAATTCAATATTTAATAATTTTCATTACAATCCTTTTGAGTAGGAACATAAATGAGAAAACATATCTTATTTTCTAAAATAGGAGACTTGTTGCAGTGGTCAACATACTGTAGCGACGATCAGCGTTTCCAACCTCTGAGCTACCAATCACCACTCAGAGAGACTTTATTATGTTCAAACAATACAAATAACAAAAACAAATAATAAAAGAATATCAACAAAGCTGATTTCAAAAGATTACCAAGTAACTATATAAAGTATACATTCCAGATGCATTCCACTTAAATACATCAACAAAGCAACTCAATCCCCACAGTTATAAGTGACTTCAGGATTAAAACATAAATGAAAGGAGATTCCTGATAAATTTTTTTAAAATATGTTTTACATTAGTGATGGGCAGAATGATTCAACCGACCAAATTGAGTGATTTGATTTAAGTCCATATCATTCTTTTAGTTCTGATCATGGGATATGGCACATCTCAAGAGTCATAACTTGTTCACTCTTTCGAGTATTCGTTACATCTTGAGCTGGCCTCATAGTTGTCACTGGGCTGGTAAATATCTGGTAGACGTCTAGCTGTAAACTATTACAAAAAATGTGTATTTTCAAGCTTTCATAGATACATGTAGAAAACAAAACCTAGACAATACATGAATGCTAATCCTATTACCAATCCACCAGTTTAACCATCTTTCAAAAATCTTACAATAATGTCATGCCCAGAAGATGGAAATAGAATTTATTTCTAATAGGGAAGTCTATCATGTCCGCCGTTTATGTTGCACTGATGTCATAGATGTGTCGGAACATAAATGGTCACGCTGTTGTTTTTCCATGATAACATCATACTTGTAGGGTCACTAACTCCAACTCCTTTATATGTTTTCTTTTATCAGTTATTGTTTATTTCTTTTTAGTGTGGAACAATATGGGAAAATGTATAAAAAAGAAAACATATTACAAAAAATAAAGAGGCAAAAGCGAAGCTTACAGTAATTTAGGCTATCATGCTGAATGAGGCATACTTGAAGAAATAATCAAAAGGCTAATTGAAAACATTTATATAAACCAAACAACTTAGCACTGGAGTTGGTCTGCACACAATGCAGTAATAACTTCATTTTTTCTAACACCCAATATGATCATTCCTATCACGTGTAATGTAAACTGAATGAAAAAAAAAATTACATAGACGCACGCGCGCGCGCACACACACACACACATATATAATTTTTAATTTGAAACTAACTGGCCATATCATATTTTACATATGTTTCAAATCTCTGTTAAGCTAGAGAAACCAAAATATAGTAATTAAATTTGAGATTCAAACAAAAACAAATATAAGTCTACAAGTAGGCCTGAAAACAATTTATCTGTTCACCTAAGCTGTGTGCTACAGCACAACCACTTCATTGACGGTGTTTTATATTTTTAGAGATTCCTCTCTTTACTCCATGATGCAGCACAGTTATGACAATGTGAGATGAGTGACATCACCAAACCACTACTTCATGCCATGATTCTATAATATAAAACAGGAAGTCTGTATCTGTACCTCTTCTACAATACACAACTGATGACAAAACCATTTTTAATTTAATAATAAAGAATCCAGATGCAACTTTGGAAAATCTAAGTTAAAAATACTTTGAATTTAAATTCTTAAAAAATGTCTAGGGCCTGTAAATTAAAGTTTCCTTCATCCTAAAGAACAAGCTTAACATTTTTATGACTATTCTAAACCATTAAAATAAATTTTTGGATATAGAATATGACTATGAGTAATATGACCAATTTGAAATTAGTTGAGACAGCTTACAAAACAGACAGGGTCAACATGCTCCCTATCAAACACATGGCTTATTTGCTCATTCCATAATCAATAGGTACTTAATATAGCCGAAACTAATTAGAACAAAAAATATCAAGTTTTGTAAGACAAGTTTATGCTAAGTACTTCTATAAGAAACTGTGTAAATAATCACAAAAAAAAATGCATATGTGAAACAAACCATTATATGAGTAATTTTATGACTATTGTTATTGTCGCTAATTTTAAACAGAAATAAATATAATAATAAAAATATACCTAGAACTAATTAAAATATTAAGTTTTAGACACAAACTTTAATCACAGACCAGTTAGAAGAATTACACTTTAATATACATTGGCCAACTAATGCCACATAATACGAACATTAACATAAGTACACAACAATAATAATGATATTAAAAAAAAGGAAGATAAATGGTATATGTTCTCTGTGAATTATGAAATTATTATTAATCTGTAATAACAATGTTTCGATATACATCCTGAATCTTGCAGCAAATTTGAATCATTATTTAGAACATAATTATAAATTTATTATTTCATTCACATAACTTCCTTACTGCTGATTTAAATCATAAAAGAATTTGAAACCTATGTTTTGAACATTTTACAATGATGTAATTTTTTATATAAATCTCCTAAAAATTATTGGATGATAATTTTTAATTTAAATGTATAGATTTAAAAGTCAAAATATATTTGGTAAAAAAAAAGGTACATCATAAAAATCCTAGATACATTTAGTGCTTTTCTGAAGGAAAAGTTCAATGTAGTGTTTTATTAAGGAGACTTTTGGTTCTACCAGATTCACTAGAGACAGCACTTTAATTGCTGTGCACACAGTACCAGGGCCAAGTTATGGGACGATTACCAGATTTGTCAAAATGTAGTGGTGCAAGAGTACTCAAAATTTAGATTTGAGTTTTAAGTTCTCGACTAGAGCCTTATTTTAGAGCTCGAAAAATTTAAGTAGTTCATGTTTGGTCTAGGGATGTAATCAAACATCTTTAATACAAACCTGAGTAACCTAAGCTTATATAACCAGTAATTGAGAAGCTTGTACATAGCAGTTCATAGGAAAAATGATTAGTTCATGCAGAACTGAATAAAAAGGTATTCATTACAACTTAAGTAACCTTCAGCATGCGCTGCTTTTAATTCCTCACACCATTTCATTATTAACAATGTAAATTATGAAATATTAAATTTTCTAGCAATAGTGGCTGGTTTTACATAATTTCATACTGTTATTTATGATTACATTTTTGTTTGGGCGTATTTTCAGTCATTTAGTGCATCGTCGTCATAATTTTGTTTGTTAACTTATGCTACAAAAACCAAACCTTGGTATACTTCTACGCAAACATCACAGGGTTGGAAAAAAAAAAGAACAGATTTTTTTAAAATTACATTAATTATTTTGGTTCTCAGCATGTTCAAATGAAAGCCATACAACATCCACTTTCTGCCACTTATTTATTTATTTAAATTTGTAACATGCCCACCAACAGTCACTGGACTCATATGGTGGGCATGACACAATACAGACAAGGACACGCTATCACTGCCAATGCATGGACTCCCACCCCCGTCGGTGCCACAGCAGGAAAGACATCCGCAAATGGCAACACACGAGCGCGGAGTACCATAATTCAGCAGTGGTAACACCGCATACATAATAAGCAATCAGAAAATAATAAACACAAAATAACATTTAAAAAAGGCACAAATATTTACAAAAATTATGGTGATAGTAACAAAAAAAATTGCAAAAACTTTCAGAAAAACTTAAATACATCAAGTAGTTACAAATCAATAGGTAAAACAAAGTAAATAAGAAAAATTTCAGACTAGCAAATACTGGCAATAACTTTTACAAAGATTATAAATTTTATTGAAATTAGAGATAAGTCTACAAATCATATTCTTTTTATGATATGTACATAGGATAGATGTTAAACAGCTGTTAAATAGAGGATCTCTAATTCCAGTATTATCACGATATCAAGAATGTACTTACAATTTAATTTTGAACAATAATAGTTTTTAATAAATGAAGAATCAAGGTAATTATGATGATCAGATAGAGAATCTAAATTAGGTAGAGAAAAGTTTTCAAGATGAATTATTTTACATGATTTATTCTGAATAGATTCTAATTTATTACTATCAGATGCATTGATAGAATTCTAAATAACTGAACAATATTCCAATTAAGATCTAATAAGTGATAAAGTAGCATAGAAAGTAATAAATCTGATTAACACTATGTTCTATTAGAACTAGTAACTAAGTAATTTACATACAAGTGGAAATACAACTTAGAATCTTATAGAATGCCCAGATCTTTTAACACTTTCAAGACGACACTCGTACGTGATACGAGCAGAGTACTTCAAACTGTCAGTCGGCACTCGTATACTATACGAGCACCATATTTCTGTTTTTTTAATTACGTTATCTCGCATCTTGCACGAGTGCCGACTATTCTGGGTCTTATTTTAGTTCTTTGCGAGTCCGTTTGTGGCTCCAGTTTACAGATTCGTTGACTCAGGAGGCTTGTATCGTTATTCTTGTACATCGATGCGTCAGTTGCCGACTGCTAGTCTTTCGTTCACCATTAGATTGCGCAGTGCCGTATTTGTTTGTGGCATGTGATAAGTAAACGTATTTCTTTTGCTGAAATATGATATGGATGATCCACGAGAAACTGTAGATACATTTGTTGATGATTCTGGTTCAGATATAGATAACAGCGATGCCGACGCATCATATATACCAAGAGAAAATGAATCCAGCAGTGACACAGGTATTTATATTTTCAGCCAGCGTAAAAATAATTCCTTTGATTATCCCTGCATTTTCTGTCGTTCTTGGTTTATTACAGCTCCTACTCGCTAGTGCTTGCATTATGGTCATCTATAATATTATTTCAGATAAACATTTCCGAAACTATTTTATTTACTGTTATTCGAGAAATTTCAAAAGCACTGTATTGAAATGTATTTCATACTTGCATTCATAGATTTTTTTTTTTTTATTCAACAAAGGTAGATTCAATACTAAAATTAGTTTGAAAATTATATAGAGTTGTTGTATATATTACAGCCTATGTCTTTATTACGTTTCGTAAAGCTTCCTTTTCTCTTTTCATTCAATAGTGGTACTGTATTGAAGTATGTTTGAAATTACACGCAAATCAACCTAGGCCGATGTTGCACGTTCGTAAATCTTCATTTTACATGTCAGCATATTATTTATATTTTTTCCGATATTAGTAAATGCTTTTCTTGCATTTCAGATGAAATACAAGTGCATCGTTCATGAAAACCGCTAAAAAATGCACCATCTACTTCAAAAACTGATGACAGTGAGTGGTCAGAATCTGAATCTCAGAAACCAGACCAACCGATTTTTCAGTCGTCTTCTTCCGTTGCCATATCCCTGGATGACAACTGTACTGAATTTGAGTGTTTTTTCTATTTTTTTTGATACTGGCGTGATGAAAAATATTAGGGACGAAACTAACCGGTATGCAGCTTCTCGGATTGCTAAAATGAAACGTCAAGGAAAATTGAAAAAAAAATCAATGTGGCACAGATGGTTGACAGTGAAATTGTGCGACATATATAAGTTCTTTGCAATTGTGTTACACATGTGTATTTTGAAACTGCCAGACATAAATGATTATTGGACAACAGATGCATTTCTTGCAACACGATTTTCGAGAAAACTGCTCTCTCGTGATAGATTCAAGGGCATTCTTTACATGCTGCATCTGAACAACAATTATTACTATGTCAAGCACGGTGAAGAAGGTCACGATCCCATTTATAAAGTTCGACCTTTTTTTGATTTTTTTGTAGACAAATGCACACGGAGTTTCAAACCCTATGCTAATCTTACTGTAGATGAAGGGATTTGTCCGTTTCGAGGTCGGGTGGGGTTTCGGATCTACATGAAGAATAAGCCAAACAAGTATGGCATCAAATTGTTTATACTGTGTGATGCTGCTACAGGTTACATTCTCAATTGTGAGATTTACACAGGAGCTCTTGGTAACAAGGACAATAGTATACAGGCTATATTTGAAAGGCTGTGTAAAAATTATTTTGGCAAGTGGCACTGCATCTTCATGGACCGTTTCTACACGAGTCCATCACTTTTGAATTTTTTGTGGGGTAAAAAAACACTGGGAGTCGGTACAGTGAAGAAAAACAGAAGAGGACTTCCATCTGTTTTCAAAACAAAAAAATTTAAAAAAGGTGAAACTCTATTCCGACGAAAGGCACACTTGCTTGCCTGCAAATGGAAGTCAGCAAGAGATGTCTATTCGATGTCGACGAAGCATGCAGCATCTTCGTCTTCGGTACAAGTGAGAGCTAGAGGTGGACCAATACAAGTAGTCAAACCAGACATTATCATTGATTACAACTTGAACAAAGTTGGTGTGGACAGGGCTGACCAACTATATAGTTACTACCCATTCCAACGCAAGACTATAAAATGGTGGAAAAAACCTCTTTTTCCACATGTTTACCATGGCTGTCATCAATGGCTACATAATTTTCAAGGAAAGGAGTCACACAAAGAAAAGTTTGAAGAGCTTCGTCAAAGCAGTTGCGCTGAAGTTAGCTGAAATGGGAGGAGGAATG
This sequence comes from Bacillus rossius redtenbacheri, assembly GCF_032445375.1. Lineage (NCBI taxonomy): Eukaryota > Metazoa > Arthropoda > Insecta > Phasmatodea > Bacillidae > Bacillus > Bacillus rossius. The sequence continues at coordinate 12,238,271 of NW_026962012.1, read as the reverse complement.
ACTGAACCACGCCCAAAACCACCATCTCTGAATGTTGACAGAACTGTTGCTCGCCATTTTGCTACATATGTCCCCGCTACTGCAAACAAAGCCAATGCAACACGATACTGTAAAGTTTGTTCTGATCGGGGTTTGAAGGAGACTGGCAAAAGAAAAAGGAGGGAATCCAGGTTCTGGTGTGAGGACTGTAGAGTTGGACTGTGTTTTATAGATTACCACACACGTGTGAATTTTACATGAATGATTCACATTTTGTAAAAATACAGATAATATTTGTTATATATAATAGGTATTATATTTTATATTTTTTTTCCATATTATAGTAATAAGCAGTTTGTCTCCGTAATGTTGTCTTTGGTGTGTATGTGGAATAATTGTGTCAAATTTGAAAAACGGCAAACACAAGCAGTAACTAGTTTCACAAAGGAGTAATACCTAAATGACATGTCAAACTTACGTACTTTATTATGGTATAAAATATTTATAATTGGAAAGGAACATACTTTCCGGAGATATAAAATATATTCAGGACGGAACATGAAAGGAGAAGGATAGAGTGGTGTGAGTATTGTGGGGAAGGACAGTGTTTTTTTTTTATTTCCATACAAATGTAAATAATTGTGTAAATATAATTTTGTAATAACTGTTATTCTATTTGTTGTGTGTGTTTCTAGTTTAGTTGATTATTTTCACTTATTGTGACATGAAAGAAAGCTATTCTTTTCATACTCTTGCATTAGTATATGAGAAAAAATTTCTTTCAAAACTAAAAACAATACTTTTTCAATAAAAAGTTATACAAAAGGTAGTACTAAAATTTTTTAAAGTGATATATAGCTAACAAGAACCAATTTCAAACTTTCTAACCATATACAAATCGTTTATGCAGGAGAAAAACTTATTTTACTAAAAAAATGTGAAAAAGTGTAAAAAAACGTCAGTCGGGCCCATTAAACAGTGTATGAGAAGCTAGTCTTGAAAGTGTTAACAAGTTTTTGAATTATTTTATTATTAAGGATATAATCACGTTTTACAGGACAATATTTCCTTGTGAAGGTGGTAATTTTTGTTTTGATTGTTTAAGAGCTACTAGATTCATTAAGCACCAATTACTAATTTCTTGTGTGTCAGTTTGAAGTAATAAGCAATCCTTGATTGAGTTAATACTTCTAAATATTTTAAAATCATCTGCAAACAATACACTAATGTTTTGGCACGTTAGAAATTTCATCTATGAAAATATTAAAAAGTAAGGGGGGGGGAGTCCTGCCTTGAGGGACTCCAGATGAGACCTTAAAATGTGAAGAATTAATGTTGTTAAAAGATACATAAAAGCATCTACAACAGAGATACCGGTAGTTCGAAAATAAGTTTACAAAATTTTCACATAAACCCAAATAAGATAGTTTCCTGATTTACAGTGTCAAAAATCTTTCGCAACGTAGAAGTCACAGGCATTTACCTGACCCCTGTTTGTTACTTCATAGTAAACTGGATTAAGAAAAGTCAATATTGGTTGCTGTGGCCATACTGGTTCTAAAACAGTGTTGGTAAAGTGAAAGTCTGTTTTTAATAGGGAAATATAATATTTTAAAGATAATATTTGTGAATATTTTAGCTAAACCATTCAGAATAGTTATAGGGCGATAGTTGGATACATTTAATTTGGAACAGTTTTTGTGGATGGGAACTACCCTTGCTGTTTTCCATTTGGTGGGAAATGTTTTGACTTTTCAAGCTCATGTTACATAAATGTTTGAGGAGAGGTATTAATGTGAGTTAACAGCCTTTAAGAATGAAATTAGGTAGTCCGTCCGGGCTGGAAGACATAAAAGCTGCAGTAACAACTGTTACTTAAAATGAGCTTTGAATATCCTTTCCCACATAAATATTTTTTATATCATGTGTTACTGAAAAGAAATAAACATACAAAATACACATCTATTTTACCATCTGCCCGGCTCAAAATAATAATGGCGTATGTAAACAGGAAGTGAACACAAATGAACGATGGGCCGATGACTGATGAAGAAACACGGGCAAAGCACCATAGTCACTGCACAAACACAATAGTTACCATAAAAGAACTACCACAAAAAGAATTACAGTTACTGTAAAAACACCATGATTACTGCAGAAGCACAATAACTACCACACATGCACCATATTTACCGTAAACAGCCGAGATAAACTGGGCAAATTAAATGTTACGGCACTGCTACTTTACCTCCGAGCAAAAGCACAATATTATTGCACATACATTTTGAATATTCTTGTACTGGGCGTATATTGTATAGGGCAATAACGAACTTGAATATTTAAAGTAGTGATAAAATTATAACAAGTGTGACAAATTTTCATTATAATGTTCCAAATTAACATTCTAAATTAAAGCCCTTCACTGCGATGCAACTCGATAAACATATTTTAATTAATTTTTATTAGTTGCTTACAAATTGTTTGTAATGAAAATTAAAATAGCTAACTTAAATCAAAATATACAGTTGTAGAATTATTATCTAAATATAAATACTGAAGGTAGGCTAATATGCTATTCACAGCACTATAATAGTGAACAAAAAAAAACCATCACGAGATACCATGTGCATTGTGTACTTTTGTGCCACTATTTTCTGTTAGTTGAGCTTAAAAGGAAAATGAAAAAATAAAAATAAAATCTGATAACTTGACTTGAAAATACTCTAGTTTTTGCACTACTTTACTCCATTCAACATTAAAATATGCTTGTGCACACCTACAAAATATGTAAATTATTATTATTTAATTAGTCATGGAAATGTTATTACAGATACATAGGTACATTATATATACACATTCACACTTTTACAAACACAAACATGCCTATCTTGGATACAAATATATGAATCAAAATACTTGAATGTGTCAAGCCTCATAGCATGTTTGCACACCCCTGTTAGTAAACATTTGGATGAGTACACTAAAGGTAATGCTAAAATTTTCTCTAGGCCTAGCAAAAGTTTACCAACTTCTTGTCTGAGGCTTGACACAATAGTATTTAGATTTTAATATCCGAGTCCCTAAGGTAGGCTTTTATGTGTATGTAAATGTGCATATATATAATTTGTGTATTAAAATTTCCCCAAATAATTTTTTTTTTCAAATATACCTATTTTGCAATTTTCTAAACTGAAATAAAAAAAAATCTGGCCATTTTCCCCATAGCTGGCTTAGTACTCTTTCAATTTTCTTTGTTTCAAACAGAACTTGTGTATACACCATTTTCTAGTGTGCATGCTGTCTGGATGATGGCTGGCTGGAGCATATCATTTTCCTTTCAAATTAATATCACTTGGGCATACATATGACTTTTCCAGACTTTGAAGTAAATTCTGACTTTCCCTGACACTCCAAACTTCCCTGACTTTCCAGAATGTGGACACAAAGATAAAAGAAATAAATATATGCAGGATATTACAGGTTCCGATTCCAGGTAGCTAGCACCCTGGGCAGATAGCCAACCCTCTTCCTTTTCCAGTTCCCCCCAAACTTTATAACATTTTACAAATTCAAGCATATTTATTATCAGTTATAAAACAGCACATTATGCAACTAATTAATAAGGTTATTCAACAACATATGCAGTTTGTAAATTTCTTATTTGAATTTAATAAATGGTTATTGCAGTTTTATACGTTGGGTTTAAGCCTAATATTTTTAAGTGTACTGCAATAGTTAGTATAAACTAACATTTCCCCTTGATACTGTCCATAGAAACAAATTTAATTTCTTACAAAAAATAGAAACATGTATTTTTGAAAATCAAATTGTTACTGTACGTTTAAAAAAATTGATTTCTCGCCCCGCGGCTATTATGTGCTTCTATTTCTTTTCCACCTCAAATTCTCACGCCCCTCAAAAACTTGGTCCATTTGTGAATCGGGGCCTGAATGTTCATTAACGAGGCATACATTTAATAGGTGGTAAGGAATGCCAAAACAACTTTTGTTAATGAAAACATGTCCAGTAAAAAAATTCTGCAACATTACAGGAGCAAAAAGTAGTGCGCAAATTTGAATTTCCAGTGCATTATGCGCCATGCCGGTTTAATTTTTTATTTATTTATTTGGAATTTGTCACATGCCCACCAACAGTCTTAGACTTTAGTGGTGGGCACTACATGTAAAACAGGAACACAGTTATCACTCACTACCAGTGTATGGACTCCCACCTCCGTCGGTACCATAGGAAGAAAACATCTACGGATGGCCAGCAAACGAAAGCAAGAGTACCACACACTTGGGAGGATGCGTGCTCACAGTGCTGTGTCGTTAAAATGCTATAGAAAAGCAGGCGACTAGCAGGAAGTTTAGATTTAGCCTTGTGCACTAGCAACCCAGCTGTGCTGTTTGGTGTGCACCACCTCCATAGTATGAAACTCCCAGTTTGAGACAGCCCATGGTTAAGACATTCTGTTGTGAAAGCGCCCTTAGTAAACATGGACTGATCCTGCTGCAATTCCTCACGCCTCCCCTACACCATGTGCACATAGGACATCTCGGCGAATTTTAAATACTTTCGTTCTGCGGTTGGTCTTAGAATCTGTGGTCTCAGCACCATACTCACCATACCACCAACACTGCGCTAACCGCCAAAACCAAATGTGTCAACTTACCACAAATGACCATCCACTGTGCTGTACAGCAGACTAATGGTCGCTAATGCGCATGTTCGTCACTAAACCTCTGAGCCACCTCGTCACTTAGCATAATGCGCGGGAAATTCAACTTTAGGTGCTATTGTTAATGCCTGTAACTTTGTGGTTACTTTTTCGGACAAATGTTCATTTAGAAAAAATTGCCTGTTTGGGCATTTCCTACCACCCATTAAATTTATGTCCAATTGTTCCTGCTAAATACCAAACAATTTTAGAATTATAAAAGAGCATCTTCTGTCATATTACAAAAAAAACCTACAAATTTTTAAGTAATTTTAATTGTAAGAATTATAGGATTAATAAATATAACTAAGAAAGCTGTTTGGTTCACCAATTATTCCATTTAAACTCCAATGCAACTACATGAAATAAATGTTTAACCTAATGATATGCCTCACAATATATACAACTTGAAAACATTATAGGCTAGTCAAATCATGTAGTCATAACACTCATTGAATCTTCACCACATTACATTAACTATAAGTACACGTGGTTTTGAAGACAGTGCAAATAATTCATTTACAAGCTATCATGCCCTTGATATATCTAGCTAGAGACTTTCTTAAAAGAGATAAAAAAACATACTGCATAGAATAATACGTAAGTACAGTAATACATACTGTAAAGTGTAAATGAATGGTCTACCAACAAAAAAGGCACAAACTATACCACACACTAACCAATATATACATATGTCAAACAAAAACAGGGATTGCTAGAGCTTGTTATGTATTTGGCAAGTAACACTTTTAACTGCCACAAGCTTTCAACACTGCAAACAAACTGCAACAAAATATCAAGTTAAATTAGGAAAACAGACACCACTTGCTGATATTTCAACTGTTATCTACAGTCAACTGGATCATGGCAAAAAAAAAAAATCCAACCTTACTTTCCTATTTGTAGTTAATGAAAACTTTGATTAATCCAAACAATATACACAAATTATAGTCCATGCCTTCAAAGTAAATCACAATAGAAAAACTATCAAGAATTACCATGAAAATTAATTCCGCTAACAGCCGCGAACAGTTGTTTACCTGCTGGAAAGGCAGGAATATAATAATAATAAAATAGAGGACAAATTACACTCAAATTAACAGTTACTCATCAATAAGGAAAATATAAATTAAAAACAAGTCTTAAATTACTTGAGTTGCAAGTAGTTCCGTGCTACACGAAGCTACAGATGTGAGCCTCAACATGGGGAAACATTATCAGATACGCAACGTAAGCACGGAAATGACGTTCAGAATGTTTTTTTTCGTTTCCCCCCCCCCCCTTCCCACATTTTCAGGCCAACATGTAAATTTATTTTATTGGCCTGAAACTAGCTTAGACTGCTGAGTGCTTTAAGTATATGACCATGCACAGCATTCTAAGGGTACTATTATATCGGGCAACAAAAATTCTGCTTCAAAACAAATATCTGAAACTGTAAAAAAAACTACACTAATTTATGAGTATAAAAGTCTCTGTTGACGACAAGTACCCGAAACAGTGCATGCCTTTAAGGCTGAGAATAGTCTGTCGTGCTGGAACCCTTGGCTGTCCCTCGTCCCTGCTAGTCTGACCCAGCAGAAATCATGTCGTACAAGCTCTCTGGCACAGAGCCCAGCTGTCACCGCATGTCCTTGCGAACGAACCCTTCTTGCTCCGACACCTTGTACCTGGTCTTGGCCGACACCTGTAGATACTGTGTACTGTACCGCACCCAAGTACCAACCGATTTACGTTTTCATTATTCATTCTCAGCTGAACAAAATCAACTATTTTCCAGCCTAAATTCCTCGGCTATCCTTGAGTGAAACTGACAGCATTACAACCTGACCCTCCTCGACTTCAGCCATGGTCATCTCTTCGTAAAAGGCTGGAGTGTTAAACTGTAAAGACGGCAGCAGCCGAACTGATGTGAAGAGCGAGGTATCGACAGGCAGAGCCACGGGTTCAAGCATAAATAAATAAATAAATAAATAAATAAATAAAACATTAAAAATATACGTACAGATTTATACATATCTACAGCACTTTCTTAATTATTATGTGTTGATTACTTGATCAGTGAAGAGCAGGAGCATTAATGCAGAGTTTCATTTCCGGGAGTATAAAACCACTAACTGCCCTTTTTTTTGTTCAAATTCTTTCTTTTTGTTCATGGAAATGATGAATTTTTTTAGGATTTCGAGGGGAGAGGGATATCCCACCCCCATTACCACCCCTGTGTATGTCCCTGGTGAAGAATGGTTACACATTTAACATGATTCTCACAGCAAAATATGACAAAATTGGCTATCACATACACACACACACACACAGACAAACTTGAAGTTACACTGGGACTCTTATGGCAATTTAGTGTTTAAATATATTGAATGAGGCATGCCATAAATTTACATGATAAAATAGCCAAATATGTTTCTGCAGAACATTTATTACAGACAATCACAAACAAAAACAAATTTTAGGTATACGTTTAAACTCACCTTACATCAGGATCCCAACTTTCATTTAAAGCAAGGCTAGCTGAAGTGTGCAAAACTGGGGAAAAAAAAAAAATTTATTTTAATTTTTTTATTTTAAAACACAATACAGGATGATTTGAAAGTCACTACACACAGAGATGTTTCATTACTTTCCGTACATACTTATATATACTTATTAGGGTAATTATTCCAAGCTTATCTCTTGACCTTGATGCCATGATCTTGTATATTTTTATTATGTAGTACATGATTCTTGCTGTTTTAATTTAGAATGTCTAAGGATCCTGGACAAAACAGAAACTTGAATATCACAATACTGTTAGATTTACCGCAGGTTCGTAAAGGATAGCCCAATTAAAGATTTTATCACTAAATTGTTTTATTTATTGCCACTACTTATGTCACTTACAATTAATCTTATAAAATGGCAAATAATTAATTACACTAAAAGAAAGGTCTATTCCCCAGTCACTCGTTCCACACACCTCGCTGGGCCGCACCTCTGGCGCAAGTCTCGCCGCAGCACCCCTCGCGGGTCTCCGCCGCGGGACTCCGCCGCCGCCGCCGCCGCCGACGCACTTCCCCCTCGCCGAGATCCCACTCGACGCCTAGCTCGGGACTCCGCTCGGAACTCCGCCGCGGGAAAACTCTCGACTTCACTCTGAACTGACAACTGACTCACTTCCCGCCCTGGAACCTTCGTCCAAGGACTTCGCCACTCTGCTGCACCTGCGGCACTATCGCCCCGGAGGCTCCGCCGTGGGAAAGCTCCAGCCTGAACTCTCTCTCTACTTACTTTCTCTGCTAAGGCCGACGTCCTCTTTTTATATATCAGCCGCCATTTCTGGAACTCACGAGCGCGGCCAGGGCCAGTCGCGTCATTCCGTGCCGACACGACAGCAGAAATCTCTCGAAACACGTGTCGGCGGCTCGCGTAATTCTGCAGCTGTCCGGTGTCAGTAACGTGTCAAAGGCAGGGCGCCGCGCGGGGAGTGTTGGGAAGGAGGGGGGGAAAGCGACAATCCTTGTTATCTTCCAGGCGCGCGCGGCACATATATTGCGACAGTCGCCAGCCAGCTCTGCACCTGCACGTGTCCTGGCCAATGTCACGTTCGCAAAAATACAAACAAATCATGTCTTTTTCTCTTTCATATAAATTTTACAATAATTATTTATTGTTTCATTCAAGTTTTGGTTATGTCCAGGATCTTTTTATACACTAATTTAAACAGCAAGCACCATGAACCACAAAATCAATGTATAAAGGATTATGCCATCAGGATCAAAGCATAAACTTGGAGACGTGATACAGAACTTCTACAGTTTGGAATTTTTAATATTTGTTTTCTCAGAAAAGTAGCTCTTCTTTAGAATTACCGTAATTTATATAACCCATGGACACCTAGGCCAAGCGGCCAACATGACAGACCTGTCCGTAAATGTGTACAAGCAGCGAAGGATGCGAGTCGTTAAATCTGCTTCATTACAGTACAATACTAAGAAAATCTACAGCACAGACCCAGTTTACATAAAAGTTTTAAAATCCATCTTTTCAAACTTAATTATATTCTGGCTATGGTACAGTTTCGCATATCTCACATACACTTTTAACTGCTTACTTTAGTTTAATATTTTGTTAATGATAACTGGATACGTTTCATAGAACATTTGTTCCTGGGGCAATGTTCCATGTCACGTATTGAGCTTATACAAAAGTTTTACAATGGATATCTCTAAAATGAAAAATATATTGGTAATTGTTTAATTTAAAATCACGAACACTCAACTGCTTAATGTATTTTAATATTTTACATTAAAATATGATTATTACACAGAAGAATTGCTCATGGGAACGATGTTCCTTAAAGACTTATATGTATTTTCAAAATATAATATTGTCTGATAATTCTACAACTTTGTATCATAGACAAAACCAATAACTTTATTTATTATTTTATGTTAAAATACAATTGGATACGCTATAAGGAACAATTACCACTCTCACATTTACGAGCACCAAGACAGTACCAAGGTGGTTTGGAGCACACACTAATATTGGGAGGTCCCATTGCCTTGTCTCTGAATGTAAATCCATCACAAACTTTACCATAAACAAAACTTTTTAGCCTCATGCTATAAATGTGGAATCTGGTCTATCAACAGGCCTACCCTACTTATTTGGTTAGTTTTGGTTTTAGTCTCAAGACATAACTCAAATTTACTTTAATACTAACCTAAGTAACAACATCATGCAAATACTTTAAAATATAAACCCACAAACGACATTTGCCATATCAGTAGTGTTTAGTTTTGTATAGTAACTAACATTCAGTTTAACTGGGTGGAAACTTCATAGTCACAGATTCTGGGGGGAAAAAATATGAATAACTGAAGTGAAAAGTTCCCAGTAAAAATAAAAATGCATTTATTTTATAATTTAAATTTCTCCACTAATAAATTTGGTATTATTAATGTAGCCGAGTTAACCTAACCATATCACCGTCACATACTAAACCACTACAAATATACCTAATCATTAAACTTAAAATCTAACAAATAGTTACACACATTGCAACAAAGCATATACTACGCGATCGCACTGATAGCTTGTGCCCTAGCCTCAAAAAATGTATGTAAAGTAGCCTACGACTTTCAGTTAAATAGGCTAGGTCGGCGCATTTGACCACCAAACACAGTCGATCGACGCCCGGCACAACCAACCATCATTAAGAATAGACGTGCCACCGTTCATCACACTTATTTTTAGATCTGAACTACAACATGCCACTTTAAATATTACTAACCTATCAAAGTACAAAATACACAAGCTATGAACACCGGGTCGAATACTTACTCTGTACATGAAATAACCCCACTGAAAACTGGCATATCTCAGGCATTTGCCTAAGAATTTCTTCGGTTACTAAATGTACACCTCTATGTTGAGGTCTAAGATTAATTTTTCGTTGAAACCACGCAGAACCTATCTGAATACCTCTATTCGATGAAGCCATTATGAACACCAGACAGGGATTTATTTGGACGCAGGTATTATCAAATCTTCGGCATGAGAGCGTTTAGCGTTACGACTTCACATAATTTCTTGAGTTAAACTTTAAGGCGCGCATTACACAGAGCAGTCACGAACAAATTATCTAGTCCTGAAACATTTCTGAAAGAAACGCCTTTCCAACCCACTACCCATGTAGTAGTATCCAAGCGTACCGCACCAACCTGCCGCACGATAATCTAGCGCCACTTTCCACAGAGCGCAGTAAAGTCGCGCAGCGAACAAATGACGTGTTTCAAATTGTGTTTTGTTTCCATTGGTTTATGGCGGATGAATGGTCATTTCGCACACGTCAATCAGCGTTTTTTTTATTTTGTTGTTGTTAAAATAACACAAATGTATTGGAAATACTCACTTAAAAAATACAGTTCGTAAATAAGTTTTCTGTGTTCTGTTGTTCAAGTGTAAATGCTTAGGTTTTAAAAATATATATTTTGGCGATTTGTTTTGAAGGTAACACAGTTTACAAGTCACGAAAAAGACCCGAAATAAACAGTAATGGCGCTGGATGTAATGAAACTATTTTCAGCAGACTTTTGCTAACTAGAATTTTTTTAACGTCAAACTTCAGTTTGTAGCCGCACATTTACCGTAAATCCATACGTTCAGTAGATACGAACTTTAGGTCCAAATTCGTATTATATTTTATCATACTTGGTTTTGAATATTATTTTATACAAATATATAGAATGTTCGAAAACTGGGCAGTATACATTTCATTGGTGGCAGGAAAGACAAAAAAAAATGCAATTTGTGTTAAGAAACATATATGCGGACAACAACACTGCAAATTACAGGTGCGAGAAGTAGCGCTCAAATTTGAAATTCCCGCGTAGTAGGCATTACCTCACTGGCTCAGACCGCGCGCGATCGCAGCGCAGTGACATTCAAACGCTCCGCGGGAAGCAGGTAACGAGCCAGGCACATACGTTTAGGGTAGTCAAATGACCAATAACGTTTAGAGTTAGTTGTACACCAGCAGTCTCTTGTACAACACCCTTCGCTTTATGAAACTTCCAGTTTCAGGCAGACATTGGTTACGACGTTTAAAGTTCTTTTTATTCTGTAAAATCGGGTTTATAAACTATGCAAGACACCAAGACGTAAAAACTTCCGTAATGAAGTTTTCAATAATATTCGTGCATAAACTACGCAACACGCAAAAACGCAACGCAAGCACCGCCCAACTTTCAACTTAAAGCGTTGCATTTCCCGCAGCCCATATCTGAAGTGGAGTGTTATTTTTTAAAGCCCAGACGTTATGTGCGTAGAAGGCCATTATGTTGTTTTGATTATACACATTACGTTTTCACTCGTTAATTTTTCTCATAGTGAAATAAAGGAATACTCTTAAATTAAATTATGTTTCATAGGTTTTCATGATAAACAAGAATGAACAAAACACGCCCGGTGAAGAAATTCGTTTCCTACTGCTGTTAGATTGTAGATATTGTGACGTCTTGCGACTTCTGTGCTTCATAAACAAACTTGATTTTCTTGCATCGGTTACTAGTTGCGTTGTTTCAATGTTGCGTTCTTCGCGTTTTTTATAAACCCGGCCTCGGCCTTAACATCTGTTGGGAAAGCACTTGTTAAATGGGCATTGCTACTGCTGCAATTACTCCGGCCTTCCCTCACACCATGGGGAAGCCTTCTTTTCACAGACGAGAGAGCCACACCCGAAGTTCCCCGAAGTTCATGCTCGCTTTCCCCCCCCCCCCCCCCCCCCGCCCCGGTTCTATCTCATTGTATAAACCGGTGTGGCATTAAATTTTGTGGTCGATTAGGATATGTTAGCTACATTATAAATACTTTAAAACATTGTGGATGCTTGGTTATATTAGGTAAGTATAGCTACATTAAAAATACTGTAAAATCATTTTATGGTTGCTTAGCAAATAACTTTTTAATATGTAGCTATCCAGGGCTAGGAATCCGTTTACATGATTTCACAGTATCTTTAATGTAGCTATCCTAACCAAATCAACCGTCCACAATGTTTTAAAGTATTTATAATGTAGCTAACCTAACCTAATTGACCAATAGTTATCATGAGTTACAATAAACAAAAAAAACCGAAGCTGTACGATCGGGCGTTTGGCTCTCTCGTCTGTGAAAAGAAGGCTTCCCCACACCATGTGCATATCTGCGGAAGTAAAGTCTGTCATGCCGTTACTGTTCGTCAGATCTGTAATCGCAGCACCGTACTGACTAAACTCTCTACGCTGCGCTAATCGTTAAAGCCAAAAACGTAAACATGCCACAAACAATCATCCTCTGTGGCAACAATTGTTTTCTTTTACCCACTACACAAATTACAATGTCTTACAGATTGTCTCTGAACGTATACGTCATAAACCGTATTAGCGATAATGATAGGTAAACCTTTATAAACAAACTACTCTAAAATAACATATTTCTTAGGTAAAATACTTTCTTTAGGGCATCTTCAAGCTTAATTAATCAAGAGTACTTAAAAACACTTATAATTATTTACATACTTTTTTTCTCGGAAAAGCAGCTCTATTCAATAAAAATGTACCCAAAACATTATTTTTTAGTTTTTTTATTCGTTCTTTCTAATTTTTCCCTCTTTGCATGATAAGACAAGCAAAAGAGTTACACCAAGCTACATATCTACATATTTTTAACCAAATTTATCTTGAATGGGTAATGCAGATGCAGACACTGCTAACACACACACTAGCAGAATATAATGAAGATTGGGTTTGAATTCGGTTCCATATGGCAGCAGGTGATTTACATTTCTTTATTCTGGGCATAGATTAGTTCACGCTAAGTTCTAGTTATAACAAATAAATGCCAAACATATGAAGTGTTGCTTGGCTTATTATTATTTGTTTTCAAAAGCCTGAAATTTCACAAATATGAAGAATAATGAAAAAAGACTAGCACGATTTTTCGATTCTATTAATTTTTAATGCCTTCAACTATATTACCACTTTTCTTCTTAAGAAATGTAAGTTTTACATATAGATACAATTAAGGTTTGTTTTGGGATATGATTCAAGGTTAATTTTTCAGTTGGAAGTTGTAAAAATAATGCAATTTCGTGGATCCTACCGTAAAAACGACCTTCATTGGCTTCACCTTCAGTAAAGCCACCCTTAAACATGAAAACCAACAGTAAACTGTCTTACTTTACTTTAACAATGTTTTATCGAGCCAGTTCAATGTAACTTGAGTTCTATAAAAAAAAATGTCAATGATTGGTAAATATTTTATTTCCCCTGATATTGGACTAGTAAACCAAAATTTATACTTTTTTAAAACTACTAGTCATAAAACAATATTTGTCTCTAAGCTACAAACATAAGCCTATTATTACCTTAACTTGCATACATTGAAACAAAATCCATTCCAAGCTCTCGTCTGCTTGAAGCTTGAGTCTGACACCCAAAGAAACAAAATACCGGAACAAAAAACATTTAGACAATAATTTCTTAGAAGAACTAATATCATAAGTTAAAAGAATGGTTTTCAACTTTATCTTTGTGGATACAAAATGACATACACAAGAGAGTTATTTCAATAATCGCTGTTTGAAATGTACGTGCACACATTCCCCTACACCAGTCGAACAAAGTATCTCCAGAGTAACGTCACAAATTGTTAGACAGAGACAGAGATTGATACGCAACAGCACACGGCGTGTGGGGTCTAAAACCCAAGTCTGCTAGACTGAGTTCTGCAGTGCTGCAAAATAACACTCTGGCGGCACCCGGGTGTGCCTGTGCCTATGTTAGTTCGGCGCTGGGTGGAACCATAGCAAACGTCACCTGCACGCAGCATCGAGGACAGGCAGCATTCAGCTATACCTGCAGTGTTACTATATGTGATCATTTGCGCGCCCCCAGTGGTGCTTTGTACTGCATAGTTGGTGACGGATGTACAAGGAGTCGCAGTGTACATTCAGTAGTTGTTACAAAGTGGGAACAGGGAAGAGGAGCTTCAGGGCCCTTAGGAACGTAACTTAACAGGGGGGAAAAAAATAGCATTTTTTTTACAAAGATTGCGGTAAAACATAAGCCCCTTTCTCAGGAGTTTGTGCTTTCGTCTCTGTGACCGGTCCAATGAACTTGCACAACGGCACATAATAAGTATCAACTGAGTGCATCAGAAATAAAACAAACAGCTTTCAGAATGATAATTGTTTCCATCGAAAATCACGTAATTGTGTAGTGTTTTTCAAAAACTCACAAATGACAATTACATGCTTGAGGCGTTTGCCACGCCTCCATTAACTTTACTTTTATTATTTGTTTGTTTTAACGTCCTTTTAATTTGGTAATTAATTATATAATATGTTATGATAGATTGTTTGGCACTTGGTTCATTTTCGTCTTGAAGATCGATTAAAACAAAAGCATTACGGACATTCGCGGCGCTGCGCTTGTGTGTGTTTCCGCGAGCCAACACCGCGCGGCGCGCTGAGCCTTATGACGTCATGGTGACGCGTTAACCTGCGACGGTCTGCGGCTGGCGAGCGGGGAGACGGTGCTGGCGGCTGGTGGAGTCGACTTCGGCTAGCGGGTGCAGGCGTGTTGCGCCGCTGCCAAAATGGAAAGGCTGTTCCATTCACCTACGCATCGACGAGTGCCCAGCCCGGGTTATCGTCCACCATGCTGCGCAACTACAAGTAAGCCTCGACGCAACCGCTATTAACAGCCGGACACCGGGTTGGTTTTTCAAGGAAAAACAATGAGCAGAGAGACTTGACTGATCATAAACTCAAATTCATTATCTTGCTAGTTTCTTGAATCGTAATGTGGCGCAATAAACTCTACTTCTCCTTTTTACGCTACGTGAGAATTTACGTAAACTGCAAGCCAGACTTAACACATTGCTGTGGTGCGGGATGTGAGACTCGCATAATTACGTCGAAACGAGAGTCCGGTTTGACTAAAACATTGGGAATTGTGCCTAAACAACAGTTATAGACAATTACGTCATCCAGGATTGTAATCAACGGACCTGTTAGGGAAAAACTAATGCTTTTCTAAATATTTGTATAATTACCCGTAATATAGTGTTTATAATATGTGATTACTTTAGATGTCCTTTTCTTTAATGCGAGATCTAGATCTTCTGCAGATTTGTGTAAATGGTTCTGTATTTCAATGTACCAAGCCGATGCCAAGCGGAAATATTAAATAGTAAACAGGCAGTGATGTTTTCAATTATTATCCAGGTCATTCTTTTTTGCCTAGGGACCGTACTTCTCACTGCATTTAGTTGGTACTCCCTTCTGCGATCTCCGACTTTAAACTCGAGCGCCTTAAGTAAGGCCTCAAAACTGCGCCACTCTGCTAGTCAGAGTCGCAGACGCGGTAGTTTTCGGTGTTTAAGATACTTATTGATTTTTTATATCACCAGTATGGCATTGGCTTGGATATATAAATTACATAAAGAGGAGATAATGACTAATTTAAGAGCTGCGTCAGTCGAGCACAGTGCGGGCGAAAGCATAGATGTTTTAAGACAGAAGTTTGTGGCGCATTTGAAAGGAGAAAGAGTTTCGTGGCAAACGGAACAGGCAGAAGCGAGTGGGTCTGGCTCGCTTAGTACAAATTTTCTAAAAAATAAGTTTGCTTTGCGATCATTAGAAAATGTTCCGAAACTGCAGTCAGCAAATGTAGAGGATATATTAGAGTTTTGCATGGCCGTAGACAAGCTAGCTAACGCAAATTATTTTTCCAATGAGAGCGATTTAATTTTAGCTGTTGCT
Organism: Bacillus rossius redtenbacheri; assembly: GCF_032445375.1. Classification (NCBI taxonomy): domain Eukaryota; kingdom Metazoa; phylum Arthropoda; class Insecta; order Phasmatodea; family Bacillidae; genus Bacillus; species Bacillus rossius. The sequence continues at coordinate 12,222,270 of NW_026962012.1, read as the reverse complement.
TCGCGTTGCACAGGCTTAGCTTACGATATACTCATTGCGCGTTATAAGAGTCATATGTCCTGGGTTGATTGCAAGGAGGCGTTATGGGAAAATTTATGTCCTTGTAGAGTTAGAGAGGAACTTATAATAGAGAAAACCCGTCGTTTTCAAAGAAAAGGGGAAAAAACTTTGAGTTATGTACATGACATTTTGGACCATGGTTCGGCTCTTAATGTCCAAATGAGGGAAATGGAGTGGATACGGTTAGTCTTAGAAAACTTGCATCCCCACATTAGGAGGGAGTGTAGCTTTGTGGAGAGGCCCACCAGCTTGTTCGATATTAGTAATTGGGCGGTGGAGGTGGATAATGTGTGTTGGGTTTCCGATTTATGCGAAGAGGAGGAAAAATCAAACATTTTAAAAGAGGGTGAAAGTAGCGTGGGGATAAATGGGGAAGCGGACTTGAATGTCACGAGAGTGGATAGGTGCAGTGAAGTTGATAAGGTGGGTGTAAAGTCCGAAATTTCAGCATATGATCAAAGTAATAAATATAAAATTAGAAAGAAGTGCTATGCATGTGGCAGTGAGAGGCATCTCATCGCTAAATGCGCAGAGAAGAAGCAGAGTAAAGGTCAGGGGAATAACGTTAGAAGAGTGTGTGGGTTTTGTGGCAAGTGGGGGCATTTGTCTCGCAATTGTTTACAAAAAAAAAGGGTTAGCGGGTTTCGTTTTGAAAATAAGCATCGTCTGGCGGTATTGAAAGCTAGAAGTAATATGTGTGTCAGGGTAAGTTTTTATGAGGAGATAGTCTCGGGTTTAATTGATACCGGGGCTAGCAATTCATGCTTACGCAAGAAAATTGCTTGAGAATTAGATTTTTTTTTGTGTTAAAACATTTTAACTGACACGATTCCAATGGTGTTTTTTTCACTAAAAATAACAATTTTAAAATCTTCTGTTGAAACATTGTGGAAAAGAATGAACAAAAAACTCACTAACAAAATGCTGAAATACTACTGATCGAACTAGAGATATTTCCTGATTTTGTATTCTAAAAAAAAAAAAAAAAAAAAAACACTTTGCTTCTATTTTTTTTTTTGGTTATGAGGGGTGGCCTACATAGTATCTTAAGCACAAAAGGCTGCATGTAAACTGATATTAGAATTTCAAATAGATCACAAAAATATATTTACTTAAATCAAAATGTATTTTGTGTACTAGTAATGCACAATATTTAAATAAAATTATGCTTATGTCATAAATATGCTCACTAAGAGAATAAGCCACTTTGTCTCCTAAAAATATTTATCTAATTATATATATATTTTCTTATTTTAACTTATACTTTTTTAATGAAAAAATCTATCAATCTCAGAAATAATTGGTTTATTATTTTTACATTAAAATTAATTACACGTGTTTCTTGTTTATTTTGTTTTGCTCACTTTTAAGTTATCTAGTACAGATTTTCGATATAATAGGTTAGATTTTTAATTTATTAAAATTGTAATATTCATTTTATAATAATTTAAGTGTTAAATTATTCAAATTCTGTAGCTTTGATGTAAGATTATTTGAAGGGAAACTTATTTGATGAGGAGGTAACAATTGAAAATTCCGATAGCATGAGGGGAAATAGCTAGGTATGAGGTGGGGGAATCGGGAAAGGAGGGGAATAGTTAGGTACGTGGTGGGGGAACCGATAGAGGTGACGTCAGGTAAAAGTAGAAAAAAAGCAGCATATTTGCGCCCTTGCGCCATGCTCTCTTGCATTCTTGCGCACTCACGCACTTGCGCACATTCATGTGCGCAGTTGTTTCTTGGGGGTGGACGTCGCGCTATCCCCACTCCAGGGCCGTTGGTGCGGGCGGTGGTCGCTGGAGCAGCCTTGAGCGGGCTCCACGTGGCGGCGTGCGGCTCAGGTTGAACCCCGCCATGCTGCAGGGATAGGGACCCGCCTGCGCCTGACGCTATCCCCACTCCGGGGCCGTTGGTGCAGGCGGTGATCGCTGGAGCAGCCTTGAGAGGGCTCCACGTGGCGGCGTGCGGCTCAGGTTGAACCCCGCTATGCTGCAGGGATAGGGACCCGCCTGCGCCTGACGCTATCCCCACTCCGGGGCCGTTGGTGCGGCGGTGATCGCTGGAGCAGCCTTGAGCGGGCTCCACGTGGCGGCGTGCGGCTCAGGTTGAACCCCGCTATGCTGCAGGGATAGGGACCCGCCTGAGCCTGACGCTATCCCCACTCCGGGGCCGTTGGTGCGGGCGGTGATCGCTGGAGCAGCCTTGAGCGGGCTCCACGTGGCGGCGTGCGGCTCAGGTTGAACCCCGCCATGCTGCAGGGATAGGGACCCGCCTGTGCCTGACGCTATCCCCACTCCGGGGCCGTTGGTGCGGGCGGTGATCGCTGGAGCAGCCTTGAGCGGGCTCCACGTGGTGGCGTGCGGCTCAGGTTGAACTCCGCCATGCTGCAGGGATAGGGACCCGCCTGCGCCTGACGCTATCCCCACTCCGGGGCCGTTGGTGCGGGCGGTGATCGCTGGAGCAGCCTTGAGCGGGCTCCACGTGGCGGCGTGCGGCTCAGGTTGAACCCCGCTATGCTGCAGGGATAGGGACCCGCCTGCGCCTGACGCTATCCCCACTCCGGGGCTGTTGGTGCGGGCGGTGATCGCTGGAGCAGCCTTGAGCGGGCTCCACGTGGCGGCGTGCGGCTCAGGTTGAACTCCGCCATGCTGCAGGGATAGGGACCCGCCTGCGCCTGACGCTATCCCCACTCCGGGGCCGTTGGTGCGGGCGGTGATCGCTGGAGCAGCCTTGAGCGGGCTCCACGTGGCGGTGTGCGGCTCAGGTTGAACCCCGCTATGCTGCAGGGATAGGGACCCGCCTGCGCCTGACGCTATCCCCACTCCGGGGCCGTTGGTGCGGGCGGTGATCGCTGGAGCAGCCTTGAGCGGGCTCCACGTGGCGGCGTGCGGCTCAGGTTGAACCCCGCTATGCTGCAGGGATAGGGACCCGCCTGCGCCTGACGCTATCCCCACTCCGGGGCCGTTGGTGCGGGCGGTGATCGCTGGAGCAGCCTTGAGCGGGCTCCACGTGGCGGCGTGCGGCTCAGGTTGAACTCCGCCATGCTGCAGGGATAGGGACCCGCCTGCGCATGACGCTATCCCCACTCCGGGGCCGTTGGTGCGGGCGGTGATCGCTGGAGCAGCCTTGAGCGGGCTCCACGTGGCGGCGTGCGGCTCAGGTTGAACCCCGCCATGCTGCAGGGATAGGGACCCGCCTGCGCCTGACGCTATCCCCACTCCGGGGCCGTTGGTGCGGGTGGTGATCGCTGGAGCAGCCTTGAGCGGGCTCCACGTGGCAGCGTGCGGCTCAGGTTGAACCCCGCCATGCTGCAGGGATAGGGACCCGCCTGAGCCTGACGCTATCCCCACTCCGGGGCCGTTGGTGCGGGCGGTGGTCGCTGGAGCAGCCTTGAGCGGGCTCCACGTGGCGGCGTGCGGCTCAGGTTGAACCCCGCCATGCTGCAGGGATAGGGACCCGCCTGCGCCTGACGTTATCCCCACTCCGGGGCCGTTGGTGCAGGCGGTGATCGCTGGAGCAGCCTTGAGCGGGCTCCACGTGGCGGGTGCGGCTCAGGTTGAACCCCGCCATGCTGCAGGGATAGGGACCCGCCTGAGCCTGACGCTACCCCGACTTTAGGGAGTATTTGGTCAGAGGGCAACACAACGGGGTTTGAGCTTATTGTTGTGCACCGCGCCACGGGCCATATTAGCATTGTTCTTTCATGCATATATTATTAATTTAATTACGTGTGTAAATCGGTATTGTAATAAGTGTCATGTGAATATGGTTTTAGCTATGTAACTAAATACATATCTGGTGGTATAATGCTTTTCATGCTTTACTTTGACATGGGTAATTATTTGTCACGAATTATTATTTGATTAACAAAATCACACGCCGTATTATAGTTACGAGGCCACGAGTGTGTAAATATAAGTTCAACTAAGATGCGTTAATATTTCTCGATCGGAGTATAGCTGTGGGTGACTGAGACTCAACAAAGTAGCATTGAGATAGGTCCTATTCGTATGCTATTTTGCCACTTTCACATGCCGGATACCTACCTCAGACTGCACGTGTTCATTTGGACAATTAGTTAAGCTGATAATTACACAGGCTAAGAATAGTTTTGTTGCCGGGTTATTTGGTGCTGATTTAATGAATTTGGTGCCCTGATTTCAAATATGGCATTAGTTTTTGCCTTGGAGGTCAAATTTATGAGATATAACGTTTTAGTGAAATGTGCATTTTACGTTATTTTAGATTGAATCCATGAATAAAATCAAAAATTAAACATGAAATTCTTATTATTAAATTATACAAATATCATTATATTATACCTACAACTAGTATTAGTATATACTTATATAATTTTATATATATATATATATATATAATAGTACCAAGTCATCGATGGAACCAACTAGTTACTCAACACTTCGGAAGCTTTTTTATGAAATTCTTGAATATATCTTGGAAGAGTCCCTTCTCCCTTTTTAAACTCCAGAAATAATCTGCCAAAATGTGCGTATCCCATCTTCCTCGATAGCGGTCCTCCATAATAATCTTGATAAAATCTTTCATCTTGCTCCTCACTGCTGTCTCCTAAATTTTCAGGAAAACGTTCCAGGTAGGGGTGTAAATAGTGCGCCTTAACACTCGTGTTGCACCCAAGGAATTTGAAATTTTTAAGCATATCGTTACCAGTTCAACATGGTTTTCTGCTTTTCGTTGGCCAAGAAAATTGTTGACAACTGAAACAAATGAAGTCCATAATTTTCACTCAGCCTCATTCATGGAATTGATGAAGGCTTGGTCCTTAATGAATTTACTTATTTATAAACCGTTAAATATTTCTGCTTTAATTATTTCCTTTCTCAAGAGAGGCATCCCCCCCCCCCTATAAATGCAAATCATGATTCGTTCTTATCAAGAGCCTTTAAAAACTGCTTCATAAGGCTTAGCTTGATATGCAGTGGAAGAAAGATGATTTTCTCTCGTTCAACTAAGGGTTCGTTCATAACCTTTTTTCCACCAACGACCATGTCTCCTCTCTTAGGCCACTCTTCTCTAACCCAGTGGTGTGTTTTGTCTCTGTTATCCCAGATGCACAAGAAACAATGATATTTGGTGTGGCCACTTTGCTGTCCGAGGATAATGTTTACCATTTTTATGTCCACACAAATCATCCATTGATGTTTCCGATACCTTATCTTCTTCAAGACCAAAGCTATGGTGCTATATGTTTCTTTAATTGATGGTGAGTGATTAATTGGTATTGAACCATATTTGTTCCCATTGAGTAGAAGAACACATTTCAAGCTTATATTTGAGCCAATAGGCGCCAATGCTCTGGAACATGTTCAGGAAGACTCATTTTTTCCAGGAGTCCTCTTATACCTATCGTGACAAAACATAAGCTTTTATTCTTGAGAGAAGAATGGTAGCAGGCCCTTTTCTATTTATGGTAAAAAGTAATTTTGGTTCCTTGTTCCAGTAAATGTTTTTCCTTCAACCTGGAAGCCAGTAATTCAAAATCTTCTTTTAACATTTTAAGATATCTGACGTGGTCATTTAACTCATCCTGGTTGAAACGTTGAGGAATTATTGACGTCCCTTCATAATCACTGTCATCTTCAGTAGTATCACAAGAGTGGTTATAGGGACAACACACGTCCTCAGAAAGCTTTGGAAGCTGAAGAAATGATGGGATCGTTACTTCCTCTGAGTGAGGGACTGGGCGTCTTTTAGAGACTAAATCAGGATAAGTCCACTTGCTATGGTTGTTTCGATTGATTCCAGTTATATTTACTAGACATAAATAACAGTAATCGATGTGGTTTTTGGGTGCTCTCCAAACCATCGGTACGCCGAATTTCAAACTTTTCATTTTCTCGCTAGTCAATTGGCGTTAATGTTCTGTACAATTTTTACAAACCTGATGCGGTGCCCAGGATTTATCCTGATCACCAAGCTTAACACCAAAGTATCCATGATAAGCTCTCTTTACAAGGTCATTAACAGTCTTTCTGTTATCTTTTAACTTGTATTCTCCGAATATGTGGCAAAACACATCAGGATGATTTACGCAACCTCTTCTACTGGAACTCATTTTTTATCAACTTGAGTCAAACAGGCGGTTTTATTTCTTTTTTCATATACTTATCTCAAAAAAGTAGAGCTGATAGAAAAAAAATTCATATTTATATTCAGAGCCCCAAATATAGCTAAAATCATTTCCAAAATCCTAGGCACCAAAAAAAAATTTTTTTTTTCTTGTTGGCCTGTGTTATTGGCAAGCTTTAAGTTTAAGAATTATTTAAAATCAATGTAAGTTTTAAATGCATGAGAAAGGAATTAGTAAATTTTTTATTCAAATAATCTATAATCTACTTATTCGTGTGGAAAATAGTTCATTCATTTCAGACCATACCCGCATCCTTACTATTCTCAATTATTATATCTTGTTCTATGAAAATAATATTAGTTATTTATCTTTATATTTAACTAATAAGCAATAAGTTTCACTTCTGTCGCACGTGGAATCCACACACACATTTTTGTATATGCTGCTTTGTAGTAGCCCTACTTGTGGAGCAGATCAGTAGTAAAGTTGCAATATTTATCATTGCAGATTGAGTAGTTGTACAAGTCCTCAAGAGTCAGGCTGTTGACAAAATGAATGAGTGGGTTTGGTTACTTGTGGAACAAAAAATGACAACCAGCTTTTATGCCAGTTAGTTCTGTTTCGTAACAAACTTGGTACGCGTGTGAACTTAAAATGTCTTTAAATAAACTGGCTGGCATAAAAGTCAAAAAATGTTAGAGCCGTGTTGATTTCAGTTGTCCGTAGTATTTCCCATATCACTTTAAAGGCAAATTTGGAGAGTGTTCGTTTGTCACCATACCCAGTATTCTTAAGTTCAAGTAAATAAATAAATAATTGCATGTTACTCAAGTAGCAGGGGGAAAGCAGGCAGGATGCCAGGCGTGTGCGAGTTTTTTTCTTCCTAACCTAACTAAAACTAAGTGTATTTGGGAGGGGTCTGGGTTAGGGAGGGACTCTTTAAGTGCGTCTCAGGCCGAAGCCCATACGCTCTGATCACGCAGGGTTTTGAACCATGCAGGAGAGGAAGCATGCATCATGTGCTAGGAGGAGTGCTGTCCGCATTCCATTGGGTGGCGCTGGTGCGTACGAGTCGGTATTATTTTCCGGGAAGCCTACAACTCACGTAGTTTCGGTTCCCTGCAAGAATTTACAAAGATTTCCGAAGTTTTGCCTTTTGGTATTAACGCCACTTCAGCCGCTAAATCATAAGTTTCCAATGAAAACAAGCATGTTGTGACTGACCTAACCTAAAATAACCCTTCGATTTTTTTAAATTTAAATTTTTGAGAGAAATCCGAAGTTGCACGAACGTGGTAGGGAACCGAAACTACGTGAGTTGTAGGTTTCCCATTATTTTTCACTCGTAGCAGACGCGAGCCCGCTCGTGAATGTGTGGGATGGGTAGAGGAAGAGGGAAGAAGGGGGCTGCCGCCTTCACGGAGAGGAATTTGATCAATTTCCCCTCTGCCTCCCCCCTCCAAGACCCCTGGGCGGCGGGGATGATCGATTGCGCAACAGGCCTCCCGCGCGGGGCAGCGGCCAGTAGTAGGCGCGCCTCGCTCCGGGACCATGCACCCCTTCAACAGGCAGCACGGCAGCCGGCTGCGGCCCCGGACCAGCCCAGGTGGGTCCCCTCTCTCCCCCTCACTCCCCCTCACTCCCCGCTCTCCGTGCCAGCTGCGTCCAGTACGACACGCCCGCTTCCCGATCACGGGCCACGCGTCGGGGTGGAACATGATTAGACCGGAACATTATCATAATTTTTATTATCTCTATATCTATTTAAATTTTTATGTTTAATATTTTTTTTTTTAATATATTCACGGACAGTTAGTTTTTCCTGGTGATGGATTTGGATTAAACAGGTTTATAACGAACACGTGGATTACAAAAAAAAAAAAAAAAAAAAAGTAGTGTGGTGGCATTGTGTTGGTCAGAAACATGTTGTGCATGTGTTAGTTGCCGTCGTGCCGCGCGGCGCGGCGCGCCCTCCGTGGCTCTAGAGTCGGGCGAGCTTCCTGGCGGGAGCCGCCACGGGTCGTCCCGAGGTCGACACGCGACCCAGTGTTAGTGCTCGTCCGCATCACTGGACGAACGCCCCGTGCTTGTGGGAACACCTCGACGAGAACTGCGCTCCCTTATATCGGACGAAATGTTTCAACGATCCGTTTCTGACGTGTAGATATCTCTGGCTCTCGGGGGCGACTGAATTGCGCCCCATTGGAAAGGGCGCCTTTCAGGTTTTTTCAAGCACCACATACAATTATTTAAATCCTGATAGGCTGCCTTTCCAGAACGAGTTATTAACTGAATTTTAAACCGAAAAGAATCCTGAAATGTGCCCCATTGGAAAGGGTGCCTTTCAAGATTTTCTACATAAGCAAAAGAATAAGTAAAATCCTGATAAGCTGCCTTTCCAGACTTCCTTTTAAGACAAAAATTATCCTGAAATATGCCCCAATGGAAAGGGCGCCTTTCATGTTTTTCTTCATATACAAAATAATTTACAAAATTCTGATAGGCTGCCTTTCCAGGGCTTGATTTTTGCTTTGTTGTTTGCGGGAAAATATCCTGAATTGTGCCCCATTGGAAAGGGTGCCTTTCAGAAATTTTTAGTTTTCATTAGATCGTTGTGGCCACTGAATTGTGCCCCATCGGAAAGGCCGCCTTTCTGTTTTTTTCCTTGTACGCATACAGTTTGTAATATCCTGATGGGCTGCCTTTCCAGAGTTGGCTGTTCGCTTTGTTTTAAGCGAAAGAAAACCCTGAATTGTGCCCCATCGGAAAGGCCGCCTTTCAGGTTTTTTCCTTGTACGCATACAGTTCGTAATATCCTGATGGGCTGCCTTTCCAGAGTTGGCTATTCGATTTGTTTTAAGCGAAAGAAAACCCTGAATTGTGCCCTATCGGAAAGGCCGCCTTTCAGGTTTTTATCTTGTACGCAATCAGTTCGTAAAATCCTGATGGGCTACTCAGACAGTTTATACTCTTTATTTTATTCCAAGACAATTTTGAATTGTCCCCTATTGTTGAATGATCGGCGCAGTAAAAACCCTTTTACACACAAAATGAAATCAATGTATGTCTATACAAATTATTATTCAACTTATGGTGTACGACAAAACAAACAATTTTAGTTTCCTTGTAATATTTTATTCAAGCACTAGCAGCGAAACCCGGCGTTTCTCGGGTTAAGATGCATCGCATGTTTAATGGTGTAAACAATATATAAAGATACGTTTTTTAACATAGATATTATAGATTTCTATTTTCGATATTGAAAGACTTATTCGGCCATTAAACATGCGGTGTATATAGATTATATCTAATAGAGTAAACTAATTAACTAATTAAAATAATTTTAATAAAAAGTTTAGTAAATGAAAAATTCATGTTTTATTTACATATTATATTATATTATTCATATACATATTACGTGTTACATTATGTATTGACATAAATATATTATACATTTACATTTTTCTTTACCAGTCATTATACTGGCTCCGATGACGTTATTTTGTAGCTGTTTGATGCAGAGTCTCGTACCATTGCACAGTTTCGGCGAGTTCAGATTTCGTAATAAAATAACTAGTGAACCAATTTTTAATTTAAGACCGTGTAATTGCATTCCTGGAACATTTAATGAATCATTTCCTGGATGATGTTTATGTTGTTGACAATGTCGTTCTTTGTGGCTAGAATAATTCAGTCACGTAACCATTCTGAACTGGTATAATTTTCAACAATATTTGGATATACTTCATTAATAAGTTGTTCAGGTGTTTAAACAACATTACATAACTCATTAGATAATGTTATTTTGCCAGTATTTTCGTCTATTGGATAGGTGCCTTCTCCTATTTGTAAAAGTTTTTCAGAAAAATCTTGTGCCTTTTCATCTCCTGAAATGTGCGCCCTCATGTTCGTTGTTAAATTGATTATTTTTACGTGTTCCCATATGGACTACTTCTTTAAGCAAGCATTAATTTCAACTGCCGGCGTCGATTTGGGAATGACAGGAAGCGTTTGACGAAAATTACCTGATAGTATTAACAACACACCTCCCATTATATTCGTGTTGTCGCGTGAATCTTGAAGTGTTCTATTGAGTGCTTCTAGTGATTTTCTATGGGCCATTGTGCTTTCCTCCCATATAATGGCTTTGCACTGTTTCAATATTTGTCCACGTGCTGATGATTTTGTGATGTCACATACCGGAAATTCATAGTCAGCTACATTTAATGGTAATTTCAAACCAGAATGCGCTGTTCGTCCACCATCCATGAGTGTAGTCGCTATCCCCGATGATGCTAGGGCGAGAACAATTTCTTTATTTGCACGTATTTCAGCTAGCATTAAATTTATCAAAAATGTTTTCCCGGTGCCTCCAGGTGCCTCTAAAAATATTATGCCACCTTGCTGTTTTCTATAATAATCCATATTATATCATATGCCTGTTTTTGACTCTAAATTAATAAGGGCTTGTTGTGTTGGATGTAAAGCCCCAATTCGTCGATATTATAATTTGTTTCTTTTAAAAATTCACTGTTCATAGCATCCAAATGACTTCGTTTAGGAGATTGAACACCTAGTTGTACTAACGTTTGGTTAGATATTGTTAAACATTTATCTTCTATCAATATGAAAGCTTTGTTCAAAATTTCTTCATTGAAATCAATTTCTAAGTCCGGGTTTTGTAGTCGTAGTTCAGCCAAGATGTCATCGCTCATATATTCTCGATATTTAAGCCATAGTCGATTTGGATTAGAAGGATTACATGTAGTTAATATAATTGCAAATAGCTCACGAATTTGTTTCGCTGTTGCCGTTTGGACTGCTTCGTTCATAGCTAACTCCCAATGATTATCGTTTTCTAGTAGACCTAATCTTTGACATGCCTCTCGATATGTTTCACAAATGTAACTATTGATAGTTTTTAGGTCTTCAAATCATGTTGGGCCACGAATAGTGTGTAGTAATAAACGTAGATAGAAACATTCGGCGTTTTTTGGATGCACTGTGTAGACTCGTCCTATTGTGTTACTCTTGAATACTCCATCATGTCCTTCTACTGGCATTCCACGTTTTCGAGGATTAAATTGTTTGCTTGTTGTATTCCATGTATACTAACTTGGTACTTCTGAATAAAGTAAAGTCTTAGCAAATTGATCTTTCTGGCATAATTCGAAAAACACTGTTAAAGTTGTTCGTGTTGGTGCTACTGGCGCAACTTTTTGTGCCGTTTCTGTAGTGAAAAACACACGTTGACCATTTTCTAAGTGGACGGATAAATGGAGAACCGGCGGATCTCGATTGTGAATTGGAAAACTTAAAATTCGCCAAATCGCTTCGTTGGTATTGATGTAAAGACCCATTTGATACCGTACTATCTCATCATGTTGGTTTTCTTTGGTTACCGTAAAAACAGACATATCACTGCCTTTATTAATATATTTGCACACATATTTAATCGATTTGAGAGAACTACAGTAATCAACATTGATATGGGCATTAAACATTTTGGATAAAAGTGGATTGTATGGAATTACCCATTGATTGTTAATTTGAATTTGTTCATTGCCTCGTACTTTAATTTTAGCTGTAAATCCACCTTGTTCTGGTGGTCGACGTCAGTATTTCGGATATCCGTCTTCGCCGGTGACTGTTTCGTTCAAAAGTGGCTTCGGATAACGTTTCGTACATTTTTCATCTTTCATGCATGGAAACTTCTATTTAGTTCACCACATGGGCCATGAACCATGTTTTTCACTATTATATTATAAAGATCAGGATCTTATTCCGGGTTTGGAAACTCAGCCTTGATGATATAATCTATTTGATTCGGTTGAATTCTATTTTGAACCAAATTAAGTTGTGAGAATGTGGCAATCCTCGTTTCTGCCATTCAATTGAAAACATCCAGCAGGTAACAGTACCAAATATTTGATTTTTTACGATGGCGTCAATAAATTTAATTTGTTTTTGACGAAAAACTCGGGCAACAATATTATGTCGATCACTGGCCGCCTGTCCATATTGTAATTCGTCTTTTATTTCCACCCATGAAGAATTACATGTAAATGTTATAAATAATCTGGTCGGCCGTGTTTTCTTATATAAGTTATAGCATCTTGAGCATATTCATGCATGTGACGTGGACTTCCAGTAAACGTAGATGGCAAGATGACCAATTTTCCCATGTTATCGACGTTTCCATCATTCATCATAGCATCTTTTAAATGAATGTAGCCTATTCATCCGAACGCAACTTTCGTTGATTATGGCGAATAAATTCTAATCTTTCCATCTCAATTTTAGCATACATATCTACAATAAACTGCTGAAATAATTGCCGACAATGTAAAATATGGTTATATTCACCATTTCTCGTCATAATTCGATAAGCATAAAATTGCATAGCTGATACTTTTTTGTTAGTTTCGTTATCTGTAGCTGGAATTGATTTGTTGAATATTACAGTGATAACCATCCTAACCTTGCCAAAAAATTAGCGGATACTATAGTGCATCATAACTACGATGTGTTTCAGCAATACGTTGCAATTGATTACTTCGGCGTTGGATGATAATATCACGACGACTATATTCGTTATCAACAATTACTACAGCAACTTCATTCGTTTGAGGTGCATTGAACCTTCGTTCGTTTTGACCGCCTGGTCGTTTATCTGCGCGAATGACAGTCTTATGATTGTCTGCAACCATTTGGTCTAAAGAAGTTTTAAACAAACTGATTAGTTGATTATGATTATAAAGTAGACGTTGTAATTTTTGAATAATGTCTAGTTGTAGCCCTTGAATGTGAGAGCAATGTTGATCTATTTCAAGGTCTCCGTCACCAATAAAGTGTACTTGAAGAAACTTTGGAGTCTCATTAGACATCGGCATGAGTGACCCTACTCGGTGATAAATTTAACCTTGAACCTTGAAAACTGGACTGCAATTTTCTTCCTGGCATATTAAAGTAGCTCCAAATGAAGTCATTTGAAAACAACAGTTGTACCGACGTATATTTTGTAGAAAATGATTGGAAACTGGTGATTCTCCATTCATATATGCGAGTAATTCTGGTGGTGGTACATTTAATGCTGGTAAATTGACTTTACCACTTGAGCAGCACATACCAGCAGTTTCTCCCTTGAATTCCCGTGCATGACAATACTCGCATATCGTATCCATTTTTCCTATGACAATATTTGGATGGTCACTATATATTTTTTGGCAATCATAATGGAATGCCTGAAGTTCTAAACTCTCATGTGTAGCAGCTCGTTGTTGGCGTAGAGTGACCATTGTTGCTTTACTTTTTCTCTTTTCCAATTCACGTTGGTCAGCAGACTGACGATTTCGAATCGATTTGACTCGGGATCAGGTTTCTTCGTTAGTGTGTGCTCTTTCTTCTTCGGTTTGATTTTCTCTAAGTCTTTTCACTCCTTGACGAATATTTTAAAGCTGTTTTTCCCTTTGTTCTTCTGTTTCATTTTGACATGTTACATTTCTTCTATGTGAATCCACTTTAGATTTGGTAAATACTTTTTTCCGCTTTGGCATTTTGTATATATATATAACAACGATGTAATAAAGTTACACATAATAAATCTCTTGATTGTTACAATGATAACTCTGACAAAAAGTCACTGCATTTCGGTTTATATACCATTAGAGACCGAAATTTCTAGTATTAGAACAGTCCAGAACATTCAAATAGTTTGTTCTTTTTCACTTGTGAAAATCACTTGAATTTTTTCCGTAACTGTTTACTCTTGATTCCAATCGATCTTCACTCGACTGCAAACACGATTGATATTAGAACAGTCTAGAACATTCAAATAATTTGTTCTTTTTCACTTTTGAAAATTACTTGATTTTTTTTTGTGTAACTGTTTACTCGTGAATCCAATTGATCTTTACTCGACTGCAATCACGATTGAACTGACAAAAAGTCACTGAATTTCGGTTTATATACCATCAGACACCGAAATTTCCATTACCAGATCACCCTAGAATATTTAGATGTACATCACTTCGATTTCGTTCTTTTAGATCAATAATAACACTCGTACACATTTTGGAACTTTCCAGATCAATCCAAATGTTTTTAGAACTTTCTCGAACATTTTAAATCGTTTATAATAAATTGCACTCATTTTAGAATTTTCTAGAACTTTCTCGAACATTCTAAATCTATCATAATAAATTTCACTCATTTTGGAACTTTCCAGATCATTCGGGAAATTTCTAGAATGTTCTCGAACATTATAACTCGATAATAACAGTTTTGGACATTTTTGAACTTTCTAGATGAAGCCAGAAATTTGTAGAACTTTCTCAAACATTCTATATCGATTATAATAGTTTGCACTCATTCTAGAATTTTCTAGATGGTACCAGATATTCCTAAAACTTTCTAGAATATTCCAGATCAATTATAACCGTTTTACACATTTTGGAACTTTCTAAACCATTCAAGTAATTTTGAGATCTTTTCAGAAGTTCTCATGCGTTAGAAAAAAACAGAAATATATGTTTGAACATTTTCGCCACCCACTACCACCCACTACCACCCACCGCCACCAAACTCCCTTACTACCACCTGGAGACCAAGGGGTATTTACCACCCCAATGAGAAGTTGATTGGGGTTGGTGGTGATTGAGAAAACTGTGTATTTACGTACTAACAAAGCATGTTATATATTAGATTAGATAAGATATATTAGATTAGATTAGCTGCCCGGCTGCGGCTTTGCCCGCGTGGAATAATGTAATCCAAACAGTAACTCTGTTTAAACTATTGGTTACTGGTTATACTTACGTTCTTTGTATGTCATAAATGCGTTAGTATGTTTTTAACAAAAAAATTACGCTGCAATCAGTCCCTCCAAACTATCAGCCATCCAAAGTTGTGGCAATGTGAGCAATACTTATTCAAATTATATTTGTATACTAGCTGACCCGACAGACGTTGTCCTGTCCTTAGAATTTTTCCAATATTACTTATCTACGAACCTACTCTGACATAGCTACCCACCACCTACCTCCCTACCTTGAAAGACTGACTGATTATTCGCATATTTGGTAGCGGTACCAGCGCACTTAGTACATTAGCACGTGAGGCAGCTCGATCAATCGCGCGAAGTTTTCTTATGTTAAATTTTCTAATTTTCCACGCAACTTCATTAGAACCTTCTCCTGACAATAAAAAAAAAAGGAAGTAGCGAAATCGGCCCAGCCGTTCACGCGTGCTGTCGTGACCAAGAGAAATAGGGATTCACATTCTGGCAAAAGATGGCAAAAAAAATTAAATAAATAAAATGTATTTCTGAGTGAGCACGTTATTTATGTCTCAACAATAAACGACGATTACTTACAAAATTATTTTTTATTTGGTACACTACAATACTTTATAAATGTGTTGATATTCATTCTAATGCTTTATGGTATAAGACATTTTTTTGTTTGGTTGCCTGGCGCGTAAACAAATAAAGCTGACGGTTTCCCAACACGGGAGCAGGCGACATACAACTGTCCATGAGAGAAACATGGGTTTTCAAAAATAACATCGCAAACACTCAACACCTGACCCTGGGATTTAATTACAGTCATAGAAAAAGCATGCCGCCTTGGAAATTACAGTCGTTTAATTTCAAATGGTATGTCAGTTGTTACCATTGGGATTCGGGGTATCAACACTTCTTCTCCCTTACATTTTCCTTTTAGAATTGTTGCTTGGATCACATTGTTAAGTAAATTTGTCACTGCTAGACATGTACCGTTACAAAGACATGGAGGGTTAATATTTCTTAACATTATTACTACTGGTCCTACTTTCAATTGAAGATTATAGGGTGGCAATCTTGTGCCGGAAATTAGGCATGGTGACACCCTTTTAAATTTTGTTTTTATATTTTAAATTTTCTTTGGAATTTTTTTTTATTATTTATCTGGTTGTTAAGGGGGTGATTTACTCTTTGTTAGGCCGGTGTACGCCTCGTGTTTAAACTTTGTGCCAGTGGACTGAAGCACCTTCTCAGGGGCCTATCTGATATTTTGCTAGTCTAATGTGGATGTGGGCAGCCCGGTTGAAATTTCTTTCACCTGCAGTCACGTCCCGGGTTTGTAATATTAATTCCCTGCATGACCAAAATTGCATAGAGCAGCTTGTGGGCTGCAAGCTGCTACTTCACAGAGGCCTGCTGAGAATAGCGAGTCTCGTCACGAACGGGTCTCCAGTGGACCTGCGTTCCCAGCTTAGTGGCATTTTCTATCCACCCTCCCCCCTCTCTCCCCCACCCCATAGTTCTGAGAAATCAAGCCAGGAGCAGTGACCTGACGTGAACCTAGCCAAGATGGTGGCCTGCTTCAAGGACATTCTCCCTGGTCCTACAGAGACGTCCACGATATCTAGCGGCAGAAAAAGTAACTTCGGGCCTGGTCGCCAGCGTGCAGAGCACATGCTCGTGACACCTGGTGGCAAGTCAGCTCACCGCCTCAGTTAGTTCCCCTTTACGCTGCTAGAAAGCAGCGCCGCGGCGCCATAAGGCCCTATGCTTCTTTCTCGCGGCCTGTAGAAGTCGATTGTTTGCTGCCTTCTGTACCTGCCCGTAGAGAGCGCGCATGTCGTGTTGTTTTCACGACCACCTCGAACTCCTTCGGAAATTTTTGGCCCTGAGCCGAACCTTCCCCCTCTTTTTTCCTAGGGCCGACCACCCGATTTAATTAGATGCTTTGTCCGCCATCACCGGGACTCAGTACTCTGACCTCGGCTACTGACCACGTCTTCTCGGCGTCCTCTGCGCTAAGAGGCTTTTCACGGGAATGGCGAATTCGTGTGCTTAAGAATGAAGTCAGTTGCTGTAAGGGATGTGATCCCATTTGTACAGTAGCCAGTCAGGAGTAGTCATTAGAAAAAGTCATGTTTAGTTAGATTTTTAAATTTTTTTGTTTTACTAAAAATTTTGGTTTCTTCCGTGTCATCCGCGGTATCTCGGTGCGCGCCATCCTGATGTCGGCGCGAGACACCTCGGGAGCCCTGATTCCACACCCTGTTTGGTGAGTAATCCAGCTTTTTTCTCCTCCCCAAATTCTCGTTTGTTGGCCTTTCGCGCCGACTGTGTATGACTGTCTGGAAGCAGGTCTAATTCGTTTTGAATTTGACTTGTGTTTCAGACAGGGTCGAAGTGCTGGGGAGACAAATTGCTCCCAGCTGGTTGTCCTGGACCTCGAGCTCAGAGTCCCGTTAGAAGAGATCTTTCCCTACCCGACGTCTTACCGTGAAGACCCGGGTGATAATGTAAAATAAACATCTCCCCCCTTTCTATCTACGAACTACATTAAAAGAATGAGTAGCCTACCAGCGAGCAGTGATTTAAGAACTTAATCTTCAAGAACATGTAGAATCAAGGAAATTAATTATCTATGTAATGATTGGACGAATCAAATTTTGGTGTGATACTACAAATTTTTAAATTTTTGTTTATGTAATTGTTCGTTGTTAAAGTTGAATATGTGTTGTTTTAAATAATTTCGGGGCGACCCCATTTTTTTTTTTTGGTAATTGTTAAGATCTTGATTGTGATATCAGAATAATGCGAAAACATAACTTCTTCATAATAAACCAGGGAAACCTATAGACCAAACTACTTATGTAGTGTATTTATTTATCACATACCTTCTTCTATTTAACGATCCACGAACTCCCAAGTTGCTAGTGTGCAGGGAGTGTGAAATTTGTCTTGTTCACCGCCTCGTGCCCCCTCTGGTAAATATCTTTAATTTTCTTAATATTTTTCCCAGCAGTTTCCAAGGCTTTTTTTATTAAATTAAAATAATATAATTTTAAGGCACGAGGGGCGTTACAATCTTGACAAATCCAATGAGTTCAAAAATTCTGGGGGATAGTTGATATCATCTTGATTAGTTGCGCAATCAACTGATTTGTAGTACCTATGTCCTCAATTTACAGGCAATTTCATTTTGAATTATGAAGTTTATTTCATTTACATCCGTGTTTTTGGCAGCTGATATAGCACGTTCGCTCAACCAAAAATGATATTTGTAATTTTGAGCGACGGTTGGGAACACATTTTGTATGAGCTCGGTTTTTGTTTCAGTAAACTGACAAAAATTGACAGGAAATGAAATGCAGCCAGTCAAAATATCTACAGGAATTTTGCCATTACCAATGTCAATAAGTTGTTTAGAAAATATTTCTCCAGATCGATCATTTTGCAATTCCACAAGCACATTATTGCTTAAATTTAGTATCTTAACGTATTTCCACAAAATGGAGGAATTTAAACATGCACTGAGTTCATCCACTGGCGTTGACCGTGGAATCACTGGTAATGTGTGACGAAAATCTCCTGCTAACAAAATCATCGCTCCACCAAATATGTTTTTATTGTTTCGCAGATCTTTCATAGTTCTGTCTAACGCCTTCAAAGACGTTTTATGTGCCATCGTGCATTCATCCCACACTATCAACTTACATTGCTGGAAAACCTTTGCATTGCTTTCAGAGCCGCCAGTAGTTGTTTCCTAAACAATGAGTATGTAATGTGTTACTGGTCTTCAATACTAGAGAAGCACTCGATTCTTAAAGTAACAATGTATAACTGATTCGAAAACACATGACAAGGCCTGCTAAGGACTCGCTTCGCCTTCTAAGAAGACTGTAGTTATCAAGAAATGCTAGTAATTTACTTGTTTGTATTTGAAGAATTTTTTATTTTAATTTGTGTTGCTTTATTTCTCGAACCTGGAACCTTAATTATAATTTTAATTAAATTAGTATGCTTTTAACTAAATGCATATATTTTGCATTGACGAAGAATCGAAGCGAGGACAGGAATCCATCAATTCAATAAATTAATGAGTTATTTTTTGTTGAATTTTGACCTTTTTCCCGAATTTCCGGGTTAATTATTATGAGTTTTTAATATGGTGGACATAACGACTTACTGAAGGCTGGTAGACTAGGAGCCTATGCTGCTTTTAGGATTTTGAACATGATTTATTGATATTATTTTTTACTTGAAATTAAAGTTAATGTATCACCCCAGGATTGAACCAAGGACATAAACTGCCTAATCAATCAATATATTAATTGCAGTTTTTTTTAATGTATTTTGGAATTTTTCCGAATTTCTAGGTGAATAACTACACATTTACAAGATGGTGCCTAAATTTCAAGATAGCGGGCGCCTCAGTAATAATAAATTAATATTGCACTCTAGCAGACAAAAATTAAATTAACATGGTGGTAGCACACTCTAACAGACGAAAACAAGATGGCGGACATGAAGTCATACTAGCTGGTGATATATATACCTTGGCATTAGTGGGTGTAGGTAAGTGGGTCAGTGGCTTCCGTGGAGGAAGGATCCATCCATCATTTTTTTATTTTTGACCTCACCAGGTTTGAACCAAGGACGTTTTAAATAATATTTAATTAAAATTCGATAACTTAATTTTTTTTATAAATTTCATTTTTTTCCAATTTTCTAGAATAAAAATTCCGGATTTTCAAGATGGCGGAGCGTAATGAAATTTGCAACATCTATAGAATCCAAGATGGCAACCATAATGAAATGTGCAACAGTGTTTTTAAATAATATTTCATTAAATTTTGATTAATTAATTTTTTTATAAATTTTAGAACTTTTTTATTAAAATCGGATGATAATTACAGATTTTAAGATGGCGGATATGATGTAATACTAGCTGTGGATATGTATATACGAGTATTTACTTTGGCATAAGTGGTGGTAGGTCAGTCTGCCAGTAGCTTCCATGGAGGAATGATCAGTCGCCATTTGTTTATTTTGACCTCGCTGGGTTCGAACCTAGGACTCCGAGATCCATTACATAAGTGCGTTTTTTATTAAAAATTTTTGAAATAATTTTTTTACTAAAATTTTTATATTAAATTTGATTAATTAATGTTTTTAATTAATTTAAAAAAATACCAATTTTATAGCATAAAAATTACGAATTTACAAGATGGCAGCCATAACAGAAATTGCAAAAGTCACATCATCATTCAAAATGGTGGAAAAGAAAATGGCATATCTAAGATGGCGGATCCAAGATGGCCGCCAAGGACAAGGTCAAGATCATCCAAAATGGCCGGCGTGACGTCACAATCCAAGATGGTGGACCGCCACCACAGCACCACACCCTGAACCCTGGCGCCGGAACCCATTTACATAGGTACTATTACTACTGATGTCTGTCAACCGTGTCGTGTGTATGTAATGGTTAGAAACATTTACTATATAAGCGTGTTTTTTTTTAATTGACGTAAATACTGTATATTCACTTTAACGCGATATTTTGCTGTCGCATCGCATTCTTCGCTGTTGTGGTTACAGCATAAAGCTGGCGGGGGCCACGGACTGAGTATTGCTTGCCGCGCTTCGCTCGTACCGCAAAGTTAGCTCGTGAGCCGTCCCTTCGCTGTTTCCCCAGCTTGGAGAATCCTCTCTCCCCCTCCTCCAGCGAAACCC
This sequence comes from Bacillus rossius redtenbacheri, assembly GCF_032445375.1. NCBI lineage: Eukaryota > Metazoa > Arthropoda > Insecta > Phasmatodea > Bacillidae > Bacillus > Bacillus rossius. The sequence continues at coordinate 12,201,589 of NW_026962012.1, read as the reverse complement.
CCTCCCCAACCCACAAATCCTTTTCTAATCACCCAGTAGCGAGGAGGCAACGCCCTCCAGTAATTTTGTTTCGTCAATTACTGCTCGGGCGTGGCGTGGGCCGGTTCGCTTGAATGCCGCCGCCAGCCTGAGGCAGTGTGTTGGCGTCACATTGAACACTCCAACTTACCAAGCGGGACATCTGTGTGCGCGTACAGTCGGTTAGTGTACTTTGCGACCTCGTAATATTATGAATTGTTGATCTCAGTGGCGGATCCAGAGGTTCACCTCTAGGATTTCAGAATAGCCAGAGAAAAAATGTCTTAAAATTACTAAATTTGTATTTAATCTACTCACACTACACATAACATACAACCACCAGGTTTTATGATTCTACAAGAAATTCATTAATTTCATTAATTCATTAATTCATTAAAATATTTTATTGGTTTCAGAAACAATAATTTTAGTCGGTAATATTAATGTAGCAGAAACAGGTTTTTCGGGGGGGGGGGGGCACTTGCCCCTGGTGCCCCCCCCCCCTTGGATCCGCCTAAACATCTTATCTCTCGGTATACGGCATTTGAAAGGAGTAATTTCGTGAAAAGGGAACCTATGTCGATGAACGGAAATATGTCACAAAGATGGCAGACCCCCGCGTAGCAACATAAACCAGTATATATTCACTTTCGTTAACATTCGGGGACATAACAAATGTATTGGTGTGCCAAACGAAGCGTTGTGATAGTGAAACTACCCTGGAATATATTTTGGATGTATAAAGATCTTAGCTCACGGTATACAGCATTTGGTAAGAGAAATTTTGAGAAAATGGAACAAAAATCGATGACCAGAAATGTGGGACAAAGATGGCAGACCAACGTGTAGCCACATAAACACGAATATAGTTATTTTCGTTTAAATTGTGTTGCAAACTAAATTTATTGGTGTGCCAAATGATTCTGTATGATATCGAAACTACCCTGACATATATTTGTAATAATTGCATGTATAAGTTTTAGCTCGTCTGTTGTTACAAATGATTCTGTTTTTATGTATACTAAGTTTTACAAGTTAGGCATAATTTCTATTTATTATTTTTTCGATTCTAGTGTTAATTTGCATGTTTTTATTTATTATTTCATACTTAATTGTCAAATTTTGCATGAAAATATTGTGTTCAAATAATTTTTGCTATACAAATATTATATGATTATTTTTCCGCTGATAATTGGGACATGTTTCAGTAGAGTGTCACATGGTAAGGAATTGCATTGACCCTGGTTCGAGTCCCGAACCATGGCATGCAAATCAATGCGCATTCTGCGGACAGACGAGAGGTCTGGAAGTGTATTTAGATAGAGGGACATTTAGCTTGTAAGTTAATGCACAATTAAGGTGTATAAATACATCCCTTCAAATTTATTACCAAATTTTTTTCACAAACTCTGAATAGATAAACATGTGTTGCAACAAGCAACTTGTGATTCTAAACTATAACACATTCGTTGGCGTAATTCAGGTACAAAGGCATTTAGCATGATGATGCTAATCAGGAATAAGCGTCGTACTATATGACAAATACATCACTATAAAGCTTTAAGTACTTAATATCTGAAAAGCGTGCGAGCACACACACACACACACACACACACACACACAAAAAGTATTCGTGCGCAAGGATACAAACATATTATGCATTTATCAGTAAGACAAACATGGGATTACGCACATAAATAATAATACGTAAATAGCATGGCATCTAAACTGACAGATAGACGTAAATAAATTACTTTTGTTTTCCGAAACAGAAAACAATTCTTATTTATTGTGAAACGTACTCCTTTAGTCGAATGCATGCCCTTAATCACTGAGTGAACATAGCAGTAAAGAAAATAAGCAACTGCATATATATTCTTACTCAAATGATTACAGATGTTTACCAAAAGATTAAATATATATGGAATAAATATACATAATATACAAAATATGAGTAAACACATGGAATTTTTGCCCAAGAAAACTGTGTGGCAAGGTAAACAACACAAGAGGAAACTCAACAGCGCAGGGCTTGCACGCTACACAATCCAGTTAGACTTCACCGTAAAGCTAGCTGTCATACTGAATGCACCCAATATACACGATGCAAACATTTAACAGCCAAGGAATCAAGCAAGAACCAAACGGCCTAAATAAACTTTAAAGCGAACTAATTAATACAAGGCATGAGGAATACTGCACGATACAGCCAGCAGTGGCGTAGCGTGGGTGGGGCGGAGGGGGCGGCCCGCCCCGGGCGGCAGCCCGCGGGGGCGGGTCGCCAGTGAAGTGGGTTGAGATCTGATCTATGATTCATTCATTACATTTGTGTCAGACACACTATAATGTTCCATTTTTATCTAAAATTTTGCGTACCAACTATTTTTTAATATTTATTTTGTAACCCTTCTTCCTCCTCAATTGGAAGAGGGGTTGCGTCCCCGACTCACTCTGGGCGCGAAGGGAAAAAATAAATATTAAAACCAGGCATAAAAAGCTAAACAATATAAATTCCCCACACCACTGCCCAGGGGTCAGGCCAAAAAATTGAAAGGATATATTAGCAGAGTAACCATTAAACAAACAAGAGGCAAGACTTTGGACGTATGTTATTAAAAAATAGAAATTTGCAAAAATAATTTTTACTATACATAACCATACAAGCTTAGTTACAAAAGCTGACGTTAATAATGGCAGCATCTTATCCCCATTTGCGATACTAACAATAACCTTTAAAAAATCGTAAAAATATAAATACTGATAACAACAAGTATAAAAATATATAAGGGCGTGAGGCGTGGCCACTATAAAATATCAAAATTTACTGACTGCCCTAATACCAAAAATCAAACAAGACAATCAATACAAATATATAAAAAAATCTACAAAAATAATACTGAAGTACAAACAAATTATTTAAATAAAGTTCTTAAACTCTCAATCAACGGTTTAGTCTTTCTTCAGATGTTCGTTGCTAAAGACTTGCCAAAAAAACAAAGTTAATATCCTAGGCGTGCGCTGGCTTCCTGACCTTCCTCACCAACTCCAGAGTCTAATGCCACGCCGGGCCATAGGTACGAATTCACAAAGGCGTGAATGATGACCAAAAAAAAATTATCTTATTTTTAAGGGAAATGTAGCAAAAACTCTTCACGTAACATAACCATGTTACCACAGAAGTATTTATCATCAGCTTCAAACAAAGTCTTACTTCTTTATTAACTTGCCAATGATTTTATAAAAACGTAGAATGGCCGCACCAACCAACATCAGGCTGCGCATGTAGTCCAATACCGATCGCATACATTTAATAATACTGCACAAGCTGATATATTAGCTAAATGCCAACTTTACGTATGCAAATTCCGATGACAAAGTCTCAAAAACAAATTGCAAAATGTTCGTTTCTTCCAAACTTATACTTTTATTGCAACTACAGGCAAACGGGCGACCTTTTTTAAGAAAATCCCACACTGGAACAACGTGTGAAAACAAATGGGCCTCTTCACCAAACTGGCTAATAAAAGTTCCGTCCAAATAAAATTTAGTATGGGAAAATACACAGTTCACTAGGTTTGCCAAAAACCACTGCAGTACCACGAGGGTAAAAATCAAAATTGCGGCCTCTCTTTACCTTGATAAGTTCAGTATCACAGGGCAATCCATTGCCCTGTCACCCAGCGTGGAGCCTCCAGCCCAATACTCTTCGTGGCCCGTTGCCGTCCGGCACACCAGTCCGCGCCGTCACATGGCTCTGTCCTCGACGGTCGCTCGGCACACTCTCACCCGGCCCCAGCTGATTTTTTCTCCCCGGCAAGCCGAATGTCTGACGTCATCAGCCAACCGCCGGGCGCTCGCCAAGTGGTATTTACGTGAAACACAATCGATGTTCTTAAACTCATAATCGATAGCTACCAAACGGCGTATAACTAATTAACAGAAACAAATATAATTAAAAGAATTTACAGATAAATTAACATTAATTAAAAAAGGCGTAAAAATACGTGAAATAAAAACCATATAAAACTAGAGACCAGCAACAAAAATAAATTACAAGTAAAAATGTGGCCCTGCCGGCCACAACCTCCGCCTTGAACAAAAAAAAATTTAAACAGCAATCTTAAAAAACTAAAACGTCAAAAAAAAAACCTTGGACTTGGAGACAAAGTATTCTCAAAAACTTCTAATCCAACAAACCAGCCCAAACTCAAACAAACAAACCTGCAACAAGGAAAACTTGCCTCCAAAGCCTCAGTCAAAATTTCAACGCTCAAAAAAAAAAAAAAAACAAGAGAAGGATTTTCCAACAAGTAACGGAAAAGACAAACTAAACTCACAAACCGAACAAACGGGATCTAAGTATGCCAAAACAAAACAAACAAGCTCCAAAGTCAAGACCGAAACGTATTAGACAAAACCTTCTCTCTCAAAATAATCAATAACTAAAGGTTGCAAACTAAAGCAAAGAACTATAAAAACAATAACCTCACAGGAAAAAAATCAAAACCATCACTGGAAATCTAAAAGACCACTAAAATTCCTGGTGCTGATCCTGCTCCCGCAGCTTGCAAATTAGCGTAAACCTGTTCTTTGGGAAGTTTATAAATCCAAGAAACTGCCATTATTAAAAAAATCAAAAAAGTCAGCAAAATCGCAAAAGTCCAAAGTCTCTGCCTAGCAGAGTGGCGCAGGTTGAAACCCTTCTTCCTCCTTAATTGGAAGAGGGGTTGCGTCCCCGACTCACTCTGGGCGCGAAGGGAAAAAATAAATATTAAAACCAGGCATAAAAAAGCTAAACAATATAAATTCCCCACACCACTGCCCAGGGGTCAGGCCAAAAAATTTAAAGGATATAATAGCAGAGTAACCATTAAACAAACAAGAGGCAAGACTTTGGACGTATGTTATTAAAAAATAGAAATTTGCAAAAATAATTTTTACTATACATAACCATACAAGCTTAGTTACAAAAGCTGACGTTAATAATGGCAGCATCTTATCCCCATTTGCGATACTAACAATAACCTTTAAAAAATCGTAAAAATATAAATACTGATAACAACAAGTATAAAAATATATAAGGGCGTGAGGCGTGGCCACTATAAAATATCAAAATATACTGACTGCCCTAATACCAAAAATCAAACAAGACAATCAATATAATATATAAATATATAAAAAAATATTACAATAATAAAACTGAAGTACAAAAAATTTATTTAAATAAAGTTCTTAAACTCTCAATCAACGGTTTAGTCTTTCTTCAGATGTTCGTTGCTAAAGACTTGCCAAAAAAACAAAGTTAATATCCTAGGCGTGCGCTGGCTTCCTGACCTTCCTCACCAACTCCAGAGTCTAATGCCACGCCGGGCCATAGGTACGAATTCACAAAGGCGTGAACGATGATCGAAAAAAAAATATCTTATTTTTAAGGGAAATGTAGCAAAAACTCTTCACGTAACATAACCATGTTACCACAGAAGTATTTATCATCAGCTTCAAACAAAGTCTTACTTCTTTATTAACTTGCCAATGATTTTATAAAAACGTAGAATGGCCGCACCAACCAACATCAGGCTGCGCATGTAGTCCAATACCGATCGCATACATTTAATAATACTGCACAAGCTGATATATTAGCTAAATGCCAACTTTACGTATGCAAATTCCGATGACAAAGTCTCAAAAACAAATTGCAAAATGTTCGTTTCTTCCAAACTTATACTTTTATTGCAACTACAGGCAAACGGGCGACCTTTTTTAAGAAAATCCCACACTGGAACAACGTGTGAAAACAAATGGGCCTCTTCACCAAACTGGCTAATAAAAGTTCCGTCCAAATAAAATTTAGTATGGGAAAATACACAGTTCACTAGGTTTGCCAAAAACCACTGCAGTACCACGAGGGTAAAAATCAAAATTGCGGCCTCTCTTTACCTTGATAAGTTCAGTATCACAGGGCAATCCATTGCCCTGTCACCCAGCGTGGAGCCTCCAGCCCAATACTCTTCGTGGCCCGTTGCCGTCCGGCACACCAGTCCGCGCCGTCACATGGCTCTGTCCTCGACGGTCGCTCGGCACACTCTCACCCGGCCCCAGCTGATTTTTTCTCCCCGGCAAGCCGAATGTCTGACGTCATCAGCCAACCGCCGGGCGCTCGCCAAGTGGTATTTACGTGAAACACAATCGATGTTCTTAAACTCATAATCGATAGCTACCAAACGGCGTATAACTAATTAACAGAAACAAATATAATTAAAAGAATTTACAGATAAATTAACATTAATTAAAAAAGGCGTAAAAATACGTGAAATAAAAACCATATAAAACTAGAGACCAGCAACAAAAATAAATTACAAGTAAAAATGTGGCCCTGCCGGCCACAATTTAAAAGAAAAACTGCGAAATCACTGACAGAGCTCTTTATAACGTTTGTTTGTTTACATACGAACGGCAACATCGCATCACGCCGCGCCGCCCGGCGCGCGCGAGCCGAGTTGAGCGGCACTCCTTATTATGTTAATTACTCATACAAAATCTTTTATTTCACGCGTCGGCCCGTGTCGATGCCTCTCTTTCGCACTCATTGAATTTAGTACTACGCATTGTACTGTAAAGTTTGACCTTAACCCAGGGCAAACCAAACAACTTCCGCAAGCCGGGACACAGTAAAACTCCTATATTGCCCCGTACCGCGAGCGCAGGTAAACCCAAAAAAATATTAAAACCCAAACTAATAGCAGGCTTAAAAAATACTAATAAGGTTGTGAACAGTGAGAGGAGGCAGCAAGTTAAAAAGACACAAAATTTATATGACAACATTTAATATATATATATATTAGGGTGATGCTTAAAAATGAAGGTTAAAAAATTTAATGGTTCACCCTCTCATTTTATTCTCCCACATGTAAAATGGTCTAGAATTTTTTTTGGCTCTATTTAAAGTGAATTTAGGGGTCGCTACCAGCATTTAAAGTTTATAAAATTACCAATATTGCAGCACATGAATTTTTAATATAAGGAAATAAGTAATTTTAAAATACTTGAGCAACCAACCACCACTTAACACGTTAAAGGGAACATTGTCGTGCTGAGCCTTCCCTCCAAGCCACATCACCCCTCCCACTCCTCAAAATCCCTCATTTACTCCTCTCCAACCAACCCACAGCCGAGGTCATGTGTGAGTGGCCTGTCAGTACCTGTCTGGGCAGTGTGCCTGTCTGATCTGTGCAGTTGTTCATGTAGCTTATCCAGAGTGTTTTTAAAAGTAATTATGATTGTGAGTGTGTGGTTAAAGTTGGTTATTGAAAGTGATTTTGGTTTGTGAATTCATAGTAAGTGTTTTTGCATTCATTGTTTAAATAGTAAACCAAATAATTACACAACAAAATAAAAAATATTATTTACTTGAAAAGTTTTTATCTATGTATGCTGCAAATTTATGAATTTAAACTGAAAAGTCATATAATTTATGGTTACTAATTTTATAACTATTAGTATTTACCATGGAAAATAGTAAAAACTCTGCAATTTCTACAAGGAAAAAGACAGAAATATGGTTGGTCGGACAGATGTCTGAAACGTTCGTTCATACCATACTTTCATCTAACGGTAAAGCAAAAGATTCGTGAAGCTGCTTATTCGACCTCTAAAGATTTGCTAGCCGTTTGGAATAAGGCTAGGATACCTACCAGACAGCAAATACATGTTGTTGATAAAGTAGAAAAGTTATTCAAAGAGTGGCAGAATCTGAAGAAAAATAAAGAGAACAAATCTAAAAGATCAGCAGTATTAAGACTAAAAGAAGAAACATGGAATTACAATTTAGATTACTTATTTGATGTAGCGCATGCAAAGGCACTGGAAATGATTCAAATTCAAGAAGATAGAGACTTTTTAGTGTTGCAGCGTGAAAAAGGACGTCCAGGGAAAATAGGTGGCATTGACAAGAAACTATCCAAGAAGGAAGAAGAGCAAGAGCGTAAAAAGGCTCGAATGGAGTTGCTTAAGGCAAAAGAATGTGATAGTATTAAGGCAATCACGTGTAAATCAGAAATTCCTAGCATTTTTTCCGATGATGAATCCTCACATGATTACGACAGTGACTTTGAGGGCCCTTCAACATCTAAATCTGGGGAAATACAAAACATAGGACTAAAGAAAAGAGAAAGAAAAAATCTGCTTAACAGAGAATTGACTACAAGCTTGGATGTTGCAAAAATAAGTGATCGCAAAGCAGCTCTTGTCCTTACATCCACTTTAAATCGGCTGGGACGTGATCCTACAAAATATAATCTAAATTTTTCTTCTATACGCCGCCAGCGAGTTGAATGCAGACAGAGCATAGCAGAATATATAAAAAAAGGAGTTTTCAGCTGCTGTACCTTTAACTGTGCACTGGAATGGGAAAATGTTAGAAGATATTACAGGACAGGAAGTAGTCGATCGTCTTCCAGTTTTAGTTTCAGGGAAAGAAATATGAGGAAGTCAACAGTGTTTTAGCAAAAAAGGCATTGAACAAAATTTGTGGCCATTTATGGTACATTTCTGAAGAACTGATTGCTCTATCTTTTTTTGATGATAACGTTGCAAATACAGCAAAGAAAAAAATGGTGGAAGCACTGAATAAAGAAGGAGCTGAATTCTCTCCAAAGCGCATCACTGTTGACCTGGACACTATTAATAAGAAAGGGCTGAAGGACTTTGTCAGCAGTAAAACAAAACGATTCTTTTCCATCGCCGGAATCGATTCAAAGTTTATTGAAAAAAACATTGAAGATTGGAATAAAGACGAAGAATATGTCAATATGAAAGAAATAGTGAAGTCATTCAAGGTAGTAAATGATACTGCAGAGAGAGGAGTGTCCCTTATACAAGAATATAATAAAATTCTTATTCCTAATGAATACCAGAAACAGTACATTTTATTACTTGTAAAATAATTCAGGCAGAAGTATCCAGACTACAAAAAATCCACATTGTTGTCTGCCTAGTGGACTATAGCAGTTGGTTAGGTTTGATTTGAATAGTTTTCAAAAGACTGTGTCTGTACGTATTTTTATTGCATCATTACGTTAAAACAAAAAATTATACTCTTCGTTAAGAATATAAAATATATATATATATAATTTCAGACACATAATATATATATAAAATATATATATAATTTCATCACTGTATTACAAGACCATGTTTGATATAAATTTGTAAGGAAAAGAAAATAAAAATAATAATTTGCCAAATTGTGTTTTTTTTTACCATTTACCAGTTATTTTATTATGTAATTAAAAACCAAATTGAGATAATTTTAGTATTTAAATTAGGTTTTAATAACATTTTTATGCTGAACAATCACAAACAACTGGGTTGTGATAAAAAATATAAATTCCCTAAAAAAATTTTTTTTTTGAAAAATTTTAATTTTGCAATATTTTTTATAACTTCAAAGCTTGGTAGCAACCCCTAAAAATTGTCAAAAAAAATTGAAAAAAATATATTTTGTTTCTCTCATCAGGTAGAACAAAACGGTGGGGTGAACTACAGCAAAAATAAAAATAATTTTTTTTGGTCTTTTAAGCATCACCCTAATATATATATATATATATATATATATATATATATATATATATATATATATATATATATATATATATATATATATATATATCATAGAATCGTTTCATCACAAATCGGTGCATCCATCATAAAATACATAACCTATTACTACTTATAAAAAATAGCTATATAATAATACTAAAAAAATACTTTAACAATTCCCCCGAAAAATTATAATTTTATCATATACTTCGGAGCTCCGAAAATTAAATATAATTACCAAAAAGGCATTAAAAATATATAAGAACATAACTCCGCTAGACTATCAAACTTGACTATATTGTCGATTGAACAAGAATTGGCTGCTAATATTGATTTTGACAAAGTTATTTCTGACTTCGCTGCTCATAAGGCCCGTAGAATCCGCTTGTAAAACCGCTCATCCTATTTTAACTTCAATAAAAGGTACCTCATTGTATGTGAAATTTAATTTTAACTAAGCACCTATAGAATGGGGGCGGCAAAATGGGTTTCCCGCCCCAGGCGCCGAGATGGCACGCTACGCCACTGACAGCCAGACATGTGAATGAAACTAGCAAAAAAGGTATGTGATCCCGAAAGACAAAACATATAATAAAAGAAGTTAAATTTAAATAAATACAAAACCCAAAGCAACAAGCAAGAACGCGGCGCAAGAGACATCATCTTGGAGCGACATGGCTGTAAGAGACACACAACTCACTGGCACCAGCACACGAAGATTAACGTTACTGAAATTTCTGCTATAGGCGGCGATCGAAAATACGAATAAACTGTAGCACAGACATTAATTTTAACGTTAATGTGCAGCCACCATGCACTAATAAAATACGTCCTCGGGTTCTCGTCGCACATAAAAACCAATGGACTCTAATAAAAATTAAAGAATCATCGCTGCGTGAAAATTGACGTTAATACAGAAATTAAGTAAACAGAAGAAAAATAATAGCTCAATAAAAAACAGAGGGCCAAGCGCCCAAGAGATTTACAGGCTTCGCTCCTACACTGCGCATGCGCGCTACAACTGGCTAGGAAGGGGAAGACACCCTCCGTGGTGGAGAGGAGGTCGGGAGGGGGAACGACGAATGACAGGAGGCTAGACGTCGCACGGGCGGTTCAAGCAGTGGAGAAACCACTGCAGAGTAACAGAATGAAGCTAATCTTGCGTACACAACTTGCCCACACTATGCGCACCAAAGCAACACAACTGTTCTGAAACTACCTGATGCGCATAAAATGCACCAATTTTGATAACATTTGTAGGAAATAATTAAAAATTAGACTTACCTCACCTGGGTTGGGTTGGGTAGGGTTCTGTTCACACTACAGCATCGTAGCTGTTCCGTAACTACTTGTGGTGCATCAAGTGCACTAACTTTCCTTTTTGTTTTTTAAGTTACCCTGTCTACGCCAGTGTACGAACTGCATTATAATTGTTCCGAAACCACCCAAAGCGCATCAAATGCACCGAATTTAAGGAAAATAGTAGGAAATAAATAAAAAATTAATCTAAACTAACCTGCGTTGAGATGGGTTGGGTTCGATTCACATCAAAGCATCACGGAAGTCTTTATGTCACCTACCCATGTTTCTTCACATTTGATAATACCGATACTGGTGGAGATGTGTTGTGGTGAGCGGATCATGACAACACCGGGCTATTGCATTTCAGAATCGAGCCACTGGACTCGTGTTGCCGTGTGTCTTCAGAAGTGTCTCTAACCCTTGTTTCCTTGGACTTGTTTACTGTATGTCTTCAGTGGTGGCTTGTGGTGCCTGAAATTGTTATTGCTGTGTGCCTTGAGAAGTTTTTGTGGTATCCAGACTTGTGTTGATGTGCCTAGCACCTTTATCTTCAGTGGTGGTGTTACCACGTCTTTTGTTGCAGTGTGTCATAGAGGCGGTCCTTGCAATCGCAGTGCCTGGAATAGTGATACTTTTGTCTTTAGAAGCGGCTCTAGCATTTGTGGTGACTGTAATTGTGTTGCTAGAGTTATCAGAGGTGGCTCTGGCACTTGTGGTACCGGGACTTGAGTTTCTGCGTGTCTTTAAATGCGGCCCAAGCAATCTTGGTGCCTGGAAGTCGTGGCTACGAAGCTACAAGGCTACGAGGCTACATGGCTCCAACTGGCTTAAATAACTCTATTCAGCTAATTTATCTCTTGCAAAAAAAACTTGATGCAAGTATTTTCGATTCCTGTCAACAGTTGTCGTCACATCCAGTGTTGTACAGACAGTCACTGTTTTATGTGGAATCCAGGATGCTCACTCGCGATCGCAAGAGAAGGAGGGGTTCGCTAGACATCAAGGAGAAGGAGGTTCCTCTTGCATGATAGTGCTTCTCAACTGTCTCAAGACATAGTAATCGACTGAGTAATGAATTAAAAAATATATATTATAAGTTTTAAGTTGGTAACAGGGATTCACCGATTAAATGAAACTCTGGATCAATTGCATATGTCATATAAAAAAAATTGCTTCTCAGTAATAACCTAGACACACAGAAAATAAACCAAATATGGCCAAGAACAGAGGTACACGAGAATACCAACGAAGTCTTGCAAAATCAAGCTCAGTGAATGTTTTTGAGGTTGGAAAGGTTTTTTTTTCTAATTCTGATTAAAATATTATAATTTTTAATTCGGTAACAGGAAGTCACCGATTAAAGGATACTATGAATTCAATTGCATGTCTCATATAAAAAATTGCTTGCAGTGATTGTTTTCTCAGCAATAACCTGGAGCACATGGAGAAAACCAGCCATATATAGCCAGCAATAACTAGGAGTACACTGAAAAAACCAACGAAGTCTGTCAAAATCCAGCTCAGTGAATTTTCTGCTGTTGACGACAATAAAATCACGAAAAATTACCGAACAACTTCTGTCAGTTTGTGAACTTCTCCTTGATTCAGCCAGTTAGAGTTATACCACTTGGTTGAAAGGTATTTCAAGTGTCGAAAAGTTAGACCTCTTGGTTTTGAGACGCTTGGCCTACACGTCTAACATTGTACATGTTCTGGTTGAAAGGTACGCCGATTATCGGCAAAGAAGGTATTTCGGTTCGAGGTCGCTTGACCTACACACATGAAATTGGACATGACTTGTTTGAAATGTATTCCGAACATCGAAGGATTATAATTCTTGGTTCTGAGACGCTTTGCCCATAAGTCTGACATTGGCCATGACCTGTTTGACAAGTATTCCAAGTATCGAAAAAGAAGGCATTCGTGGTAGCATAGTGATAGCAGGTAACATATTGTTACGTTACCGCGGGTTCGTAAAGGATAGCCCAATTAAAGATTTTATCAAACTACACAGTTTTATTTATTGCCACTACTTATGTCACTTACAAAAATCTTCTAAAATGGCAAATAATTAATTAAACTTAAAGAAAGGTCTATTCCCCAGTCACTCGTTCCACACACCTCGCTGGGCCGCACCTGGCACAACTCTCGCCGTAGCACCCCTCGTGGGTCTCCGCCGCGGGACTCCGTCGCCACACTCCGCCGCCGCCGACGCACTTCCCCTTCGCCGAGAATCCGCTCGACTCCTCGCTCGCAACTTCACTCTGGACTCCGCCGCGCCCGTGACTCTATAGCCCGGAAACTCCGCCGCGGGAGAACTCCCGACTGAACACTCCCAACTGACTCCCTGCCCTGACGTCCTCGGGCATATATATATAGGCCCCGGCGCAATTCCAGAACTCACGAGAGCGGCCGGGGCCAGTCGCGTCATCGCGAGCAGTCCCGACGGCAGAAATTTCTCGAAAACACGTGTCGGCGGCTCGCGTAACTCCGCAGCTGGCAGGTTTCGGATGTCAAACTAACAGTGCCGCGCGGGGGAGCGGAGGGCTGGAAGAAGATAAAGCGGCGACCCAGGTGCGCACAGCACATCTCATGTTACGGCGGCATGTAATGCAGCCCAGCTAGCTCTGCACCTGCGCGTGAAGTGGCCTTGCTAACGTTCGTAACAATATTTATTCAGCTGGACAGTTATCTTGTACAGAGTCGTTTTTACATAGAAAGGATGATTAATTAACTAAACATTTTTAAGCTTAAATAACTTTTTTTTTTGCATTTAGTAAGGATCTATCCAAGAAAATAAATCATTCGAATCAATAAATAAATTAATGGGCGAATTATTTGATGATTTTTAGCATTTTTCCTAATTTCTAGGTTAATAATTACAGAATTTCAAAATGAGTCAACACCAGTAGGGTGTTATGCTGTAACCATAAAGCCAACTACTTGGACTGAAGGGGGTGTTTCATCTTAATGAAAGTAGCTTTTGGAATGCCTTTGCATATAAAAAATTTAGTGTGCTACTATTATCACTTAAATAATGAGTAGAAAGACCTTAATACATAACAAAACAAATATGATGACAATAAATCAACTGATGGGAAGTTTTATTACCACAAAAGTAGCTGACAATTCAAAAATCAGGATATCAAAAACTTGTTCGTAACTAGTAGTAAATGTGAAGGGGAAAATCTTTAATGTTCTCCCTAAAAGAGAGCACACCTTGTTACTTGCTCAAGTGTTGGCCACCACCTCGTATATGATACATCACGCTGATAGGAGCATGTGGCTCTGCTTCGTCGCAGTTGGCAGCAGATGCATCTAGTCACCCCTGGCCTAATCAGGACCGGTATGTTACCACGGGTCGTAGTACCAGCAGGTGTGCATGGCTGCTTGCATATGCCCGAATCTTTGCTGGAATCTGGGGTCGTCGGCGCTGTTGGATGCAGAGACAGTGTGGTGGCTTCAGTGTTTCTTGAGAGTCCTGCACACACACTCAAAGAATGATAATGGTTGTTACTGTCTGTAATGTTAAGCTCTCTAGGTTGTCTGAGGTTTCCGAGAGATATGATGGGCTTTGTTAAGATGCTTGTGAAATTCTTAGGTTGGGAATTCCTATGAGACAACCACAGGTTAACCGAATTGTGGCAATGTTGCTGAGTTGGGTTTCCTCAGCCTCTCATTGTAGCTCCTCCTCAAAACATGGCTCTTGGAATATCGAGTTGGTGGATTCAGCCCTCGCTGGAGTACATGCCATAAAATCCAGCACTTTAAACTATTGCGGCATTTTGCTAAATGTATGCAATGTTTGATCAAGTAAACTTGTCGGACCAGTTGTCTTGACATTTTACTTAACACATTCCACTCGTCCTCTAACATAACGAATAGTCTCACGTCTACAGAACACAATACCATGTTGTTTCAGATCGACATGGGCGCCTATCTCCGGACGACCGGAGATTAGACGACAGCCTGCTGGACGCTGATCTGTTCCCGTCGAAGACGGCCGGGAGCAGCCCGCTGGCCGCGAGGCGCAGTCTGCCGCACGACCAGGACATTCTGCGCGCCAAGGAGCAGGTGCTCGTGGGCTCGCTCAGTCGAGGCTCCTGCTGCGAGGACAAGGACAACTCCCAGAGGCTGGGGCCCAACACGCAGGACATGTTCGAGGTGCTCAGGACCGCTTCGCGAGCCCGCGCCGGCAGCAATGCACAGCCGAACCACTTCGGATCCAACCTCTTTAACTTGGTGGCAAACATCACCTTGAAAGTTGATGGCTGCAAAGGCGAGTTTACTCCACTTACATGTGCCAGTTATTCTGAAGATAAGCCCGATATTACGAATTCGGGTGATAAAAACACTGATATAAACACTTCAGAGGAGATTTTTAAAGAAATGGAAAATGACAAAAAAAGTAGTGTTAAAGGAATATGCTGCTCTCATTATGGTGATTACAATTTTAATAAGGAGGGCCAAGAAATGACAGACGACAATAGAGGTGCTCAAGAATGTATCACTGTTCCTTTGAATCCTTCGTGCTCGGGTTGTATGCGAGAGACCGAGTTGGAGTCATCATCCAAAGAGTGCAGCTCTAGTTCAAGCAATGTTGAGCCACATCATCACCAGTTCAGTGACAATGAAATTAGTTCGGAAAATGCATCATCGGTTTAAATTGAACCACAACAATTTCGGCTAAAGTGGTGTTGATCTTCTCCCTGATGCTCCTGCAGAAAGTATTCCTCTGCTCTAACCCACCATTTGGGAGTGCGAACCAGTCTTGATCTCCCACTGCACTGCCGTGTTGCTCAAGAAAGTAATCTTAGGCTCTCTTCCCAAACATTCAGTCCTCAGGGGGTAGAACAGTCATTCACGTTCAACATGCATCACAACTTTCTCTCCGATTTGGTCTAGGAAGGAGTAAGTGAAATGTACGTGTTCCAAGGAAATTGTGTTAAACGCTGTACTATTCTTTCTTATCGGATATCATTCAGAACATTTAAGATATTTCTAAAGTTTTTTTTAATAATTACACAGTTAATAATATATTTTTGCAATGAAACTGTAGCTTTGTGTATTGTATGGTGCAAATAAATGAAAAAGTTAGTTGAATGCCACCACCATGTGAAAATAATAACAAAAATTTTCCATAAAGAACAACATTGTGTCTTTCGTAATAAACTGTGAAAAACTCACAAAATAATTTTTGAGTAGAAATATATTTTAGCATGTAGTTATCTGTGCATCGCATTCCACTTTATGAGTGGAATATAAATTGTAGTTGCTAATCTTAGAGCTGTTTCAATGTATGTTGATGTGTTCCGAAACACTGAGAAAGTCGCATCGCTGCACTGGTATAAAATCCAACTAGAGAATGTGAAAATCTTGGAGTAAGGATTTGTCATGAGATGGTATTCTGTGACATCACTTTTTAACTCACTATAAAAACCCGTTAAAATAAACAAAAAAGTGAAAATGGATCTTGATCAAACCTGATGATAGTTAATTAGCATGAATTAAAATTTGCATCAATAATCACCACAGTCTGTGACCATAAAATATTGTATTTTAGACATTTTTCCACAATGCAGACACTACACTTGAGACAAAGTTCCAGGTGTCCAGCAAACATGGCACAGGCTCTCATGTGCGCCAATAGTGACTTCATGCAGTGTCTCCTGGTGTGTGCGGCAGAGCGAGGCTACCAGCCTACTTGCCTCGGTGAAGATCTTCCTGCTGAGGACGTTGCTGTTCGAGCCGGGAGACTGCATCTTCACGCAGCCATTGAGGCCGACGAGTGAGGTGGCCCTGGTGGCTGGACTAAGAGCAGCTTCACTCAGTGTCCCCTGGTGTGTGCGGCAGAGCAAAGCTTCCGTCATACTGACCGCGGCGTAGGCCTGTGCCCTCATGGAGCCTTTGTGACAGCCTGGGTCACCCTGGTGTTGATGGTGGCTCGCGTGTGGTGGTACATGGGAGAAGGCTGCGAGGCTGAGCTGGTTATGTGAGTGCCTCGCCCTCATAGTTTCACAAACATTTCGCTGAAACGAATCCTCCTTTCGATATGCAACCTGTTCGGAACTCGTCAGGTAGTTAGATTTCTCTTGTAAATTGAGTTCGCTTAATATTAGCTATTTAAATCCGACTTCCATATTTCTATAAATGTCTTTGAAAATACCCCTCATCGAAACTAAAAAGGCTGGTACCTTCCTATTTTGTACCAAATGTGTGTTTTGGATACCTTATGCCATTTTACTAAGATTTTGAAGTAAGGGAAAAAATGCCTTTCTTTTTGCCACTGCCTAAAACCCACCGTTTCTGTGCATAACGAGTATACATGTTTTTAGATGCAATGAGGAAATGCCTCGCCGAGGTAAACACTGATTTATAGCAGGAAATGACACACGAACTCATTGCCATCAGTAAAAATTCACAGTGTACTTAAAATACTTCAATGTTGCAGCTCGTTTATTTAATATTTACAAGCAGTCAGCAATTTCTGTACTTTTATTAGTACATGTGGTGATCTCTCAGACAAATAAAACCTGCTGCATTTGGGATAATTTCTTTCAAACGAACCTGAAGACACTTGCTCTATTGCTGCAGAACACACACTTAAGACTATCGGATGCCACACATGGTGGCTCGTGTCAGTTGTAGCTTTCGAGTTAGCTGTCTTAGCACAACAATGCTTCAAGAACAATTAGGCTGGTGCACAGAACCTAGCATAAGTATCGAGTTCCAAGATTATTACTGACACAATAAATATTACAATCCACAGCATGAAAAATGAACATGATAATATGTCATTGCAACTTCCCAAAACATGTTCGGCCCCAGCTGGGCTAAGGCTCAACAAGTAACTTAAGAACAAATAATAAACAATAATTAATAGCAAACCACGAAACCGGCTTCTGGTACACGACGTGCAGGGAAATCTTAAAAGGTACACACTTTATATGCTATAGTTAACACACACTACAATCCATACCGGCTGCGAAAATTATTCTAGTCTAATATTCACCTTTGGGGGTTGTTCCTCCCTCAATAATTGTAAGGGGGCTTCCACGGAACTTGAATACGATTAACCAATGTACACTTTTGAATGACGGTTGGGGGGAGGATAGGGCTTCACCACACTTTCCATTTCCCTTGGACGAGATTGAATTACGAGCGAAACTTTCGTTCTTGGATAATGAGTATAATACATTATGGATTAATACACATTTATCTAATCAATACCTTTAAATTATGAGTTAACATTTGTTTTTAAATTCATATAGGTAAAGGAACTAACATTCTGTAACTCGTTTGACGATTGTTCGCTCGTCTTTAGTTAGGTTGGTTATTAAATATATTACTCGTTGGGCGACTAGCACAGCATTATCTAATCAAGCACAAAGAAACCTTACTTCTATTAATATTAAAAAGAAAAATACTCATTAAATGGCTTTACTGGCATCATACTAAGTCCCCCAAAACATCTGCAAATATATAGTAGTCGCCTCTTCAATGAAATACACCGCCGACTGGCATGGCGCAGAATAGGGTTGATGATCCTTCCAGCAGTCCTCGCTGGTCGCTCCACCGCCACCGGCTCCGGGGGTGTAGGTCTTATCGGGCTCCTATGTCGTCCACACAATGGGGTTGTCCAGTCAGCCTCTGCACTGACTCCAGGGGATGCCCAACCTCCAGAGTAGAAGTATATGTTGGTTCATCCTGCGGCAAAAGTAGGAGGTGTGAGGTGGTGTCGGAGTCGGTGTCCGCCATCTTGGACTGTGACGTCATGGTGGCCATCTTGAATAAACTTGACACTGACCCTTGACCTTGAACTGGGAGGCCATTTTGGATTCTGCCACTTTGGATAGATCATTTCGTCTCGCTGCACCTTTCCACCCAGACGCGCGTTCGTTGCATACGTGACACCTGTCTGAGACGCCGATGAGGCATACCGGCCTGTGCGAAGCAGAGGGAGCACCACGGACGAAGTCAATGGTGGCAGCACCCTCTAGCAGGCGAAAAGAAAATGAAGGTTCTAAGATGGCCACGGTAATGTCACACTGTATGATGTAATATATTCCTTGGCACTAGTGGTGGGAGATTAGTCTGCAAGTGGTTTCTGTTGAGGATGAATCTGTAGCCATTTTTAATGGCTAGACCTCACTGGGTTTGATCCGAATACTCCTTGACAGAAGTACTTTTTCTTTATTACAATTTTATTTTATTAATTTTTTTTATAATTTTTAAATTTTTTTCTCTATTTTTACCTTAAAAGTTATTGATTTTCAAAATGGTGGCCATAACGAAAAGTGAAATATTATATAATCCCAGATGGCAGAACATTTTTATATTAAATTTTTATTTATTAATTTTTTATTTATTTAAAAATATTTCCCGAATGTGTAGAATTAAAAATATGGATTTTCAAGATGGTGGCCAGAACGAAAAATGCAACGTACAGGAGTAGGGCACTCGCTTCCAAGATGGCGGAAAGTTCTAGAATTCAAAACGGTGGAGAACAAAATGGCCGATCCGAAATGGCGGAATCCAAAATATTCGCCTAAGTCAAGGTTATCCAATATTGCCACTGTGATGTTACAATCCAAGATGGTGGACGCCGACACCGACACAGGAGGAACCAACAATACTACTCTCAGGCTGCACTCTCTGGTGTTGAGCGCCAATCAGCTCCGGTCATCGTCGTGGTCCTCTCGTTCCGGGGCCGACTCGTTCGGCTCAAGCGACTAACTCGCCGAGGGAATCCCCAGGGGGCAGCGAGTACGCCGCGGGCTCAGTTGTGCGAGTCCTACGTGCTACAGCCGCTACTCGCTGGGTCACCTGCTGGGTCTTCTGTGTGTCTCCAGACCGAGCACTCGCCCACTCAGCTACTCGCTCGGCACACTCGCTGGTGCGGGATTCCAACCAGCGACCCACTCTGACAGACCCCCATCCCAGCAGGTGACTCGTTGCTCTGGTACCTGACGACTAGATGACGACTCCCGACGACATGATGCAGCTCCGAGAACTCAGGTTGGGTGTGTCTGGAAATCCGCGCCTCTGGGTCTGTATGGACCCCGGGCGCGGGCTGTTGAATGTCTGAGAATGTTCGACCACACGACCGGACGCCGAACACATTCACTGACCCAGGGCTTGTGTTGACTGTGTCATACAGGAATCGCCCATTGAGCCACAGTCAGGTATCGGTGCAAAAGGTACCGGGAAAAGGCGTAACAGCCTTGGGAGCATCCATGGAGAAGGCTACATCTAGTAGGTAAATTCTTGTCGGCCTGTTAGCATAACTCATGCACTTTAGAATATTCATGCCCAAACATAACACCTGGGATATTTCCTAGCCACTGAACTGCTAAATTTATTTGCACTGTGTTTCGTGTCTGGCAATTCCAATTTAATTATTTACTCATGTAATTTAAGACATGACAAAGTTTTCTCTCTTCTAAATAATTTATATTTGTCATCGAATAGGTTATTTAAAACCCGAATTTGAATAGTAATTTAAGTTAAGTGTGGTACGTCATGAAAATTTTTCTTTCTTTTCTGTGCAGATTGCCGTCACCCGCGGTCTCCTGATCGAGTCCCGGGGCGGGCCTAGTGGTTTTCAGTGGCTCTAAAGGAAATATGCGGCGGGCGCCAGGTTAATTCGAGGATTAACCGAGGTGGTCGTGGGTTTTAGCCCCTGCGTGTTCCACTAGGATCGACGGCTGTTGATGGTGGGAGGGAGTCCCTGCTTCTAATACGCACTGGCTCTAAACGGTATAGAGGACTGTTTCCTAATTGTTAAGGAGGCGTTTACGAAATAAAGTAAACGATATTTAGGTGCTGGTTTTTTAATTCCGCATCTCACATAGTGTGGATGGGCACAAGTTACACAATTACACTTGACAAAAATACGTTGGCACTACACATACTCGCACTGATAATTAATTACGTGTTACGTTGCGGCACTTGCAAACAAGATCCCTAAATTGGTTTGTGGGTCGCCGAAGAGTTTGGGTGGATTAACGGCCACTCCCGTGATGAACTGGAGATAGCTTCGTGCCCGGGCTCACCTGTGTGAGTCGCGGGCCCACGAAGAAAATATTAAGGGGCAAAGTCTTTAAGTTTGCAGTCGGCAGTCGTATGCTCAACGAATTACATTCATTTCTGTTCGTGGGAGTCGGCCCGGACTGTAAAGTGACTGCGTCGCGAACCGTTGTTCCGCGACGAGCAAAAATTAAAGCGGCCGGGTTAAGCCCTGCACCGGAAAAGGGCACGGGGGCACGCGGGGAGAGGAAAAGAGGTTTTAGTGAATTATGATATTTACCAGTATGAAGAATCAGGAATACAAAAGTTAAAAAAGTTGAAGTCTCCCCGCGGGATCACACGTCCGCCCCGGCCTGTGAGTTAAATACTGCCGCTTTGTGCCGGCTTGGGAGGGGAGAAAGCGTCATGACGCGCCGAACTTTCTAATGTGCCGTTATTCCAATTTTATAATTATAATTAGTCATTATTATTTCTAGAACCCTCGTATCTTAATGACATCTGTCTGAATTAGTTGGCGGAAGGCCTATAATAATACATAATAAAATTGAGATTAATAATATTTGAAAATAAAAAGTCAAGCTTGGAGACTGTGTGTCACTGGTTGACTACTCCAGAGGCTATTCGCAAGTAAAAACATGGAGGTGAATTAGGTTGATTTACACTGTGGTTAATTATTGGCGGAAGGCCGCAAGGGACGTTCCGGACGTTTATCAATTGCGGTGTCCCACGGGGAAAACCGCTGCACCCCTACGACGCACTTTCACTCTTAAGGGTTGTTCTGTTAATTAAAAATCGCTTAATTACTCACAGTAATTAATGATGCATGAGAACTGTTTGGTGGTGTTTGCATATGGACGTAATCTGTGAAAGCACTCTCCGACGTCGACGGCTCGCTTGACTCACGTGACATGGGCTAGGAGTGCGTTCCGTTAGCGGGGTTTAATACTGGCGGGTGGAGGCCGGGCTTATGGCCTTCGGAGGGACGACGACAATCTGCATAGATAACACAAAAATTCAAGAAAAATAATTTATTTGAGATGTTTCAAATACGTCCTAGTGATAGATGTTATCACAGGGTTAGCCAAAATGTGAAATTTGCTGATCAGGATTTTTTTTTTACCTTAATGCAGCTTGATTTTAATATGCATGTTCATCGTTCCATACTATTTTAGGTTTTCTATTTAACCCTGAAGGATTAATCTCTAATAAATACGATTACCTACAGGCCTGTGGCAATGTGATATAGTGACAATTTTTCTTAATTGGTAATATCTATAATTACTTCGTTTTTAAATGTGCATGATATTTCCCATGATTTGAAATGAAAACACAATATAACCATCTTTGTTATTTAAAAGGTTGTATTATTTAAATATGTGCTTACTGAATGCTTTTTAGAAAATTAAATACCACTTAATATTTAGATCATGGCAAGGGTTGAGTGCATGAAATCGTTGTGTCCAGTTTTGAATTAACAATTTCTTTGTATTATTTTCCTTAAACCTCTCCATTTTTTAAAAATATAATTAATACAATGATATTTCTTATAAATTTTAAAATCACTCCGGGGTATTCGTGGTTGCTAGTTGGCAAGACACAGCGCGTGCCCGTGTGAAGTGGCATTTAAGCTGAGAGGTTATTGCATTACGACCCTCTTGGCGGGAGTTCCCGCGCGGTGCGCGGGGTGGGAGATAGCTATCGATTAGCCGAGGAGCTTCGGAGAACCAGGTGAAGATGTCCAAGTTGCGTTTGGCCTTCTCCTTTAAACCCGTTTAGCACAGCATTCGATGTGCTAGGTAGGACAAGACACGAGCCACATGTCTAAGCATTTCTCAATACACATTTTTTCCCATAACTCAATGTCAAGACGAAAACAGTCAATAGACGAATAAATCAAATAACGGTTCTGAATCATAAAATAAAAATTCAAAATGTGTTGGTTTTTGGGTTATAAGGTTTTTCCAAAAGTTTTTAAGTCCTCAACCTGCACCAAATATTTGCTACGCAATCCTAAATAAACCCCTATTGATAAAAATTAATATATATATATATATATTCTTTTGTGGAAAAAAAAATTAAGACGTATGCAGAAACAAATTTTTATGTGGTAGCTTAGACTCTAGATCTAGTAGAGTGCTACTACGACATAATGGTCAGTTCGGCCACTAGGCCCAGCTCACAATCCGTAAGCACTCCCTCGTCCCACCCCTTGCCAGTAGATTTAGTCGAGTGCACAATACTTCTGCCTCTGCCAATAAGACAACATCGCCTGCCACGGCTAAGAGGCCGGGCTCACCCTCTGTAAGTTACCTTGCCCCACTCTTTTACAATATATGTATAGATGTAATAGATTGAACGGTACGTCCACCTCAGCCACTGCGACAGCATGTCATGCCAGTGCCACGAGGGCTGGCTCATTATCGGGTAGCACTCTCTCGCCCCAACTTCATTAGAAATCTGGCAATGCACACAATAATTCTTCCTCTGCCAAAACAACAGCACGGACCGCCAGCACCAAGAGGTCCGGTTCACCGTTTGCAAGCACTCTCTCGCCACACCTTCGCACTAGATCCAGTAGAGCGCACAATACTTCCGACTCTGCCACAACGACGGGAAGCCTTCTTTTCACAGACAAGAGAGCCGAAACCCGAAGTTCCCCGAAATTCATTTTCCCCCGTATCTTTAATGTAGCTATCCTAACCAAATCAACCGTCCACAATGTTTTAAAGTATTTATAATGTAGCCAACCTAACCTAATTGACCATTAGTATCCTTTTATCAACACCGCCATATTTATTTACAATGAACAAAATAAACAAACCAAAGATGCACGATCGTTCGTTTGGCTCTCTCGTCTTTGAAAAGAAGGCTTCCCCACAACGACATGTCCAGCCAGCGCCCCCAGGTGCAGCTGTTTTTTTGGTAAGTACTTCCATGCCACACCTTCGTGCTTGTTGTAGTAGAATACGTACTCAATAGTCCTGCCTCTGCCACTGAAACAGTACGGCCTGCCCGCACCACTATGCCTGGCTCACCGTATGTAATCACTCACTTACCACACGTTCTGTTTTAAATTTAGTAGAGTACAAAATACTTTCTGTTACTATGGCAGCATGTCCCGCCAGTACCACGAAGTACAGATCACTATCGGTAACCACTCCATCGTAACGCTTTCACTCAAAATCTAGAAGAATCCACTCTGCCTCTGCCACTACGACAGTATGTCCTTACAGCGCCACCATAGGTAAGCAATCCCTTTCCACGCCTTCACTTTAAATCTAAATGTTCAGTTGTTTGAGGGTAGTTATAAATTATTGTATCTATATTATTTTGAATATTCTTTCTGCATAAAGAAACTTCTTTTTGTATGTTAAATAGGCTTTGAATTGGTTATATAAGATACAAAGTAATGTTACGAGTATAATTTTGGGGAACTGGCTTTTATAAGGTATCCCAATTAAGTTTTATTACCGGTTTTATTAATAATTAATATTTACATTACTAATAAATAATTGTACTTAAAAAAGCTTGATCACCAATAATTTGCACTAAAAAATGTTTATTCTCAAGTCACTCAATGTTCATCAAGTACCACAGTTCGCACTCCTCACTGGAGCAAGACTCTACAGTGATTCGCCCCTTACCACGCGCTTGTCCACACACACAGTCTCGCGCCACTCAGTCGCACTCTCTCGATCCCGTCGCTCCTCGTCGCGCCGCACTCGAGGGGATTTCTCACCCTCTTCGCCGATGTCGCACTTCGCTTCACTCACGGAACTCTCCGAACTCTCGTAATTCCCATGGAGGATGACATCGTCGCTTATATACTCTTGGCATCCCTCTCGAAGTTACGAGAGTGGATGTGACGTGTCACATCATCCCGGGCCCGATGCCCAAAACACCCAGAACAGCGACACTTATTCACGCCACTCCTCGCGGCGGCATCTGTAAGCCCGGAATTCCCAGGCCACTAAAGGTGACAATAGCCCGAGGCGGGACGGTGCACGGGGAGCGGATGGGGATTAGTAGTGAGGATCCTTGTAATCCGGCCAGGCACGCGTGGCATGCCTTACGTCAGTGAACAGCATGTGACATTAGTGGCCGTGCAGGGCCGCCAGCTAGCTCAAAACCTGGTGCGTGTCGCGGTCCTGTCTGCAATCGTAACAGTTAATTTATAACCTTTTTATCTTATTAAATTTTTGTTTGCCGATTATAAACGGCACCTTTCTATTGTATGTACATAATATGTTTGCAGTACGTATTACTCATTATTTATATTTGAATATTCATATTGCTTTGTTAATTTATTTTGTGAAACACTTTTTTGGTGTATTTTATCTTTTTTCCTAGAGTTTAATAATCTTGCCACACCAGCAATTTTTTCTTCTTAGCTAAATGTAGAGAATGTTAAAATTTATATGATCTGTTTTCATTGGGAATCCTGCTCTTAATTCATTTAAGCTTATTTTCCCCTTCACCAGTCCTCTCGTTTTCCTTCTTGTGTCTGTCAGATTGCTCATCCGTGTTAACATATGACAGGTGTGATACCGAAGCATGATGTACAAGTCCTATTCCTCGGTACTGCTGAGGCGCCGCGCATGGACTCGTCGTAGAAGTCGTCACGGAGCTGTCATCACCGTAACCGGCCCCCGATCTCAGAGGAAACCGCTCGCCCTCCGCACCTCTCTCCCCCCAGGTCCCCAACCAACCAACCAGATAGACAGTGGAGCGCTGAACCCACTCTGCAAGTTTACGATGCTGTTGCAGTCTACTTTAATCTGTAATTGTGTTACGTGTGCTCCCGCCTACGTACATGATGACGTCTACGCGGCGCCTAAGCGCGCGCCCGATGCTACCCGCTGCACAGGGATTGCCGCGTGCTGTGCGTCAAACATCGGAGCCGCTCGGAAGTGCTCGGCGGACTTCGTGTGGCGGGCTTCAACCGGACATCGCGCGAGCGGCGTTTCCGGTCATGTAGGCCCAGAACAGTCTCATATGTTTTATTTCTCAAGTTTCAGCGTATATAAGGTCCCCAATTTGCCGAGGGAAGGAGAGACAGCTCAGAGAGACAGCTCCGAGTCGACCGCCGAGGCGGGGAGTTGCTGCCGCCCGAAGCTACACCGTCAGAACCTCGCCTGCCTGCCGCCACGCTGCCCGAAGAAACTCCGACCAGCTTGGTAAGACGCTTCATCATAAAACTGTTTGCCCAGGGAACAACGACACAGTTAAGGAAGCTTTACCAGTCGGAGTAGAACATAAAGAAGAGGGGCTAGCGGTGACGGAGGCAGGTTTGTAGCTGACGGTGTTTGAGCATTACAAACCCACCGACAAGAGACGTATTTTTTTTATATTGCTCCGACAGTAAATCCCGACAGCATTTTGAAGAAACATGTGAAGTTAAATATTGTCAATAAGTTCAATACTTGGTTAAGTTGTTCCTGTTCTCAAACCAAGATTTATAGACATTCTTTCTAAATGCCAAACAAAGACTTAACAGCAATAGTCACGCCACTACAACATCTGAACTACGTGTTTTGAACTACGTGTTTTGAATTACGTGTTAAGACGTAAACATAAACGAAACCTTTGCCAATTGAGGGCATTAACTGCTGGTTAACGTAGGTATATATCACTAGTTTAGGTGTTGAATAATATGTAATAATTAAGTTGTTAAGAGTAAATGGATTAATGTAATGTTCATATGTGTGAGTCTTAACCGAATCGAAAGTCAGACAAAGTATGTAATATTCTTTTGTGAAATAGCATTACAGCTAATATCTTTGCAGTATATGTATTTTCTTAATATATTCAAAAGTGCTGCTTGGAGCAGTTCTGTATGATTTATTTTTGCTTTGTCAGTGTAAATCGATACTTGGCCGTCGCGGTAGTTGGCAAGACTAAAGGCCAGTGCCTTTTGTTAAGGCGGTGTCACTAAACCAAAGGTTGCCAATTGCTTGCACAGGTGCCCTTGTTCGAGACCGAACGCAACACCAGAGCGGCCCTTGCTCGAGGGTAGCCCGTACCTGGACGCCCTCGCCTCAGCAACTCCACCTGCGCCACTCTTTGGCGCCATGAAGAGGCAAGACTAGATGTGAATGACGACCTACCATATGGCGCCTCCCACAGCCACCATCTTGGTGAGAGTCAGTCGAGCAAAGCAGCGTTGGCCTTGGCCATGTTGGACAGGTCTCTCCTGTGCAGTTCTACACGACAGGATCTGCAGCAGTTCCAGTCGACGTCCGTGACGAACTTTCAACTCTGTGCTTGTCAATCTGTCAAGCATGCACATTGAACATTTATGAATATTCGGCGCCGAAGAACTACAAATGTAAAATATTGTGCTGCTCAATTTTGATATTGCTTCACCTCACCAATATTTTACCTCTATTCTGTGTTCTAACTTATGGTTATCTTTTGGGTAGGGTCGGCTAAAGGAGGGAGAAGTTGAAGCGTCATCACCGCTCCAAACTCCGCGCGCGCATGGCAAATTTATATTCTTCTGGTCCCCCCCCCCCCCCCCCAAACAAGGTCACTCCTTCTGCACACTACATTTCCCCCCCTCCTTTCCTTGTTTGTGTCACGTGTCCCCTCCCTTCCTCGCCTGATGCTCATGCGCAGAGTTGGGAACCTATGGTATAAATGCCTCAACCACTTGTTTAAGGTCTTTTCAATTTTAGATCGTCGTTTACATAGATATCGCCGTGTAAGGTTTGTTTGCATCAGCCTCTGCTGATTGCAAGCCTGCGTAAGGTTAATGTTTCGTTTGTGCAACGAGACCAAAGACCAGACATGGTGAATTATTTTGTGCGTCGTTCTGTAATTTGTTATAAGCATAACAGTTGAATACTTTATTAACGTAACGATAAATGTCAGTGAGCCACTTTGTAGTTGATTTTCTTTTTTTTTTTTGGTTTGCTGTCTGATAATCTTAAATTTAATTGTATATAATTCCCAGGTGTGTATACTGGTCGCTGCAGGTTGGAACAAAGCGATCACCACCATGCAAAGTAAGGACTGTGTCTCGGGTGCATGCCCGCTTTCTCCTTTTTTTATCATATAATGTTTAAATAATTTCTTTTTTCCCTTGCTTAGGTGAACCTATCTCGCCGCGGTTCTTGTTTCGT
The DNA here is from genome assembly GCF_032445375.1 of Bacillus rossius redtenbacheri. Lineage (NCBI taxonomy): Eukaryota > Metazoa > Arthropoda > Insecta > Phasmatodea > Bacillidae > Bacillus > Bacillus rossius. The sequence goes on along the minus strand of NW_026962012.1, from coordinate 12,173,519 downwards.
CGCCTTGCATAGGACTATGTATGTTTCTTGTGCTCGTACATTGCATTTCTAGTTTGAATCCAGGTTTTTTGTGCAAGTGCTGTGCTCATTATATCATGTACCAGTTCCTTAAGTTTGAGCGTTCTTGTGATTGTACTGGGTCGGGTTAATCCTATTAAAGTTACAATTGTTTGATGTTCTCACGCTAATGTATGAATATTCTCTGTTAGCTATTTTTGTATTGCGTTTTCTTGTAACTGTAATTCCCAGCCACGTGGTTGTATTTTTTGGGAATTTCCTTTGCTTATCGTTAAAAATGTTTTTTGATACTTCAGGTCTCGGCATCGTCCGCCTTGTTTGCTTGTTTAAACTTTGGTCAACTAGCATAATAGTGTTTTTGAGATAATGATTACAATCGTCGATGTTTGTATTTGTAATTAGATTCTCTCTTTTTGTGTAAGAAGTAAAACTGATAAATGTTATTTTGTCATAATTTACATTTGATTTACATGATACATCGTCATAATACCATTCAAAGCATAATCAGTATTGCACTTGTGTAGTATGTATGTATTTACAATGTTATCTGTTCTGGATACGCCATTGATGTCATGGCAGTTTTGCTTGACAATTATACAAAGTGTTATCATGTTTGAATAAATCATACCATGATTCAACCTACTTTTTATAGTTTGGTAACTGCTTTTTCAAACACATAAAGTACTTCTTGGTATTTTCTCTAGATTTCTAGGGACGTGTTATCACTGCCTGTTCGGCGCAGACATTTGTAGTGGGATGGTCCGGGTTTGTTACCTGAACACCGCACCTTGTCATGAAACTTTTTTTCCCCCATCGCTTGACCAAAATCTTTCACTTCGATGTTGATTCTTTTTCTGATGTGTTTACCTAATGTTGTGTGCCATTTATCGTTCTCCTGGCTATGTGCTAGGCCAGTTCAGGTATGAGGTAAAGATGTTTTTGTTGGGTGCCAGTGAGCTTCAGCTGTCATGCACAAGTAAACCACTCAGGGGTGCTAATATTCGTTCGTTGCATCTCCATATCTTCCATAGACTACTGTCTGCATACAACAATCGTTAACATGCACCTGCGAGAACACTTTTCTACCGAGCACTGTGTGGACACACGCTATAACTCCTGGTCATGCTGAGTTACACGTCCACCACTGACTGGCAGGGAATGAAGACTGCCTGACAAAAGGGCTGTTATCTCTCTGCCTTGAAAAAATTATGGGGGATAACATCTGGAGGCGGTACTGGTTGGTTCAGAAAATGGGCTAGGCTCGGAATGGACACCGCCCGATTTTCGGGATTCAACTTCTTGCATGTTGTTGCTTTGTTAAGACACTTGGGGGTGACTCAACCCTTAAGTACAAAAGAGGGGTTTGCAGTGCTAGAAACATATTTATTACATATTATTATCACAACAATTATAGGGTAATAACCGAATATGCCACTGCCCAGCAGCTCCGTGACTGATAACCGGGTTTAACTTAGTGATAAAGTAATTTACACTAATTTAAATATGAGATTGGTTCAGGAGGGCGCCAGGTTAGTCCGGATGTCTAGCCGAAGAATTGGTGTGGATCGCCAGTCCCAATGTGGCTCACTAAGCTTAGTGGTTGCACCTGTTGGTGAAGACCCTACTAAATAAAGACATCCTAGAGCGCTCACTTCTCCGCATAGCTAGTTGATTCATAAGTAGGTTGGGTGGCAAACTACTCAATAAAACAAAAGTTTTGGCGGGCGTGCCGATGGACAGGTACTACGCCTGAGTCGGTATGCTACAAATTACACTGGAAACACTGTTAATGCATGTCGCATGTCACGTTCTTTGTCTACACACTCTGGTAGCCATCCCACTATGGAAAGATTGCGATCCGAGTCATTCGGCCCTGTACTCTTTTGAAAACTCCATGGTGTGGTCGCGCGGCGAAGGGGAAGTTATGGCGGGAGGGTCATGCCTTGCACCGCAAACTGGTCGAGGTATTCGTGGTGAATTAAGTGCCGAAGGTTTCGGTTGATTAATAATATTTGCCGGCACACATATCTCAGTGATGTAAGTGTTGCAGCTTCCACACGAGATGGTCACATCCGCCTTATACCGCGAACTCCTGAAGACTGCGACAAGAGGTGAGTGGTGGAAGAGGAGAAGGACAGCGCCATCACTTGCAACATCCATAAAGCACTAATAAATGTTTAATGTCAAAATTAATGTCAGAACATCTTACAATTTACTTAGTTAAATTCCTCACATGGGAAATGTTTCACTTGAAAAACACCAGTCAAACCAGAGACTGTTCGTCGCTTGTGGGATACTCCATTACACGGAGAGTAGTATAGGATAGCCGGTCCGGAAACAGGGTCCAGGGGGCGGAGCCGAGAGCCGAGCCACATCTCTGACGTCACGTCCATCTCTGACGTCACGTCCATCTCTGACGTCACGGCGGCCATCTTGGACGAGCGTAACGGGACACAGCGTAACGGGACAAGTAGGACATTGACCTTTGAACCTCAAAATCCGCAAAGATTGGGCCAAATTTGCCCAAAGTTCCTTAAAATTCGCCAAAATTTCCATTTCTGTGGAAAAAAGTTCCACCAAAAAAACTCAAAAAATTCCACAAATTAAAAATTTCTCTTTTCGAGGGAAAAATTTCCCGTTTCGAGGGAAAAATTCCCGTTTTTAGTCCTTAAAAAACCCAGCGGCTGAAAATTCCTAAAACTGGCTTAAGCATCCTTAACTCAAGCCTCAGTTAAGCCATTTCTAGGAATAAGGATACCATGACCGCCATATTGGATTGTGACGTCACGGCAGCCATCTCGGACGGTTGTGATCTTGACCTTTGACCTTGACCTTGACCCCGGCGGCCATTTTGGATCCGCCATCTTGGACGGGCGTAACGCGACACCGCGTAACTGGACATGGCGTAACGAGACACAGCGTAACGGGACATAACGTAACGGGACAAGTAGATCACGGCGGCCATTTTGGATCCGCCATTTTGGATGACGTCATTTTGTGATCTCGAAAAATCCGGTGTTGTGTTTTCCGCCATATTGGATGATGACGTCACCATTGCAATTTTTGTTACGGCCGCCATCTTTAACTTTTTTAATTATTATCCGATTTTAACTAAAAATTTTTAAAATTTATAAAAAAAATTAAATAATAAAATTTTAATAATTTTTTATAAAAAACAAACATTTACGACACGGAGTTCAGAGTCCTCGGTTCGAACCCGGTGAGGGTAAAAAAAAATTAAAAATAGCGACCAATCCTTCCCCCGTGGTGACTGCTGGCAGACTGACTCCCACCACTTTTTTACAAAGCATATATAACATCATCTAGTATGACATCATGACCGCCATCTTGTCTTCGATGCTGGAAGCCATCATCATTGTATCGACGGCTAGAGTGCACCGACGCCATGTTAGTTAATTCGTATCCGCTAGAGTGCAGTAATCATTTATTATTGCTGTGACACCCGCTTTCTTGTCATTTGGCCGCCATCTTGAAAATCCGTAATTATTTAGCTAGAAATTCGGGAAAAGTTCCAAAATTCATTACATAACTCTCATTAATTTACATAATGATTCGATCGATTCCCGTCCTCGGTTCGATACCCGATCGATGCAATAATGTTTAATTTTATGTAAAAAATAATAATTTCAATAAACCATGTTCATCATTCGTAAAGAGACTTTAAATCCTCTACTACCGTCATCCTATCAGACATCAAGACCACCATCTTGGAAATGTGTAATTTTAATGCTAGAGATTCGGGAAAAAGTTCAAAATTCATTAAAAAAGTGTAATCTATATACTGATTGATTGGATCGACTAAGGTCCTTGGTTCGATCCCTGGCCGATACAAAACAACTTTAATTTAAAAAAATACGAAAAAAGTGTTAGGTTTGAGAAAATAAAAACACCACAAGTTCTTTTAAAAAAATTGTATTACATAAATTCAATACACTACTACAAGTACAAAAAAAACACTGACAAATTACCAAAGCCTTTTGGATTCCTCGATTCAAACAGTCTTCTTATTGTACGGACAAAGCCTTTTACATGACTTTAAATGTCTATCCGATCCGGTCATCACCGCAGCCAGAGACGGACTGAAGTTCATATCACTTATATAGTCTCATTAGCCGGTACAACACATGAGTCAAATCAATAACCATGTTCATTATACGTCTCGGAGAATTTTTTATAATGACGATGTAAGCTATCGAGACGTGAAATTAGTTTATTGCACTTATTGCACTGAAATTGTATTCTTTGAACATTATTAGAACAACCGCTTCTTTCATGTCTGCGAGCATTTGAGGTGATAGTAAATGATGCACCACAGTATTTGCACTGATGCGAAGTACGCTCTTCATTAATTGAAGTATTCAATGCTGATGAAACTTCAGCTGATGGTGGAACAGCACATATCGAAGTCTCCTCCAGTGTTGTCACAGGCGTTGTCAAAGGGATCTGCTCCAACATCGTCGGCGCCGACGTCATGGTTCCCGTAGTCGATGGTACATCCTCCATCGAGTACGACGTTAAAGTAGGTAAAGATGCCACCGAAGTCTCAAGAACAGGCATTTCACAACTTATGCACCAGAAGAAACAAACTAGGTGATCCGTACACCGTCGACGGCAGTAACAAACTGAGCGACCTGCTGTCTAGGACTCGTTTATATACATAAACCGGTTTGAATAATACGCTAGTCAAATCAAGAACAATTTACTAAAATACTAGAGTCAAAACAACATAAATAAAATAGAAGCATCATCAACAAAAAAGGAAGCACATTTGGAAGCACCATCACAAAAAAAAAAACAATAGGAAGCACCGTCAACGAAAAGGCAGCACATTTGGAAGCACCGATAACGAAAAGATAGCACCGCCATCGAAGTGGCAGCACATTTGGAAGCACTGACTACGAAAAGGCAGCACATTTGGAAGCACCGTCATCGAAAAGGCAGCACATTTGGAAGCACCGACAACGAAAAGGCAGCACATTTGGAAGCACCGACAACGAAAAGGCAGCATATTTGGCAGCACCGACAACGAAAAGGCAGCACATTTGGAAGCACCGACTACGAAAAGGCAGCACATTTGGAAGCACCATCATCGAAAAGGCAGCACATTTGGAAGCTCCATCAACAAAAAAAAAGGCAAAAAGGAAGCACAAGTTACGAGATCTAAGTCTTTGTTAGAAATCAGAATACATGAAATAAAAACATTAAATTCTTATAATTTAAATTTTTTTTTTATTGCTTTACATTATACAAATTCAAGTAAAACAAGCCATTATTGTATTTAGCCAGCATTCCTCAGTTCCTTGAGTATGAAGGATATTTCTTTGATGCACGAATAGTTTCCTGCACAAAGCGAACCATGTAGAAGTCTTAGCCGGTCAACCAATATGTTTGGATCTTTCCATGATGTCTAATCATTCTCTTCTACCACCATCTTCCTTGTACCTTTATAATAAATATTATGATCTCTGTTGTCTTCCGTTTTACAACCAACCTCAGGGTAACTTTCATGTTTGAGACGGTGATCATCACAAGCTTGATCAGTTTTATTTAATATATCACGTCGTTTCCACCGTTTCGGTCTCAGGACACCGCCACATTCTTCGATCTTGGCAGCTTTAGGTGCTTCATCATAGTCTATGTCTTTGTCAACAGCCTCAGAGTCACTGTAACAATCACCGTAGAAGGAATCGTCTTCACCCAATTTACCGTAATAATTCGATGTTGATGATGTTGAAGTGTCTTCATCGTCTTCATGCTTCCTTTTTAAGAGTCCATCATTTTTACAAAGTAGGAAAGTTCTACTTGAATTCGGCTGGAATATATTCTCACTTTTCACGTTAAGGATTTTTCCATTGTCTTCATTCTTCCGTAAATCATCAACCTCCTTCAATTTAAGTTCTTTGTCGAGATCGGAAGAGCCAAGAAAATTATTGTCGTAATGCAGATCACTCTTCCTTAGGCTAGTAGATTCATCGTTGTCCTCTAGCTTGTACGCAAGCTTGGCGCTACAAGTTCTGCCATGTCTTTTTAGGCTCTCTCTCCGCGTAAACGACTTGCTACATCGAACACAACTTATCATATTGCACAGTGGATTTTTAACACAGTCATTCTTCTCGTGTTGTCTTTTATTCTTTCTCAAGATAAACTCTTTACTGCAAAACTTACACCTATGTTCTTTCGATACAGCGTCAGATCCCAAATCGGAATTCATATTAGTTACTGAGACTAATGCCAGATACCAATTGAGTGTTTTAAATTAGATCCAATACTTAAATAGAAATTTTTTCATATTTCATCAGCGAGAATTAATATATCTCATGCAAAAGTACATTATGCATGTAGTTCTGCTTTTCAACAGGCCACATGTTGCTTGCAGGTAAATAATATTTAGTTCTTTTATGCGGGATGCGGGATGCTCACTAACGATCGCAAAAGAAGGATGGCTTCGCTAGACTCCAAGGAAAAGGAAGTTCGTCTTGCATGTTGGTGCTCCACAGATGTCTCATGGCGTAATATTAATTTGACTGAGTAATGATATTTTTTAATTCCACCTGATAAAAATATTGCAAGTTTTGATTTAGTAGCAGAAATTATCGAATTAAATTAAATTAAACTCCAAATAAAATGACATATCTCATTAGACAAAAAAAAAAATGCAGAGAGCGGTTTCTCAGAATAGTCATAAACACTTGAAGAAACCACAGGAATGATTGCAAGAACACGGGAAAAACCATCAAAATATTGACAAGAATAATCAGGAGCACACGGAGAAAACCATCATAATATTGACCAGATTAATCAGAAGTACTCGGAGAAAACCGCCACATGTTTTCTTTGATATCATAAAATTACAGGAAAAAATATTTAAAAATAAAAATAAATTAATAAAAAAATAAAAATAAATAAAAAAATGCATAAATTTCTGGCTTGTACAAGAACTCTATCTTTGCTCAACAATGATAAGTTTACAAGCTAGCAGAAACTGTTTATGCATTTATTTTTATTTTTTTATTAATTTATTTTAATTTTTAAATATTTTTTCCTGTAATTTTATGATATCAAAGAAAACATGTGGTGGTTTTCTCCGAGTACTTCTGATTAATATGGTCAATATTATGATGGTTTTTTTCGTGTGCTCCTGATTATTCTTGCCAATATTATGATGGTATTTTCTCCGTGTGCTCCTGATTATTCTTGTCAATATTTTGATGGTGTTTCCCGTGTTCTTGCAATCATTCCTGTGGTTTCTTCAAGTGTTTCTGACTATTCTGAGAAACCGCTCTCTGCATGGATTTTTTTTGTCTAATGAGACATGTCATTTTATTTGGAGTTTAATTTAATTTAATTCGATAATTTCTGCTACTAAATCAAAACTTGCAATATTTTTATCAGGTGGAATTAAAAAATATCATTACTCAGTCAAATTAATATTGCGCCATGAGACATCTGTGGAGCACCAACATGCAAGACGAACTTCCTTTTCCTTGGAGTCTAGCGAAGCCATCCTTCTTTTGCGATCGTTAGTGAGCATCCCGCATCCCGCATAAAAGAACTAAATATTATTTACCTGCAAGCAACATGTGGCCTGTTGAAAAGCAGAACTACATGCATAAAGTACTTTTGCATGAGATATATTAATTCTCGCTGATGAACTATGAAAAAATTTCTATTTAAGTATTGGATCTAATTTAAAACACTCAATTGGTATCTGGCATTAGTCTCAGTAACTAATATGAATTCCTATTTGGGATCTGACGCTGTATCGAAAGAACATAGGTGTAAGTTTTGCAGTAAAGAGTTTATCTTGAGAAAGAATAAAAGACAACACGAGAAGAATGACTGTGTTAAAAATCCACTGCGGAATATGATAAGTTGTGTTCGATGTAGCAAGTCGTTTACGCGGAGAGAGAGCCTAAAAAGACATGGCAGAACTTGTAGCGCCAAGCTTGCGTACAAGCTAGAGGACAAACATGAATCTACTAGCCTAAGGAAGAGTGATCTGCATTACGACAATAATTTTCTTGGCTCTTCCGATCTCGACAAAGAACTTAAATTGAAGGAGGTTGATGATTTACGGAAGAATGAAGACAATGGAAGAATCCTTAACGTGAAAAGTGAGAATATATTCCAGCCGAATTCAAGTAGATCTTTCCTACTTTGTTAAAATGATGGACTCCTAAAAATGAAGCATGAAGACGATGAAGACACTTCAACATCATCAACATCGAATTATTACGGTAAATTGGGTGAAGACGATTCCTTCTACGGTGATTGTTACAGTGACTCTGAGGCTGTTGACAAAGACATAGACTATGATGAAGCACCTAAAGCTGCCAAGATCGAAGAATGTGGCGGTGTCCTGAGACCGAAACGGTGGAAACGACGCGATATATTAAATAAATCTGATCAAGCTTGTGATGATCACCGTCTCAAACATGAAAGTTACCCTGAGGTTGGTTGTAAAACGGAAGACAACAGAGATCATAATATTTATTATAAAGGTGCAAGGAAGATGGTGGTAGAAGAGAATGATTAGACATCATGGAAAGATCCAAACATATTGGTTGACCGGCTAAGACTTCTACATGGTTCGCTTTGTGCAGGAAACTAATCGTGCATCAAAGAAATATCCTTCATACTCAAGGAACTGAGGAATGCTGGCTACATACAATAATGGCTTGTTTTACTTGCATTTGTATAATGTAAAGCAATAAATTAAATAATTACAATTATAAGAATTTAATGTTTTTATTTCTTGTATTCTGATTTCTAACAAAGACATAGATCTCGTAACTTGTGCTTCCTTTTTGCCTTTTTTTTGTTGATGGAGCTTCCAAATGTACTGCCTATTCGATGATGGTGCTTCCAAATGTGCTGCCTTTTCGTAGTCGGTGCTTCCAAATGTGCTGCCTTTTCGTTGTCGGTGCTTCCAAATGTGCTGCCTTTTCGTAGTCGGTGCTTCCAAATGTGCTGCCTTTTCGTAGTCGGTGCTTCCAAATGTGCTTATTTTTCGTAGTCAGTGCTTCTAAATGTGCTGCCTTTTCGTAGTCGGTGCTTCCAAATGTGCTTCCATTTCGTTGTCGGTGCTTCCAAATGTGCTGCCTATTCGTTGTCGGTGCTTCCAAATATGCTGCCTTTTCGTAGTAGGTGCTTCCAAATGTGCTGCCTTTCCGTTGTCGGTGCTGCCAAATGTGCTGCCTTTTCGTAGTCGGTGCTTCCAAATGTGCTGCCTTTTCGTAGTCGGTGCTTCCAAATGTGCTTATTTTTCGTAGTCGGTGCTTCTAAATGTGCTGCCTTTTCGTAGTCGGTGCTTCCAAATGTGCTTCCATTTCGTTGTCGGTGCTTCCAAATGTGCTGCCTATTCGTTGTCGGTGCTTCCAAATATGCTGCCTTTTCGTAGTCGGTGCTTCCAAATGTGCTGCCTTTTCGTTGTCGGTGCTGCCAAATGTGCTGCCTTTTCGTAGTCGGTGCTTCCAAATGTGCTGCCTTTTCGTTGTCGGTGCTGCCAAATGTGCTGCCTTTTCGTAGTCGGTGCTTCCAAATGTGCTGCCTTTTCGTAGTCGGTGCTTCCAAATGTGCTGCCTTTTCGATGACGGTGCTTCCAAATGTGCTGCCTTTTCGTAGTCGGTGCTTCCAAATGTGCTGCCATTTCGTTGTCGGTGCTTCCAAATGTGCTGCCTTTTCGTTGTCGGTGCTTTCAAATGTGCTGCCTTTTCGTAGTCGGTGCTTCCGAATGTGCTGCCTTTTCGTTGTCGGTGCTGCCAAATGTGCTGCCTTTTCGTAGTCGGTGCTTCCAAATGTGCTGCCTTTTCGTTGTCGGTGCTGCCAAATGTGCTTCCTTTTTGTTGTCGGTGCTTCCAAATGTGCTGCCTTTTCGATGACGGTGCTTCCAAATGTACTGCCTTTTCGTAGTCGGTGCTTCCAAATGTGCTGCCATTTCGATAGCGGTGCTATCTTTTCGTTGTCGGTGCTTAGAAATGTGCTGCCTTTTCGTTGACGGTGCTTCCTATTGTTTTTCCTTTTTTTATGGTGCTTCCAAATGTGCTTATTTTTTGTTGATGGTGCTTCTATTTTTTTAATGTTGTTTTGACTCTAGTATTTTAGTAAATTGTTCTTGATTTGACTAGCGTATTATTCAAACCGGTTAATGTATATAAACGAGTCCTAGACAGCAGGACGCTCAGTTTGTTACTGCCGTGGACGGTGTACGGATCACCTAGTTTGTTTCTTCTGGTGCATAAGTTGTGTAATTGCCTGTTCTTGAGACTTCGATGGCATCTTTACCGACTTTAACGTCGTACTCGATGGCATCTTTACCGACTTTAACGTCGTACTCGATGGAGGATGTACCATCGACTACGGGAACCATGACGTCGACAACGACGATGTTGGAGCAGATCCCGTTGGCAACGCCTCTGACAACACTGGAGGAGACTTCGATATGTGCTGTTCCACCATCAGCTGAAGTTTCATCAGCATTGAATACTTCAATTAATGAAGAGCGTACTTCGCATCAGTGCAAATACTGTGGTGCATCATTTACTATCACCTCAAATGCTCGCAGATATGAAAGAAGCGGTTGTTCTAATAATGTTCAAAGAATACAATTTCAGTGCAATAAGTGCAATAAACTAATTTCACGTCTCGATAGCTTACATCGTCATTATAAAAAATTCTCCGAGACGTATAATGAACATGGTTATTGATTTGACTCATGTGTTGTACCGGCTAATGAGACTATATAAGTGATATGAACTTCAGTCCGTCTCTGGCTGCGGTGATGACCGGATCGGATAGACATTTAAAGTCATGTAAAAGGCTTTGTCCGTACAATAGGAAGACTGTTTGAATCGAGGAATCCAAAAGGCTTTGGTAATTTGTCAGTGTTTTTTTGTACTTGTAGTAGTGTATTGAATTTATGTAATACAATTTTTTTAAAAGAACTTGTGGTGTTTTTATTTTCTCAAACCTAACACTTTTTTCGTATTTTTTTAAATTAAAGTTGTTTTGTATCGGCCAGATATCGAACCAAGGACCTTAGTCGATCCAATCAATCAGTATATAGATTACACTTTTTTAATGAATTTTGAACTTTTTCCCGAATCTCTAGCATTAAAATTACACATTTCCAAGATGGTGGTCTTGATGTCTGATAGGATGACGGTAGTAGAGGATTTAAAGTCTCTTTACGAATGATGAACATGGTTTATTGAAATTATTATTTTTTACATAAAATTAAACATTATTGCATCGATCGGGTATCGAGCCGAGGACGGGAATCGATCGAATCATTATGTAAATTAATGAGAGTTATGTAATGAATTTTGGAACTTTTCCCGAATTTCTAGCTAAATAATTACGGATTTTCAAGATGGCGGCCAAATGACAAGAAAGCGGGTGTCACAGCAATAATAAATGATTACTGCACTCTAGCGGATACGAATTAACTAACATGGCGTCAGTGCACTCTAGCCGTCGATACAATGATGATGGCTTCCAGCATCGAAGACAAGATGGCGGTCATGATGTCATACTAGATGATGTTATATATGCTTTGTAAAAAAGTGGTGGGAGTCAGTCTGCCAGCAGTCACCACGGGGGAAGGATTGGTCGCTATTTTTAATTTTTTTTTACCCTCACCGGGTTCGAACCGAGGACTCTGAACTCCGTGTCGTAAATGTTTGTTTTTTATAAAAAATTATTAAAATTTTATTATTTAATTTTTTTATAAATTTTAAAATTTTTTAGTTAAAATCTGATAATAATTAAAAAAGTTAAAGATGGCGGCCGTAACAAAAATTGCAATGGTGACGTCATCATCCAATATGGCGGAAAACACAACACCGGATTTTTCGAGATCACAAAATGACGTCATCCAAAATGGCGGATCCAAAATGGCCGCCGTGATCTACTTGTCCCGTTACGTTATGTCCCGTTACGCTGTGTCTCGTTACGCCATGTCCAGTTACGCAGTGTCGCGTTACGCCCGTCCAAGATGGCGGATCCAAAATGGCTGCCGGGGTCAAGGTCAAGGTCAAAGGTCAAGGTCACAACCGTCCGAGATGGCTGCCGTGACGTCACAATCCAATATGGCGGTCATGGTATCCTTATTCCTAGAAAGGCTTAACTGAGGCTTGAGTTAAGGATGCTTAAGCCAGTTTTAGGAATTTTCAGCCGCTGGGATTTTTAAGGTCTAAAAACGGGAATTTTTCCCTCGAAACGGGAAATTTTTCCCTCGAAAAGAGAAATTTTTAATTTGTGGAATTTTTTGATTTTTTTTGGTGGAACTTTTTTCCACAGAAATGAAAATTTTGGCGAATTTTGAGGAATTTTGGGCAAATTTGACCCAATTTTGGCGGATTTTGAGGGTCAAAGGTCCATGTCCTACTTGTCCCGTTACGCTGTGTCCCGTTACGCTCGTCCAAGATGGCCGCCGTGACGTCAGAGATGTGGCTCGGCTCTCGGCTCCGCCCCCTGGACCCTGTTTCCGGACCGGCTATCCTATACTACTACGGAGCCAGACTATTTATATAGTATTAAATATATTCAGTGAGCAATATGTATTAAATCTAACCTGGAGCCGCAAAATATATTAAGGCGTTCGTCAACCCAGGTACTCTTAAAGGGTTACACACATAAAAAATGATGCACTTTCTTTTGTGCATATTATGATTTTATATAAATTCTTACAGAAATTAAATACACTGGTACTCATACAGGTGTCCAACACTCTGCATGGTTCACTGACTTAGTTGTGGACACAATCACTAACTTGACTCGTGCGGACGTAATGCAAGAGTGTGTTCCGCCAGCAGAGACTGGTATCGGCGGAGTGGAGACCGGGCTTAACTATCTTAGGTGGTACAACGTCAAATGGAGCTAGCTTCATATGTTTCGGGTATCACTCGCAATTTTCAAAATGTTATCCACTATTTATTGTGAACAACCAATGACAGATGCCTCGCATTTTAAAATTAAATTGCACATAGGTAGCATTTAAAATTTAATGTTACTGCAGCACAAAAATACATAATTTCCAAACATAAAAGTTAAGTGCATCTATGAATACTTGAGCTAGCTTGACACACAAGGGAATAAAATTATTTACTGATTAGATGAAATTAGGTCAAATTTAAAATTTTAAATAGCCCATGCCATAAAATGTAATATATGGGCCAACATGAAAACAGGCAATAATATTAAAATACAAATACACTTAAAATTCATTGCCAAAATTAACAAGAAAATTTGAAACAAATTTCCTTTCCCTTAAACCGATTGAGCATCCTTAAAATATATTTTTTAAATGGGATATAACATGATTATATATAAAATGCATTTAATGACAGCTACCTAAGAATTAAGTACTATTATTTTTAGCAGGGCCTTACTACTCCGACAAATGAATGCGAATCAAAAACCCGCAACTCGCCTTGCCAATATGTGGTGCACCGAAGAAATGTCCCGACGAGTCCCCAAAATGTGCTGCACTGCCCAGCAACCATAATCCTCAACTCGTGAGGCAGGTGACTAGGTGTGGTCGCTGCTCCTTCCATAGGCTCGTTCCGCTCAGCTGTACTCGGGGCAGCTATCTAGCTTGCAGTTTAGGAAATGCTGCTACTCCGACATCCGAAGATACCAGTATGTCCACTTCTCATGACACGAGGCGAATAAACTGGACGAGTTCCACACTCTCTCCCAACCATCATCGTGAGTGGCGGACCTCGGCAGCACTCCTACTCGCCACTCATGAACAAACTCCTACAACCAAAGTTCGGGTTTAATGTCTCTCCAGTACCAAACAGGCTTACAATTACTACAATGAGTACCACTCGTTCGGTCGCATGTAGTTCAGAATAGGAGTACCAATATGTCATTCATACGATGTAACATACTGGCAGTCATCAGTCACAGCAGGGAAATGTTGTCATTGCATGAGAATAACGGTACTAGCAACCACTTCGAATAGGTCACGCCTGCCACACCGTATGCACATCTTCAGCCCTATTATACTAAGCCAATACCTTCCCAATTCCTATTCGTCAACTCACCACACGAGCCAACTCAAGTACTCGCTCCCCAAGCATAAATACTAAAGGTGGGTCTACACTATATAACAAAAACATGTTATATTTGTAACATGTTATACAACAAGTTATACATCTTGTTTCATAAAATGTTACATAACAAGTTAAATAATAAGTTATATAACAAGTAATACAACTGGTTTCATAACATGTTACATGTTTTTAAATATGTATACTAGTGTGGACAAACGGCCAACAAGTTATTTAACTTCCTTTGATCTTTACCGACACTGCATGGGAAACATATAACTTGTTTTATAACACTTATTTTGTTATAAAACATGGTGTTATATAACATTTTTCTTCACGTTTTCATAACAAGTTATATAACTTTGTTGTATAACTTGTAATATAATTTTCATTCTTTTCATTTTGTAACATGTTGTATAACTTTGTAATATAACATTTTATAACTTGTTTTGTTATACAGTGTAGACCCACCTTAAGACATCAACAGCAGCTTGTGTAATCTTCGTCTCTAACCTCGGGAGTGTAGCACCTTACTACTACTTCCATGTCTTCCAAGTCGAAGTGTGGCACATTCAGGCAACGTAATATCACAGGCAGGCGGATAGCAGCGCAGCATGCTGGTTTCTTTCGTAGGTGTCGATGAAGCCTTCTGCTCGCTCCTTACTGCACCCAAGGGGATATATACCTAACCTCCCAGTGGTTCTTAGCTTCCAGATTAATCGAATAGAGCCTCGCTTGGAGCACAACACTTTCGGGCCATGTGATAATGAAATAGTCTGGCATCTTCTAAGCGAAGTGAGTTCGAAGCTGGAAGGCTGCCTAACTCGCAGGGATGAAGCATGCCCTAAGGTGGTGTATAACTGGTTGTAGACACATCAGGGATTAAACACATCCAGTTTACACTCTTGTGTTACTTTCTGGTATCGCCTGACACTGGTTACAGATTCTTAGCTATCAGCTTTAATGACTCATGCTTCTCATAGATAACGTGTCTCTAATTATAAATTAGTTTCTCGCGAATTGTTGAAATACCAATAACTATCAAGTACTACATGATTTAGACTTTTTTCTTTCATAAATTTGTTTTTACTTTTAATTCCTGTTTTATTTTTTTCCACTTCGTCTATGGAAAGAGGCCTATTTTCCATCCCTTTTTCCCCTTCTGACTCTTTTTTACCATGGGTTCTGTCCTTGCTAACAGCAATGGACACTTCCAAAGAAACTTCCAAGGGAAATTCTATCGTGGCATATCCATTTTACACTACCAACAGATGTTAGATGCATTGTGAAATTTTATTGGCTAAAACTAATTATTAATAATAATAATACAATTATGAACTTATTTCCGCATAGGTTGTGTGCACAATCTTGAGGATAGCATTCATGTAATGCAGTTTTTTTTGACGTGACGTCTAACAGTGGCGTGTGGTGGAGTTATTTTGTAGGTAAGCTGTCTCACCTATCCCCGTCCTTAATTTGGATTTATAGGTGCAAAATGGGGCTATTTTTGAAGTTTTCCTTGTAGAAATATAAAATTCACTTGGCCAGCAAAAATGTTTTCCAAGTAATGGGCATCCTGTTAACCACTCATTTTTCGAATATAAATTACAATTAAAATGTCTAACAAAAGACTTTCCCGTTGTTTTTATGTCTAAATCAGGAGTCGGTCTCCCCACTGCCAAACACTTTTTTTATCTTCAAAAGAAAAAGAATTAAAATCAGTACTCAAAAAATTGCAAACAACGCAGTGGCTGTGTTCTCGGCTGGGTTCGGGTTGAGAGTCCTGCTCCATCCCGGACACAAGAGTCCAGCGGCAGCACTGCTACTTCCTGCAACTGGCTGCAAATGCCGCACGGCTCACGCTCGTTCCGGGGCCGGCGGCGTGCTCGGACGTTCAGCGAGCGCAATGATGTTAATGCAGGATCTGACAATATACTGAAGTATTTTCAATTTAGTTTACTAAGCTTCTTCAAACACCGATCAGTGTGGTGAAAAAACGTTATAAAATAGATGGTTTTCTTAAGTTTTATTTTAATAAATTGAATAATATTTTATAAATACTTTAAAACATTGTGGACGGTTGATTTGGTTAGGATAGCTACATTAAAGATACTCTGAAATCATGTAAACGGTTTCCTAGCCCTGGATAGCTACATATTTAAAAAGTTATTTGCTGAGAAACCATAAAATGATTTTTCAGTATTTTTAATTTAGCTATACTTACCTAATATAACCAACCATCCACAATGTTTTAAAGTATTTATAATGTAGCTAACCTATCCTAATCGACCGCAAAATTTAATGTCACACCGGTTTATACAATGAGATTTATTTTTTCCTAACCTAACTAAAACTAAGTGTATTTTGGAGGGGTCCGGGTTAGGGAGGGACCTAGGTGCGTCTCAGGCTGAAGCCTATACGCCTAGTCATGCTGGGATTAGCCATGCAGGGAGAGGGTCGCATGCATCATGTGCTAGGAGGGGATTGGCCAGCCATGGCAGCGATTGGCGCCATGACTAACTCCCCTCACTCTTAAATCTAGACTATAACTAGAGATAGGTTGGGCCCAGGTAAAACCTGCATAGACACAGGGAAAACCCTGGGCACATTCATGCGGGATGCAAATTGGCATGCATTACGTGTAGGAATTTACAGGAGACAGAGGATGGTCTGGATGAAGTGTTGGACAGAGTAGAAAAGAGTCTACTATGCGGGGGTTGGGCACTTGGACTCGTGGTCCGCTTTGCTATTTGTCCAGTACTGGATTTAGTGACCAGGGACGCAAGCGCCCCTGGTGGTGAGTGGTTGCACTGACCACTCACTCCGCCGCCAGTCAGCACCTAAAAAACTAAGAAACTAAGACAGAAACAGATAAATGACTTACAAACTAGGCATTTCGTGACGAAACATGCAAACACCCAACTCAGGGATGGACGTCCAGTGCTTAAGATAAAACTTAAATAATAACTATAAATATTATTATTTTTTAATTTATTTTTTTATTTTTTTATTTTTTTATTATTATTTTAGAAATATATATTTTTTATGACTATTACTTAGTATCTAGGACTAATTACTAATTTACAAATCTCTAATATCTACTACTATACTACTAGTTAAATATAGAGGCGCTGTCGGTGTATAAAGTTACAGGTGAATTAAGTCAAGACTTATTCACATTGGTATTTGTTGCAAGCTTGCAATTCAAAATCCCATGTATTTCAGAAACACAACCGGCACGGGAGGTGAAGACTGCCAGGCGGGCCATGCCCATCGGACATAGGGCGTCAGCCCTAACAGCACAGGCAGTGAGCTCCCGGGAGCCAAACCTACACCTGCGTGCTTCGGACCATTTTGAATTAGCAAATTATTTCATTAATGTCTATAATTTAAGTTTCAACTCGCGGGAGACTGATCGCTAAGCCAGCCACAGCACACTACGGAGGTCTGTGAGCCAAGATTGAATTTGGCATTTTATATTTTCCATGCAACTCTGGATCTTGTTCGCCCAGTGATGAAATATATGGGTTTCTGCTTATGGCACATTTATCATAGAATTTTTGCGCAGTTCGGAAATAATAATGTTTTAAAAGTTCGAGTTTGAGCTCTCTGTGCATAGCCCTTACGGGGCAATACACAGGCGCATCTGTCGCAATACGAATACTCTTATTCTGAATTCTCTGTAGCTAGATTAAGTGAGATTCCGCTGCTGTTGCCCACACCGGCGCTGCATACGTGATTATTGGTTTTATTAGTGCGTTATAAATTATTATTCCGTTTTTAACAGATCTACCCAAACGTCTGCTCATGACGGGGTAGAGGGCCATGGGCCTAGTGAAAGCAGTTTTTCTTTTCGCCTCTATGTGATCGCGCCATAGTAGTTTCCTATCCATGTGCACGCCTAAATATTTAACCACATTTTTGTGAGGAATTTGCTCATTGAAAAGTGTTAGTCGTGGTCTATCTTCGAGTGGCGGGAGATATTTACGCGTAAAAACTATAGCTTCTGATTTAGTAGGGTTTACCTTAAATCGCCATTTTGTGCACCACTGTCAGGGGCGTAGCCAGGGGGGGGTTTTAGGGGTTCGAACCCCCCCCTTAGCACCAAATCTTTAATTAATTTCTTATTCATCACTCAAACAAATTTCATATTAAAATTAATAAAATTTTTACCATTACAATATTTAAATTTAAGTACCGAAAACTGTTAAAAAAAAAACACTATTTTACACCTTAAAATCCAAATTTTCCCGGGGGAGGACCCCCGGACCCCCCGCTTTAATACGGGGGGGGGGGGGGGCATGCTTCTTAACACCCCCCATACGCAAATCCTGGCTACGCCACTGACCACTGTTCTATTGAATTTAACGCGGTTTGCAATCTGTCTGCTGCGAGTTCTAGAATACTATATCTGCTAAACAATACCGTATCGTCCGCGTAGCAGCCAAACTGAACTGATCGGTGTGCGGGCTTAGGCATATCATGGATATAAATATTGAATAAAACCGGCCCCAAAATGCTGCCTTGTGGGACTCCTGCTTTAATTATTTTTAAATCGGACTGTGCTCCTTCTGTCGTGACTCTAAACGATCGATTTTCTAAATACGAGGCCAGTAATTTAATACAACAATCGGGAAAGCCAGTTTTATATAATTTATAAATTAAGCCTTCATGAAGTACTCTATCAAAGGCTTTTTCTATGTCCAAAAACGCTGCGAGATTATAGCTATTCTGATTGAACGCAGTTATTATTTGTTCTGTCATACGGACCAGTTTATGCGTTGTTGAATGCGCGCTACGAAAACCAAGTTGTTCATCCGGCAGTACGTTATTTTCTTTAATGTGAGCATTTAGTCGCTGCAGAATTATGCATTCAGCTACTTTTGACAATGTACTCAGCAGACTAATGGGCCTATAATTTTGGGGCAGTGTCTTATCTTTTCCGGATTTATGAAAAACAATCACATTCGCTTCTTTCCACTGCAATGGAAAATACTGTAGTTTAAGTATTCCATTTATTAATTGAGCTAGGTATTCCAAAATTTCGTCGGGCAGTTTCTTAAGGACTACTGCCTGAATGCCATCGTTTCCCGGTGCCTTACGTGGTTTCATACGCCTGATAGCCTGTTTAACTTCCTGAGATTGAGTTAGGTAAGGTTTTGAAGTTAAAGGCTGATTAAGTTTAATTGTAAGGTCTCTGTATATTCCGGCATTAAATTGCGGGTCACAGGGTTCGATATTAGGTTTAAAGGCTATTTCAAGGGTATTCGCGAAGGCTTGTGCCTTGTCTGTCGGTGTAAAAGCGAACCCAGTGCGAGTTTGTAGCGGAGGTATTTTATCTATCTTATGAAGGAATCGCTTTGTCATACTCCAGGTGCTACCATCTTGCACCTGTAGCTGAGAGACTTTCGTCTCCCATTGGCTGCTCCTCCATAGAGTTATTTCATCGGAAATTATTTTCTGTAATTCATTAATTCTCGCTTTAATGTCGCGCTGCCTACGTCGAGTATATTCGCGCCTTAATCTATTTTTCTGAGAAATTAAATCCCTAATATACACCGGTAGTTCATCTTGCTTAAATCTAACCACCTTTTCTGGGATGCACGAGTTAATTGCAGTTTGAATTTTAACTGTAAGTTCAGTGACTGCTGATTCGATGTTATCTTTCGTTTCGAAGTTGGCAGCATCGGCTGCATTCAAATTATCGACTAAATACGTCTGAAAGCCTCTCCAGTCGGCTTTCTTGTAGTCTTTAATTTTTCTCGGAGGACTGATGTCAGTGTCCACATCATCGAATAGTAGATGTACTGGAAAGTGGTCAGACGACATTTCGTGAAAGACTCTGAGTTCGAATCCCGTTTGAACTCTCTTATTTAATGCAATATCTAAAATATCGGGGTTGTGCCTTAGTACTCCGCTATCGTGAGTGGGCTCTGAGGGAGCATGTACTTGATAATTTTTGTTAGACTCGTGTCTTTGCAGCAGTAGACCATTGGCTGTATTGCTCCGACAGTTCCAGTCTTTATGCTTGGCATCAATATCGCCGACTGCTAGGAATGTGGTAGCTGAGCCGTATAAGATGTCCAGCTCGTTTTCAGTTAGTGACCTCCCTGGTGGTGCATACATCGAAATAAGCACTATTTGTTGTTTATTGACTTTAAAAGTAATTGCAACAGCTTCTAATTTATTAAATTCAGGTAAATGAAATTCACTATGTTGTATACTTCTGTGGATTAGTAGGGAAACCCCTCCACTTCTGGTATCGCGGTCGCACCTATAAATAGTGTAATTTAAGATAGTTAGACGATCTGTTGGAATTAAGTGTGTTTCGTTTATCGCCGCGATTCTAATTTTATGTTTAATTAAATGATCGGTAAATACGATTATTTTATTTCTAATTCCTCGTGCATTCCAGTAAAGGATGGTACTTAATATACTGTCTACGGGGGTAGTATTAATGGCAGAACCTAAATTAAGGGTGTGCGGCATTAAATCTGGCCGCTAATGATGTCACAAAGTCCGTGGTGGCTTTTATTTTGTCCTCTATTGACTTGGACGGATTACACCAAATAGCCATTAAAATGCACGTTGGTTCCAGGACGTGTGCCAGGTTAGGGTCCTGTGCAATGGCATCCGATTGGCCCACGAGCTTCAGAAAGTCACTCGCGCCCATCGCAGGATTCTCCGCGGGTTTTAGCTGCGGTGAAGCCGTTGGCAATTCTGTTGGTGAGTCAGTCTGCAACGGGCTGGCTTGTTTCCCAGGCGCGACTTTCTTGGAATCACTGGGGGGAGGGGTGGAGTTGGGTGGCGCCTTAGTACCTGGCTGATCCATCACCTGACCTTGCGCCCGGCCTTTACCGTTTTTGTGCCCCGAATGGTGTTTCTTCGGGGGCCTCTGGGGCAGGGGCTGGCCTCTAGACCTGGGTGGGTTTGCCAAGACAGGGTACTCCAGTTCATGTCTATCGCTCAACACTGAATATTGGTTAAGGCTCTGCCATTGCGGGGGGGCGGGGTAGCTCGGGGCTCGCCACGGCTGCCTTGGGGGCTGGGGGCAGTAGCCTGAGGGGCCGGCTTGTTGTGGGGGCGGGCGGACTTGAGCTGCGGCTGCTGCTCGCTTGTATTCACGCAATGCGCGTTTGGACTGCAGCTCTCTGTCTTTCCGCTCCTGTTGCGGGAGGTGACGCCAGTTCTCCCTCTTGTAGGCCATGCAGCCTCTGTAATTGGCGCAATGCGGGCCTTCACATCGCGCGCACTTTGCCTTCGTCCTGTCACCTCCCTGGGGGCAAACCTCGGTTTTGTGCCCTTGGCTCCACCATCGGCACACAGGGGAGGCTCTGCAGCCTTTTGCGGGGTGGCCAAACCTCTGACAGTTGCCACATTGGAGGGGGCCTTTGGGGTGTCGATAGTCCTCAACACGAATGCTGAGGCCTCCGAATTACTTCAGGTCGTAAATCCTTTCTGGATTCTACGACTAACTTATTTATAGGTTGCCTTGTCTGTCTGTTGTACAG
This sequence comes from Bacillus rossius redtenbacheri, assembly GCF_032445375.1. NCBI lineage: Eukaryota > Metazoa > Arthropoda > Insecta > Phasmatodea > Bacillidae > Bacillus > Bacillus rossius. The sequence goes on along the minus strand of NW_026962012.1, from coordinate 12,151,912 downwards.
AAACCAGAAGTTCTGCACTGGAAGCCCCATTGCGGCGAACTCAGCTTGAATGAATTGTTTGTCGGTGCTTCTATGCACTCGACAAAACACAAACTTGTTCGGGATCTCGTCCCGTTGCAGCAGCACAGAGTGTTGCACTCCGGCCTGCTCCAGTGCACGCACTGCCCTGTGGTACTCCTCCACAGTGGCAGTGTGAATCATGAGCTGGTCATGGCCGCGACTGACGCACGACCAGCGCTCCTGCAGTGCTGCATCCAGCACTGTTTTAATGGCCGGGTAGCTGTGGCCAGAATCCACGAATACATACAGGGGTTTCACCTGCATTTTCTTTGCCTGAGGGGCAGGGTTTGGCGGGGCAGGGCTCGAACCTGCGGACGTGTTGGCGGCCGTTTGACTGGCCGAGTTGTTTGCCCTTCTGACGGGCTGCTTGCGAAGTCGCTCGGCCTGCTGCCTGGCGATCGCGGGGTTCGTCAGTGGGGGGCGCAGTCTTTCGTCCTTTCCTCCCGTTTTTTGTTTTTTTGAGACGACTGTTGTAAAGCCGTCGTCGCTAGACATTTCAGTTTCGTCGTCGCTCGGCAGGGGCACATGGATGGACTCCTGCATCACCTGCTCGTCACTTAACTGATCAGTCATGTCGCTAGTTACACCCTACAACGCACTAACACCCACTGACCACGCACCCGGGATTAAGCCGGGTTGTGGCTAGGCTGTAGGGTTAGCTACAACCCGGGTTGTTTTGCACGCTTACACTTCTTAGAAAAACCTGGGAATACCACCTGGCCTGTGTGCGAGTAAACAGGCTGTTCCTGGAATCTCGCAGCTCCGCTTGACGCGTCCGTCCTCGGCCAAGGCTCGAAGCGAACTCGCCATACAATGAGATAGAACGGGGGAAAAAAAAAAAAAAAAGCGAGCATGAACTTCGGGGAACTTCGGGTGTGGCTCTCTCGTCTGTGAAATGAAGGCTTCCCAAAGCTTAACACTCACTGTAACTGAAAACAAACTTTGGTACATGATGAATCATTTAGTAAAAAGCACGCACACTAAACAGTCTGTGTGGCTTTTTTTATACTGGAGAGAAAAAACGCACGCGTAAAAATAAAAAACATCCAGGGGGTAGGCGCTCCCGATCGGCCAACTTCGGAGAGGCTCGACATTTACAGCCAGTTGCAGGAAGTAGCGGTGCTGCCGCTAGACTCTTGTTCCCGGACAGCATACGCTGCGGAACTCACAGCTTACCTTGTTGGCACATGGGCGGCAGTCGCAGATTAAGTTTACATTCTCACTGGCTAGCACTTAAAACGAAAACAGTAAACACCAAAAGAGAATAAAATGTTCTTAAAACGGACACTGTTACGCAATGAAAACTTGCCTTATAAGTTGTAAAAATAACATTTGTACCGGTATTTGTTTGTTGCACGACGCGCGCACACACAGCGCAAGGCCAGCTGCTCTTGGTCGAGCGGGCCCTGAGCGAACATTACCGAAGTAGTCTCACGAAGAAACGCGAACCGTTTCCCCCCCTCCGCTCATCAAACAACCCTCCCCCGGCTAGAATGTTACCATGACGCTACCCGACGTGCCCGCTACGGTATCGCATCGGCACACGAGATGAAATTACAAGATAGCAAAAATTATTACATTACGCCAAGCAACATAACAACAGGATAGCACTGCTTACTTAGCGTATATTGAATACACGCCACTGACGTCTAATAAATCGATGAACGCCGGCTGCACGCACGAAAAAAGTGTCCTGTTCTGCACATTGTCCCATTACGCTGTGTCCCGTTACGCTCATTGTATGCTTGCGCCGCATCTATCTCTCTTCCACTCTGTATCGGCCTTACACTACTGAAAAAGAGAAAACAAAGGAGGGGGTTTTTCCAATAAAACACACTGCAGTGGAGGGCTGGTGCTGTAACAAATAATACAACTCAAGTGCAAAAATATATATTTATTCATGATAAAATACCAAAACTTGCATATATAAGTTGATTACAAGCAAATTAGCAATAATTATGCGTTCCTCTTGCATTCCCGCGGGATATACAAGACAATCATTCATACAAAGTTAAAACAATGTGGAGATAAAGTGGGGAAGCTGGCGAAGCGTTAGAATAAGCACAAATAATATGGGCCGCTAGGCTGAAAGCAACAGCAAGAAAGAAATTACAAATACGACGCGGCTTGACAAGAAGTGTTCAATGCCATCGTGGCGTGCCCATATACAACCGCAGAACATTTATGCAAGGTTACAGGCAGTACTCGGCGTGCGCAAAAGAAACTAAATTCAAAATTGACCTGAAGGGTCCAACAGTGATAACAAATACGAATCATTACAATACATGGCAGACATACAAAGGTGAAGGCCCGGCCACAACGCGCAGGCAAGCTTAATACATCAAACTTGATTACAGACGCTAAGTTTCACAGCCGAGTACATACCAGAACGCGACGCCAGGTCCCACAGTGACAGCCTTCGAGTCAGACGACCGAGAGACTGCGACAAATAAGCTGGGAGTCGGGTATATATAGGCCGGGAACAACACTCGTCAGAGAGCGCTGGTGGCGCGGCGGGGAAGGGAGGAAGAGGGGGGAGGGTAGGAAGGGGAGGTTGGAGAGGAAGGGAAAGGAGTAGGGGGGAGGGGAAAGGAGGGGAAGGAATGCTGTGCAGTGCCAACACTGCTTCAACCCCCCTCCCTAAAGTGTCCCTGCCCGGAGAGCCAGAAGATCCACACGATGAAGAAAGTTCATGACGTTGAAATCGGAGACTGGTGACAGCATCAAACAGCAAGCTTCAGGATCGCCGCGGCGATCAACGAGATGGCTTCGAACGTAGTCATATGCTACGCAGGTCTTCAGAACAGCGGTAGACGACAGCCAGCGGCTGATACAGAGTACGGAGTAAGAAGTCCAGATATGAAGTTGGTGTTCAGCCCAGAACAAGGGCTCGGAGCAGGGCGGTCCCGCGAGTCACAACCACCCAGGCATGGGAGGGGACTCCAGCAGGGAGCACCAAGTCGCAGTGCCTTAGCAGGCTGACGAAGGGGTCAGCTACGATGTCCAGGACCCATCAAGCAAGGGCTAGGGGCAGCCATGGACTCACGGCGGTGCGGGAAGCACTCAGCCGGAATCAACACGGTCGCTCTCCAAGACCCAGAAGCGGCGAGACAGCATCGAGCCTCCACACGACGAGGAAGTCGCCAGGCAAGCTCATGGTAGCACGATGGGCAGTAGCACGTTGGGCTCTCATAGGCAGGTACCACCAGTAGGGAGGAGGCGACGAACGGAATATCCCACGGAGACATCTCTCGGTGAGGTGAAGCTGAAGATCGCTGGCGGAAGTCGGGCACAGCAAGCAAGGGTAACAGGGAAAAAGGATGGCGTGCCAAACTAAAAAAAGAAAAAGAGCCGCAACACCACGCACAAATCCAACAAAAGACAAGCTGCAAATACAAATTTCGAACATAAGTTCCTAGGAACACAAACACTTAACAACAGGCCAATAGGCTAATCTCATATATAATACAATACTGCAAAAAGCTTACAACAAACCCATAAAACTTTATTGAACGAAAGGTTTCACCTGGGTTATGTGAGCCTTTCGAAATTTAAACTTGCGCCTACAGCACCTTAACAAAAGGGTGTTGACACCCAAAAACTTGTCGACACAATAGGGTCCCTCATAAGGAGGAAGTAACTTCACATTTAACTGATCGGCCAACTTAGGCAATTTAAACGCTCTACAAAGGACTAAATCCCCAACCTTATAACCATGAGGTGCTCTAGCCTTATTATAATTGTCAGAAACGGCCTTATGGGCCTTATGAATGTTACAGGAAACCGTGTAGAGTACACGTTCCAATGCCTGGGCGTCCAGGCTGGCACTGAGGGATGGCAAGCCCCACTGGTTCAGTAGAGGAACAGTAAGCCCACGGCCTTGGAACGGGATCGAGGGTGGAAACCCAGTAGCTGAATGCAGAGCAGAATTAAGTCCGACATTAATATACTCCATATCTGAATCCCAAAGAGTCTGATCAGACCGGTAGAAGGAAATCAGGATGCTTTTGAGAACATTATTTTGCTGCTCTACCATGTTGCCCTGCGGAAAATAAGCTGAACTGTAAATAGGTTTAACGGCCCATTCAAAAAGAAAATTATTATAGATAATAGACTGAAAATACGGGACATTGTCGGAAACAATCATACATGGAGGACCAAACAACTTGAAAACCTGATCCTTAAGCGCCTTAACGATAGTAGCAGCCTTCATGTTTCAAGGAGGTAATAAAATAACAAATTTTGTGAAAATATCGAAAACAACAAGCAAACATACATTACCCTTCTTAGAACGTGTAAGAGGACCAAAAATATCAACATGTAAGATATGCCAGGGGGCTACAGGAGGATCAGCAGCATACAAACCCACCTTAGAATTATGCGGCGGCTTAGAAATCTGGCAGTCGAGACAAGATCGAACAAAGCTCCGAACATCAGCATGAAGCTCAGGCCAAAACAGGTGCGCTGAAATTCTGCGAAAAGTTTTATCTATTCCTAGATGACCACCTAGGAGAGATCCATGAAAATAGGTTAACACCATAGGCCTCAAGACAGCTGGAACAACAGCCTTTCGATCTCTGCCAGAAGTTCCTGTAAAATACAACATGCCACTCTCCTCAACATAGGTAACAGCCTTCTTATCATGAAGATCTTAAGCACCCGCCAGCAGAGGGGGGGGGGGGGAGGGGTCCTGAGTCTGACATTCCTTGATATTAAAGTAGGATTCAGGAAATACTTAAAATAAGTGATAAATTTAGTAGTATCAGATGAGCAGGCTCGAATTCATCGGTGCAAAACATGCGAGAGAGAGAAAGAGTCAGCAATAACATTATCTTTGCCTGGAATGTGATGGATGACAAACTGAAATCGTGATAACCTCAAAATCCAACGACCCAGCTTACCCAGCTGATGAGGATGATTAAAGAGCCAACTAAGGGCTCGGTTATCGGTAAATAAATCAAACTCCCGAGCATCGAGATAACCTTCGAATTTTTCTAGGCCGAATAGGCAAGCCAAGGCCTCCTTCTCATAGACGCCTAATCGCTGCTCAGACTCCGATAGCGAGCGACTAGCATGGACAATGGGCCTAATCTGGACTTCCTCAAGGTGTCCTAGGATGGCTCCAAGTGCATTATGCGAGGCATCAACCTGAACGGCAAACCGTTTACTGAAATCGGGTAGAATGCGAGCACTGGGGGTGAAGCGATACAAGACTTCAGTGCCTGAAAAGATTTCTCTTGTTCGGGGCCCTATTAAAAGACTGAATCCTTCTTACGTAATATATTCAAGGGAGCAGTTAAGGAAGCAAAATTATTAATGAACCTGGAAAAAAAACCTAACATACCCAAGAAATGCTGAACTCCCTTTAAATTTACGGGCCTAGGAAACTGGATGATAGGGGCGATCTTGTCAGGATCCATATGGAGAGTACCTTGTGAAATAATATAACCTAAGAATTTAACTGACGTTTTTCCTAGTGTAACCTTCTTGGGGTTGACGGTGAGATTAGCCCCTCGTAAACGAGAAAGGACTTCAGTCAGGTGAGTAATGTGATCCTCAAAGGTGTTACTATAAACAATGATGTCATCGACATAATCAAACACATAATCATACTTAATATCAGATAGAGCATGATCAAGGATCCGGCTCATAGCCTGACTGCCAAAGCCAACACCCATAGGCACACGATTAAATTCAAAATGGCCAAAAGGAGTTGAAAATGCGGTATATTTGTGGCAACTAGGATCTAAAAAGCACTGGTGAAAACCTTGATTCAAGTCAATAACAGAAAAATATCTGGCCTTGCCTGGATGTTGAAGGGCAGACTCAACAGTGGGGAGCGGATAAACATTGTCTTTAGCAATTTTATGGTTCAAAGGAATGTAATAATGCACCATACGCCAGCTCGCACCGTCTTTTTTACGCACTAAAAAAGTGGGAGTGCAAAAATCAGATGTAGAAGGAGAAATTACACCAGCAGCTAAGAGCTTATCCACAATGTCACGCATGGCCTGAAGCTTAGGGGGAGAAACCTTGAGATACTTGGCACGGACGGGAACTTCATCCTTTAAGTAGAACTTATAGGGCAAAATGTCACAGTGTCCTAATTTAGAAGTGATAACATCAGAAAAGGTATGAACTAGGTCGGCAATAGCCTGTCCTTGAGCAATCCTATCGGCATCGCGACACTCAAAAATAACAGATTTACTAGGCTGCGATTTTAAGGGAACTTTCACAGAAGGAGCAGAGTCAAAACGGAGCTCACGCTGGCCCACATCTAGGACACAGCGAGTCTTGCTCAAAAAATCTAAACCCAAAATAAAATTCGGTGAAAGACCAGGAACAACAATAAACTTCCAATTCCAGGAGAAATGCTTAATCTTAAAATGAATAACCACAAACTTATTTGCGCGAAGGCACTCGCCATTTGCCACACAAATATTAATCTGGTTTTCAAAAAATACACGAAAAGAAGATTTAGGAAATGTTTCAATTAAAGTCTGGAGAAATGTCTCACTAATAGCCGAGCATGTAGCACCGGTATCAACAAGAGCCGAAAAGAAACGCTCGTGAATACACACGGGCAAGAAAGTCAGAAAACAGATTTAGAGGCTTTCCTATAGAAGCGACAGAAACGACCTCTTTTCTATCCTGTTAGTGGCCGTTTCCCGGACAATTACTCCAGTAATGACCCAATCCCTTACAAGAAAAACATCTACGTGCGTTAACATCAACGCGTGCCTGATCACAGTCCTCAGTCACATGTCCAAACACGCAACAGTTTGCGCAACGAGCGTGAGTGTATGTTGGAACACCCTGTACCTGCTGCGCAGAAGTGGCAACTGCGCCGCCAGTCAAACGCCGACGCGGCTGCGTAGTGTCAAAAGGCGGGGCAGACGGGCGGCCACTGGGAGGAATTACACTAGCCGCACCGCCCAACCGCCCACGCGGCTGCGTAGTCTCAAGAGGCGGGGCAGACGGGCGGCCACCGGGAGGAAGTACACTAGCCTCGCCACCGGCGGGGAAGCGTGCACGCGACGTGTAAAATCTACATGGTGGCGAATGCCGTGCACGTGAGCTCTCATGAAGGCAAGGCGAAAAGGAAGAATGCTGATGACTATTATCTTCATAAGTGCGTAAAACACTAGCGTCAGCATCGTGTACGTCACTGCCACGATAATCTGAGGTAACCTGTAAGCTGTGAAATCCCCTGTCATGAACACGTGACAGGGACGTAGACCTAGGGGGAGGCGAAAACTCAGCCTCGTATTTAGACTCCGCTAAAAACCGTGCCTCTACCTCACTACCCCAAGCACGCAAAGCATCAAAGGTGGTAGGTGGAGCTAACATACCACAGTGGGTGAGCACATGAGGCACGAAGTTGCCTAAAATAAGCTGTACTAACTCAGCCTCAGCGATGTCAATTTCCAAAACATCGGCATAGGAAACAACCTCATCAATGTAATGAGTGACTGACTCATTAGGACGCTGAAACCTGAAAATAAAATCGCGCTTACACGTGTCCATGATGCGCGGCGGACACACAGCACGAAGTACCTCCTCGAGATACCATATCAATTCGTCGCGGTGAAGCCGGTAGATCCAACTGACTCCCGAGCCACTCATGGTCATGAAAGAAAACAAGCAAAACACACAGCAAAACCACTGCCAAAGCAGAGTAGCGCAGAAGTTGTATCGGCCTTAAACAACTGAAAAAGAGAAAACATAGGAGGGGGTTTTTCCAATAAAACACACGGCAGTGGGGGGCTGGTGCTGTAACAAATAATATAACTCAAGTGCAAAAATATATATTTATTCATGATAAAATACCAAAACATGCATATATAAGTTGATTACAAGCAAATTAGCAATAATTATGCGTTCCTCTTGCATTCCCGCGGGATATACAAGACAATCATTCATACAAAGTTAAAACAATGTGGAGATAAAGTGGGAAAGCTGGCGAAGCGTTAGAAGTAGCACAAATAATATGGGCCGCTAGGCTGAAAGCAACAGCAAGAAAGAAATTACAAATACGACGCGGCTTGACAAGAAGTGTCCAATGCCATCGTGGCATGCCCATATACAACCACAGAACATTTATGCAAGGCTACAGGCAGTACTCGGCGTGCGCAAAAGAAACTAAATTCAAAATTGACCTGAAGGGTCCAACAGTGATAGCAGATACACATCATTACAATACATGGCAGAGATACAAAGGTGAAAGCGCGGCCACAATGCGCAGGCAAGAATAATACATCAAACTTGATTACAGATGCTAAGTTTCACAGCCGAGTACATACCAGAATGCGAAGCCAGGTCCCACAGTGACAGCCTTCGAGTCAGACGACCGAGAGACTGCGACAAATAAGCTGGGAGCCGGGTATATATAGGCCGGGAACAACACTCGTCAGAGTGCGCAGGTGGCGCGGCGGGGAAGGGTTGATGAGGGGGGGGGAAGGGGTGGTTGGAGAGGAATGGGAAAGGAGGAGAGGGGAGGGGAAAGAAGGGGAAGGAATGCTGTGCAGTGCCCACACTGCTTCAACTCGATTGGATCAACAATCGAGTTGACTTTTTCGAAGCACATTAAACTTGAAACACTCCCATTCGTTTCCTACTTTTCCTATCATCGTCCTATCCTTAACAGAATAACACAGATTGGAAGAAGTTAAATAGCAAACATGTATAAAAGTAATAGTTAAAATAATTTCTTCATTAAAGTAATTAACATATTTGAATTAAAGAGTGGAAATAAAAGTAAATTTATTAAATAAATTGTGATTTAATTTCACTCCTCCTTTGAATCCATACAAAATAGTTGATGGCACTCCCACTGCCTGTTTAAGTTTTTGAGTAATATTAATCTGAAAATGATCTCAGGGGGCAAAAACGGGGATTCTGCCTCGTGGCTGCAGGCAGGAGTGCGTCGCGGTTTTAAAACTACCCAGGCTGTGTAGGCCACCCAGGACACCTTGGAAATAAACGGTAAACGGATTGAAAAGACACTGCACTTTATTAAGACCTTACACTTGCTGGTCCAATGCCTGGCCGCGTCTGTTGTCTGACCATCGCTGCACGAGAATCTCTAAACGTAGACAATGTGCGCGAACAGGATAGATGGCAAAATTCTATGTAATGATTTATCCTGTGGCCGTTACTGACGTGAAGGATGCGGCAAACTATCGCGGAGCTAATAGACTGTAACGATCTATGCAGTGAATGATGTTCACATGTAATACAGCACTATATAATTAAATGTTCTAAAAGTTATTTGCAATCTAACGTACTACAAGATGCGAATGCTTCGAAATGTACGTAAGCCTGGCTCGATGAAAACATATATGAGACACAGTCACTTATTACTCGGTTAGATATTGCAAGATGTATATTACACAGTTAAATAAGCTAAATTGTAAACACGTAGATTAAAGAGTTAGTACATGACACCCGAGGCTTGCTAGGATCTCTTGACGAATAATGATTCGCTGGCTTCGAAGCCTGAAACTGCGTATAACTCAAATCCGCTGTCCGAATGCTTAGGACGTGAAAATTACATAGTAAGTTAAATATCTCTGTAGGGATTAAATGAAATAAGTTAAGAGCCGCACGAAAAGACGTACGACTGAGTGGGGTCGGCGCAGACCTAATGAAAAAGGATTTGAAAAAACTTACAACTATTGCGATGAACTGGACGTGGCGCGAAATCTGTAGGCTCTGCGTTCGCGGAGAGACCGAGCCCTGTGTGCTCCCGACGGCAACTGACGCGAGGCCGCCGCGCGACCTCGCGCCAAGACACGTGAAGCGCGGGAAAACAGCTCCGACCAGTTTTGGACTTAAATGATTGACGCCAGCCGATAGTGCGCCTCTTAGTCGCACAGGCCACGATGCCTCTCCGACGCCTCTCAAAGCCGTGTGCCACGAACACGCCCGCGCGTGCAGCATGGTGCAACGAGTGTGAGTGCACCGAACGACCCGCAGCTAGCACCACTACCGGCCACCTCGGCGGAAGCACTCCGCCGGGTGTGGCAATGTGCTTTCGCCGGACTATAGCATTCAAGGGCATATGTTTTCTCTCACAGACATAAACTATGTAATGTATATTTCATCAAATGTTTTTATTTATTAATGCAGTTGTTCAACGTGCGAATAGGTCCTAAACTTGGCCGCGTCTGTTTCCCGTGCGCTGCGCTTCTGGCGCGCAATTGGCAAGCCTGCTGTAGCGCGGTGCTACACGAGCGAACCAGTATCCACCAGGAGCTCGGAGAGGCTGGTCGTCTTCGCGCAACGTTGAGAGGCCAACTTCGCGCCAATTCCGCAACCTCATCTAGATCGTGAGTTACAACACCACTGGCCGTGCATCACCGCGCAGGTCTTAGCAGCAACGTCCGCCACGTACAGTTTTCTCAAAACTCCCCCTCTCTCCATTATAAGCGGGGTCATCGCCGAACAGCCGTACACGCGCAGAGCTCTCTAATCCCGAACAGTCGCGGTCAGGGGATGGATAGCACCATGTAGAGGTTGTTGTGTAATAAAAACCACACTTCACGTAGCGGAGTGTATCATTTGTAGTGTAAGGTGTCTTGGGTGGCCTAAACAGCCCAAGGATCACCTCTACGGACACGTCCCTGCCTCCCGCCACTTGGCCGAACCCAAACCCCGAGATCCATTCCGCAAAAACTTGATAGCTTTGACGGGGAGGCAGCCGGACCGGTGTCATGATATATCTAATAATACATGATTAATTAACAAATGCACATAATTTTACATGAACTAATTATCTTTTAATTGTTATTAATTTGTTTGTGTTAAAAGAAGAATTACTGATTGAATTATATATTAGCGCATTGCCACACCCGGCCGGGCGCTGTAGTCGCCTTGGTGTTCGTCGCAGCGCACTTACACTCACTCGGCAGACATCACGCTCGGGCGTGTTCAATGCGCCTAAGAGTAAGTGTTGTTGGGACGTAACGGCCTGTGTGATCCAGAGGGAGCACCGGCGGTTGGCGTCATAGTCATAATTCAATAAAAATGATTCAATTTTATTCATAAAAGTATGCAATCATTTCATCAATGTTTTGCTATTACGTTGTCACGTTAAACTATCGTCCGACTTTACAGACAACCAATTTTTTTTTTAATCGTTTAGTTTGCGAATTCTGCATTAGCAATGAAAATTTTTAAAATTTATTTTACTTTTGATAATTGTTATAAATTTAAATCTTTTAAAATCAATATGACACCGAATGAATTCGGGGTTCTATTATGCTCCAGGCACTTAAAACGCGGATGAGTGCTTTTAGTGTTGGAAGATCGTAAACAAAAGCCGAGTAAAACAGATCTTTATTATTTGTCAATCGTATCGTAAAGTAAATAATGTCGTGTCGTAGTGTGATACGATCTTTATTTGTATAATTTGTGTGATTTGTTACTTATTAGATTCAAGACTGTTCCCAGTGTTAACTGAAATGTTTTTGAAAGGACTGAAATAAATATGACTTCTCATAAAACCGGTGGGCAAAGCGGAAGGAAAAAAGTACAGGTACGCCTAGTATTAATTTGTATAAAATAATTGAAATTATGTACGAAATTCTGTTTGGATGCCGTATTTACTAAGGTAATTTGAGAAGAAATAATTCAAAGGGAGAGCCTTCTTTTCTAAAATAATAATATATATATTTTTACTTCCTCACGTGTTTTACAATCATTCTCTAACAGGGTGTCGTGATACTTCAAGTTGTTTATCATTGGTTAACTGCTTGAACGAGCGACTGTGTTAGATACAGTAAGAATAATTTAAAATTGTGTGAACGTTTGGTAAGATTAGGTTAGCTATATTAAGATCACTTTACGATGGTAAGGATGTTTGGTTAGATAAAGTTACCTACGTTTTAAATTGGTGATTCCCAACCACTTATAGACCGTTCAAATAAATATGCAGAATTTTAAATATAAACTGACCTGACCTAACTATTTATCTATAATATAAATGTATTTTCAAGTAGTGAACTTAACCAACCATGTACGTTATTTTAAAGTGTTTTAAATGTAACTAACCTGGCCCAACCGACCAGTTTTACAATTCAATATTTGTAGTACTGTACCTATATATATATTTACTGTTTGTTCAATTCTGGAAGACCACAGCAATTGGGCATAAGCTTGGTTTGCAAGCATTTTACTCTTATTTCTCTCTCTTTTCTCCTCTGTTTCAATACACACTACCATCAATATTTTCCCCCCATTACGTTCTCCTCTCCCATCCACTTCTATGTTTTCCCTCACAACTCTATTCCCCAGTTCTCTTCATAAACCTCCCCCCCCCCACCAGTCCAACTAGCTTCTCCACCTGCTTTCTCCCTCTTGGGCTCTTCCACCATTTATTTCCATCATCAGATCTGTGGGGCTTGTAAAATATTCTCCTATTTTTATGTGTATTTAACTCCACACTACTTTCGCCTACCTATATGTTCTCCTATGTATCCCCCAAGTTCTCTCTCCAGCACTGCTGAGGCATACTCCAGCAGGGGTGCACCATGGTGCTATAGGCCTTTTCTTCTATATAGCTGCTCCCCCTCCCCATATTATTCCCAATGCCTGCTCTTCTTGACCGTCTTCTCCACTTGCTCCGCCCTTGCAGCACTGCCCTTAGGCATTTGTAGCTTTTTGCCTCACCTATCTCTTGACCCCTGAGTCGGTAGATCCTCATACTCATTTTTGGTTTCTTGGTAAATTTTACCACGGCTTTGTTTTGCCCACATTTATCTTCATATCATTCCTCTCTACCCACTCTCTCCTGTTTCAATGGTAAACTGCTGGTAAAATACTTCAAGTATTTCAACTCCCTCTTAGGAGGAAATTCTTAATTGGTAAATTATGTGACTTACTTTGTTGAGTAGTGCTTATTCTAGGGGGTGGCTGTGTATGCATGATTATATGGTAACTGTGTGAAGTCTTTTTTTTTAGTCAGCTAATTGTTGAGCCATATAAGACGCCCAAAACTTGGCTGAAGTGTAGTGTTTGCATTTTGGAAACAAGTTTTAATTTACTTTTTTTTATGAATGTTACTGTGTTTAATATTAAATATTCTAATTCATACTTGCTAACTGTAATCATGTTATCAAGCACTATTTTAAGTGTAATAGTATGGTAATGACAAGGTTAAAAAGTGATTTCAACTACATCATAGCATGCCGTCTTCTGACAATTCCTAGTTTATGAAATAATGATATACCTAAACGTATCTTTACTGAACGCTGTTGTTAATCTTGCTGCTTATGAGGATTTCCAGTATATTTGTTTATTGTATCCCTTCCTGTGAGCTTCTCGATGACTACAAACCTGCCAGGCTCGTTATTTGCTGCTGCACACGAAGCTGTTTCTGTGCTACTGCTCATGCTATGATGGCATGTAGTAGTGATAACCTCATTTTTTCATAAACCATAGTGTAACAAAAGCATGAAGGTTCAAACAAATGTAAACATATTGCATGTTCCTTATAGCATATATATAATGTAATAAAATATTGCAGGTGCAATATTTATAGATCTCAAAAAAGCATTTGCTACTGTACATCACAACGTCTTGTTACAAAAACTATAAGTAGCCTAGTATCTGTAATAAGAGGAATTGCCAAAAAAAATAGTTTGCTAGTTATCTTAGTAAAAGGAAGCACTAGGCTATGGAAGGGACAGCGAAGAGCTGGAAATTACTTATGGGTTGCCTTAGGGTTCAGTCTTAGAACCATTTTTATATTTGGTATACATTAATGAACTTTGCCACTTCATGATCTACTGTCCTTGTGTGCTGATGATGCAGGCCTTTTTTAAGTTATTCTTCTAATGCAACTTACAACTAGGTTGTGTTAAACGTTTAACGCTCCTGGGGAGGGGGAATAGAAAGAGACAGAGCGAGAGTGAATGTGTTTTGCTATTGTAAGGAACTAAGTAGAGAGTTAGAAAAAAATATAAAGATTCTGACAGTTTGTAGTATCGCCATATTTGTTTCAATTTTCAATACCCTTTTTGTATATTACAATTTTAAATGCAGAAAAAAATCATGTTTCATAGACACATAAATAGTGAGTGTGTGTCATTTCTCTATGTCCACAAGGTCTCGCCGCGTCAATTTTCACCTTGGGGCGAACCTGTCTGCTTAGTTAAATAAACAGCTTTTATCGTTGAATGATTTCATGATTTATTTTTTTAGTTTGATTTGATACAATATGATTTCACTAAAAATCAATTTCTACTCCTTCCTATTTTCATTTTCACATTACGAAGTTTCACTTCTTCCGCGCGGAGGGACTCCGCGCACTATTTTTGCATGCAATTAAAAACTATTTTTTTAATGATGCCAAAGAAGTATAACTTCTCACACGCGTACCTAAGTACACGCACCCATTTTTTGCACAGCAAACTAATATAGTCAATTATTTGAGATAAGTGTTCTGTATCATGTATCCAAGATTATCCCTTTATCCTGATGGCATGATGTTGTATGATTGATCCTGTGGTACATGATGCTTGCTGTTTAATTTAGTACATCAAAGATCCTGTATATTTAACAAAAATATTACAATACAAACAATGTTAGGCAGTAAATAAAAAGTAATTTTCAGATCTGATAATACAATCATTATTCATTGTTACATCACAATTTTTGTTGTATCCAGGATCAAAGGATAGACTTGGATACGTGATACGAAACTTTTATCTAAACAAGCTACATGACCATATCCTAAGTTACATCAAATACCATGAACTCTTTTAACTTAACAGTAGAGAAAACACCATTAATACAGAAACTAAATGTTGCTAAGTATCTAAGTTTGCTAATTGACAACAACTTAAACTGGGCTGCCGGTATAAGATCTATTAAAACTAAAATAGGTATTCCTGTTTTTTAATCTGTATCTTACACCATCTAAAATCAAGTGAACCACACTGTATCTGTAATAGTGTATAGGTATTATGCATTAATTCATCCACATCTCTAATATTTGTGCACAATATGGGGTCATGGTTCAAAGGATATGATAAATGAATTAAAAATATTACAAAAGCGAGCTATCAAGATGTTGTACAGGCTGCCCTTCACCACGTCCTATATGTACACTCTTTTTAACTGTAAAAAAACAACCAATTCACCTAGCCAGCATAATTTATATGTATTATGTGTATAAAATTATTAATAAGCTAATTCATGGTAGTACCAATTATTTAAAAAAAAAACTATTCATGTACATAACACAAGACAAGCTGGAAATATCCATTTAGTTGCTTTTAATACAGCTAAATATGGATCTTCTAATGTCACAGTCAGAATAACCAAACTTTATTTACAATAACCTGCCAAAAAATATCAAGCCATGAAACCTGTAAGTACATATCTTCAATTGTTGAAAATATGCGTATGGGAGATTATTATGACATGAATGCATAGTGATGTGTAGAACAATGTCCATTTCCAATCCAAATTCCATCATCGCCACAACTTTAGTATGAGATTAACATTTAAGTCAATTACAGGACCTACTTGATGGAGAACAACTGGAGTAGATGAATAAGCACTGCTTTATTGACTGAATTCCAGAGAAAGAAGTTATACCTATTTTGTGACAGAATTCTTGGAAAACAAGCTGTTCTTATTTTGTGTCTTTGAACTCATAACAAGCAATTTATTGACAATAGCCAAACAACTATACTTTACCTAACTTATTTCATGCTGATTTTGAGATTTATTTTTGTTGATTATACCCCACTCTCTTCCTACCAAGCCACTGTTTTTTACCAACACTGGGCTAAACAGAGCACTATCACCAGAAGTCCCCAGTAGTAGTAATTTGAGGGGAAAATTTCATGCTCCTGTTTGCCATAACCGTGAACTGTGAAATAATGTTTTTCAAATGGTGTCTCAGTGCATAGTCATACACACCATAAAATGGTCTCTGCAAGGTTCTGTTAGAATCCTTTATTTTTGTTGTATTATTCTAGGTCAGCTATTGGAATGGTTAATGCTGCATTATCATTATTCCTTTCAGAAAATATGTAATTTTTTTTATGAAAATAGTCAGGAAATGTCAAGGAAATTCTTTTGTAGATTTATCTTACGTGGACACCCTGGCTATGACTTTATGTAAGTTTTTGGACATACGCCATTGCTTAGCACATTTATGTCTGTAAAAGAAAACTACAATTAAAACCACAAATGACAAAAAACACACAAATTAAGCAAAAAAATTGCTGTTGTCAGGATTTAACACCACACAATAAAATCCTGACAACAGCAATTTTTTTTGCTTAATTAGTTTGTTTTTTGTCATGTGTGTTTTTTTTTTGTAGTTTTCTTCTACAGACATAAATGTGCTAAGCAATGGCGTATGCCCAAATACTTACGTCGAGTCATTCACTCCCGTTGCACAAATCTCTCAAAGATAACGCCCTGGCTGTGTTGGGTAGCCTCAGGAACTGGCGAGTCCCCGGCTAGCACGGTGTGCATGTGGGTTCAGGTGTCCCTGGTGGTCCGGGACGAGGTGGAGCCATGCCACCGGGCCGGGGTCAACTCCCTGCAGTTGGACGCCCAGCTGCAGCGGCTCTACTCGGCGGGCCGCGACGGCATCGTGCGCATCTGGAACTGCAAGAGCATGAAGGAGCCCTACCTGCAGTCCATGGAGCACCACACCGACTGGGTCAACGACATCGTGCTGTGCTGCGGCGGCAAGAACCGTGAGTGCTCCGTGCTCTGCCCTCGCCTCTGTCCGGCCGCCCGGGACCGAGTGCTTGTGACGACAACGGCCTAAGTCATTCCACACAAATAACGGCAATTACTGAAAATGAGAAAACATGAGCTTGGCTATTTTCAAATCCAAAGTGGTGACCGTATATATTTTATCACATTAATTTTTGCTGGAAAAAAAAAAAAACAACCTTTGTTTATAACATATTTATTTTCCTACATTACATTTAAAATAAAAACTTATGTTTATAAACATGTTTATTTTCCAACTTCACAGATTCCTACAAAAAATTACAGGAAAAAAAAGTTTGCTACTTAATGTACTTGATAGGTTTTTTTATTTGGTGACAAAATATAAACATTCAAACTATTGGGGATGCAATTTAATAATTTTTATTTCCGTTGGTGAAACATTTCTCATTCAATTTTAGTAATAAGTAAAGTTCTATCATTACCAAAACCACAAATTAATCTTATCAAAAGAAATAAACCAAATGTTGCTTTTGTTTTATAACTGTTGAGGTTATTAGAAAGGTCTCTTAATGTGTACATTTCACATAACCTACCTTTATGGTTGTGGCCAGTAATTAATTGAGGCAAGCTATTAGGCAGCATTATTACAAAGAACGTTTGTTTCTCTAGATATTTTTGTTTAAGATAATGAAACCTAACTTATTTTACAAAACATTAGCTATTTTTCTTCATAGTCGCCATACAAATTTAAACATTTGTCATAGCTTTTCTATGCCTTTTGCATACTCAGTTACCGCCAAGTTGTTGAACCAGCCATTAACATTTTCATTCAGTTCGTTGTCACTTCCATTGTGGTTCCCGGCCCTAAAATCCTTCAATTTAGGGAAAAGATGGTAATCAAGAGTTGAGTTCGGCTGTCACAACTGAAGGTCGGCCCGAGCATTCTTCATCATAAACATTTGTTCGCCTGCAATTAAACATGATGCACCATTTTTTTAACTGACACATCATTCATCACATTACCATAAATCGTGGTTATCTGTCTGTAAATTTTGATATGGCTGACATTTTTTTGCATTCTTCCTCCTTCACTCTGGTCCATTTTCTCCTCTCTCCTGCTCTCTAACCATCTGCTCTACCCACCTCCTCCCTGGTCTTCCTTAGATACTGGGGAGTATTTCAGCAATAACTGATTTTAATGTCATAAGAATGGGAAAACCATCACGTTTTGAGGTTACACACTCACAGTCTTGTGAAAAGTTATGCTACTTCTGTTGTGTTCCAGTGATATCGGCAAGCTCGGACACAACGGTGAAAGTGTGGAATGCGCACAAAGGTTTCTGCATGTCCACGCTACGCACCCACAAGGACTACGTGAAGGCTCTGGCGTATGCACGGGATCGCGAGCAAGTGGCGTCAGCAGGTTTGGACAGAGCCATCTTCTTGTGGGACGTGAACACGCTGACCGCCCTGACTGCAAGCAATAACACTGTGACAAGTGAGTACTTGTTATAGCGCTCCACAGTTGTAGCTTCAGACTAGTTGTAGTTGTAAATACCATGTTAAAACAATTGGAATGAAAATTAATAATTATTGTATCATACACTTATTAACCCTGTTAGTGCCAAAGTCCGATAAATCGGCCTTGCCTTGTTGTGCGAGAATTGCCAGGGCCGAAAAATCGGCCCGATTTTTTTTCCGTTTTCAAGACAGGTTTTTGTTACTAGTAGCGCATTCTACCTTTGTCTAATGAAGTGTCCTACTATCTAGTTCCTTTTTCTGAAAACAGGTAGCGTATGTGCCCTACTATTTAGTTCTTTTTTCTCACAACAGAGAGTATGAGTGTCATACTGCTGGACATCGCACAGCGTAAGAAACCGCGTTTTGCTGCATTTTTTATTCTAAAGAAACACTTTTCCTTTTGAAAAAAAAATTGTTTCTTTTGTAAATTCTTTATTTTAATTCTTTTATATCATGAAACTATTTTCCAGAAATTTCTACAAATGTATTTTTTTCAAAGTTATGACAACAATGGTTCATTTATGTAAACGATATATGTAACTACCAGTTTCGTGGATATTACAAATTGCGTAGGATTTTATACCGTTGGTTATTCTGCGTTGAAAATTATTATTGTAGTAGTCATAGTAAACACGTTTTCCCGCATATTTCTCAGTGGAAAGTGATGTTACTCTGTTTCAAACTAATATTACCGCGAAACTTTGTGCGATCAAGGCTTTTGTTCTCGTTTTCATAATAATGTCTCGGAAAAGAAGTTACATTGCGGGTAAAGATGACAAAGAAATGCTCGACTATTTTTATTCGCTCGATAGTGATATTTGTGAAAGTGATACAACAAGCGACAACAATACAAGTACTGATGAGGAAGAGCATTTACCATCTACTTCAAACACACTGAGACTTACTCCTGTGGCTGCGAGTAATTATATTCCAGGCAGTGCATCACTTTGTACGAATTCAGGCGATAGTTCAAGTGATTCGACGGATGAAAATGAACAGACTGACGTAAATAATATAATCTGGTCTTCTTGTGAAAACTTTTCACCACCAAAACACAACATACCCCAGTTTTTAGAAAATGCTGGACCAAAACATTTACCCCCTCGAAATTCGAAGCCCATAGCATATTTCCAGCTAATGTTTACTTTTTCCTTACTACAGCTTCTTGTAAAGGAAACCAATAGATATGCTCAGCAGTTTTTATCACAGAACAAGGGTAAATTAGGTACAGGTTCAAGAGCTATTTCTTGGAAAAGAACTTCAGTTGTTGAAATGAAAGCATTTGTAGCATGTATAATAAATATGGGCCTCATAAAAATGCCTACACTTTCCTCATATTGGTCTACTGTTCCATCTCGCAGCATGCCATGGTTTCGAAAAATGTTTTCTCGCAATAGATTTCAACTACTTCTAAAATTTTTCCACCTATCGGATAACAAAAACCTTGGTCTACCAGGCGAATCAAACTATGATCCAGAAGGAAAATTCAAGCCAATTATTGTCCACGCAAATAATGTTTTCAAGCACCACTTCACTCCATACCAAATGCTGAGCATTGATGAAAGTTTGGTCGGAACAAAGAGCCATACGTCATTACTTCAATACCTTCCCAACAAACACCACCATAGATGGGGAATAAAATTTTGGATGCTTTGTGATAGTACTGTCAATTACTGCATGGGATTTTATGTATACCGTGGTGCTAAAGATCAATTAGATAAGACTAGCATAAAACTATATGGTCTTGGGTACACTGTGATAATGAAGCTATTATCAGGTGTGAATTTACTACGAAAAGGTTATCACATTTTTGTTGATAATTTTTTTACAAGTGTACCAGTTGCACAGAAACTCTATTCTGAAGGGACTTACCTTACTGGCACTGTTAGGCGGAACAGGAAGCATCTACCAGCCGAATTACACAGGCAAAATAAATTTCACATTGGGGAGAAAAGGTATTTCAAAAGTAATGAACTGCTGTTTTTGGCATATCGCGAAAAGAAATCTCAACCAAAACCAGTAATTTTACTATCAACAAATGGAAAAACAGATGTTCAGTGTACTAAAAAACGGCACGGACTAGAGAGAGTGCGTGAAAAACCAGAAATCATTCACAAATACAATAAATACATGGGTGGTATAGACACAAGTGATATGATGCTGTATTGTTATCTCGACGAAAGAAGGTCATTGAAATACTGGAAAAAAGTATGTTTCAATATATTTGGCCGTATGGTACTCAACAGTTATATTTTGTACAAAATGAATACAGATGGTAACATTCTGACAAGATATGAGTTCGTCTCTGCTGTAGTGGACAGTCTCGGGAAAGAGTGGCTAGAACAGCAACACCAACAACCTGGTGACACTAACGAAAGTGTGGCGTCATCAGGAATTCTGAAACTGCCATTGAAGAAAGAAAAAGAATGTTGTGTTTGCAGTGTATCGAGTAAACGTCAGGGAGGAAAAAGAAAGCGTTCAAGGACAGTTTGTGCAAAATGCCATAAAGGATTGCATGGTGTTTGTTTTAGTAAACACAGCTGCTAGGACCAGTGAATATGTATTTGACTATAGTTGTGATGGATTTATCGTTGTTGTTATCATGAAATACCAATTAATTTTATATTTTTAATTGAAAAAAATGTGATAATGCAAAATGCTGATCAAACCAAGACAATATTTTTCTTCTAAAATTTGAAAGTCAGTTTCACCTAAATTTGTATAAAGGCATACAATAGCAATGCATAATTTTTTTAATTAAATCGTTTACTTTTTAAGTACATTAATAACAGACTTATAATTATTAAAAAATTATAAGGATTCAAAATACACTATATAGTTGGAGTTACGCTAAGAAAAGATTTCATTTGTATTGTCACACAGTTAGAAAAGCAATGTTTTTTTTTTTTTTTTTCAAAAAATTATTTTTAGAATAAATATTGGAAAAAATTACATTACTATTATACTATCATATAGAAAAACAATTAAATATTTTAAAAAAATTCAAACCAAAGAATATTACTGTCAAAACTTCTCCCTATCCACATTACAATCCATAAAAAATTTTTAATAATTATTTTTTTTTAATTTAAAAAACAACAAAAATAAAATAAGATGAAAATTTTTATGTTTAAACATGAGAAGTGACAGAAGAAAACATTTATCTATAAACAGTAAAAATTTCATAGTTATAACAGTAAAGGTTAAAAAGTTATTAAAATTAAACTCTAGAGATGCAATTTAGTTAAAAATGACCTGGCACTATTAGCACTACCATCCTAGCAGAGGCTGGCACTAAGAGGGTTAATTGTGTTTATAGAACTTGATTTCATCCTTTCTTGTAACATTAATAGGTTATATTCATTGAAACATTAAACAAGCAAATAATAAACTAAACAAACTTATCTGAAGTGTTTAAACAAATACTAACCTGCAATAACATAAGATAATACTAATACGCTTATATTGTAATAATTTTTTAAAGTCATAATACAAACTATCAGAACACAAACTTTAGTGTAAAGGGCAAATTTGATGAATTTGGTTGAAATTAATATAAACACTAATTGATGCATATTTGAAACTAGAAATGCATCTTTTTTGTTTTGTTTTAAAGTCTGTGCTGTATTTACATTTTAAAAATAAGTGTTTACAGCTTATGCCACCATGATGTAACGGTAAAGTGCTTCCTCATTAATTTGGCTTCACATAACTTATAGGTATGTATAACATTTTGCCAGTTTGTTATAGATGAATACAATAAATTACTACTAGTAGATAGTAAATATTATTATTTAAATTATTTAGTGACATAAAGCTGAAACAAAGTAACCAAATTTTTAAAGTAATGTAGCACATACCTTTTTTGCATGCTTGATTTTAAAACTGGTCTTGGGTCATGGGTAGGCCTGTGTGAATATAAGTTTTTTCTTTTTTAGTTTGAATAGTTGGAATGAAGATTAGAAGCCCATTAAAAATTAATTTTTTGCATATGAAAAATCTATAGGGAAAGAAAAAGTAAATGTGTAGTGTAGTGGCTTCTGGGAAATTAGACAAATAATACTAAAGTGAAAGGTTGGTTAGGTTAAGCCAGCTACAATAATAATACCTAAGATTTTGTTAAAATATTTAAATTTTGAAAGAAATATACATATAATATTTAGCTATGCAGCTAATCTAACTTAACTCTAACCAACCAACATTTTATTAAGTTCAGTTCCTATCCGGCATATATTCCAGACATGCTATTCTACATATTGATCCAGAAAATTTTCTTGAACAGCAAAATATTGTAAAATCTGAGCCATTTAATGAAAAATGTGAAAGTTCTTTTATGCTGTTTTCCCAAATTAGTGATAGAATGAGCACATATTTACTTATTTAAACCCTAGCTATTCACACGTTTTCATTGCTAATGGCAGGCAGATAAACTGTATTTGTGTTCAGCAATAAAATAAACAATATGATATCCAAAACCATTATTCCCCCCCTTATACAGCAAGTAAGCTCTACTGTGTCGCATGGTGTTAGATCGATTGTGACTATCGATTCCTATGCTGTTGAAACTATGGCATTCACTTCTTTTAATGGCTATCGCAAAGGAGTGTCGGTGTTGTGTAGTGCTGTAGTCCATGGTTGTTGACATTTATCTATTTTTTCCGTTAACTGTTTAGCGAGACAGTAGTGAAAAAAAACTTTGAATACTTGTTCCATGTTAAAAATGTGCATATTTCTCATTTTTTTGATTAAGTCTCATTAAAACATCAAAATAAGGTTATTTGTAGCACACAAATGACTTAACCTCAACAGTGAATGTTGGTGGATGACAAACTCAAGAGGTATCCTGTGACAAATATTCGTAAGCAAACAATCATTTGTTATTTTGAAGTGTTAATATTTGAGGTCGCATTGAATATCAATAATAAACTATCTGTATTAAAAAATTGGAATATTCTCACGTGCCTAGTCATGGGTATGCGGAGAAGTGAAGGGCAAGGGATTCATAGGCCATCGGAGATGATCAAGGAGCCGGAGTGGAGGGGGGGGGGGGTGGTTGCAGGGGAGGAGAGAGTTAATGCTGTTAAGGTTTCTAGGGTGTTAAAAGGAGAGCGGGCTGGGGAAGGATGGGAACTAGGTTGTGTAGAGGTGTAGAGGAGGGTACAGAGGTAATGGTGTCCATGTGTGGAAGATACAGAGAGAGTGGAGACGACCAGAAAGAGGGAGGCACTTGTTCCTGGTGAGGATAGGCCGGGAGTGTAATTGCCTGGAGGAAAAAGTGTTGAAAATGAATGTCGTGAAGGACCTGCGGAGAAAGTTTAATGTGGAGGGAGAGTGAAGTCGGAGGATGATTCCTTGTCACTGGGTGAAAGCCCAATATTAATGCAAGCAGATGTAAAAATTTAAAATGGAAGTGACACTGTAGACAAGAATAGGCTGTCCCGATACCAAATCTTTTTTAGCGGATACAGGCCGATATTGGATACCAATTCCTGTTATCAAATAAAAGCCGATATTCAGATCTCAGCTGCGTTACAAAGTATTTGCATAGGTTCTGGAGGTATTAGAAAAAATAATACTGAAGTCGTAAGTGCACAATTTTTTTAAAAATATTTTGTTTAAATATTTGAGAAAAATATCCTCTAAACATGTTCTCTATGTTCAGCCAATTCGTAAATGTGGCATTATGAATTCATAATCCTATCATATAACGCATTGATGCGCACCACCACCAAAACAGCCCAACTCACATATGCCTGACTATGAATTATAATAATTTTTCACAATACATTTGAACATACAAATATAACCACATGAAAGAATAAAATGCAAAATTTTATCATTTGTAATAAACAATTAACTCTCAATTTCATAACACGAATACTTATAAGAAAATAGAATTGCTGGCAGAATTCAAACTCCAAACAATTTACTTTCATCTTTCAAAGGATATTTTCACTGCACTTTGTAAATACTTTTGACGTGACAACGTCTAATAAATCGATGAATGCCGGCTGCACGCACGAAAAAGTGTCCCATTACACACATTGTCCCATTACGCTGTGGCCCATTACGCTCATTGTACGCTTGCACCGTATCTATCTCTCTTCCACTCGATTGGAACAACCATCGATTTGACTTTTTCGAGGCACATTAAACTTGAAACACTCCCATTTGATTCCTACTTTTCCTGTCATCGTCCTATCCTTAATAGAATAACACAAATTGGAAGAAGTTAAATAGCAAACATGTATAAAAGTTATAGTTAAAATAATCTCTTCGTTAAAGTAATAAACATATTTGAATTAATGAGTGAAAATAAAAGTAAATTTATCAATTAAATTGTAGATTTAATTTCACTCCTTCTTTGTGTCCATCCAAAATAGTGATAATTCAATAAAAATGATTCAATTTTATTCATGAAAGTATGCAATCATTTCATCAATGTTTTGTTATGACGTTGTCACGTTAAACTATCGTCCGTAAACCGACTTTACAGACAACCAATTTTTTAAATATAATATGTGCAGAATAGTTATTACATTTTACTATCTTGTTTCAGCGTCGTCCTTGAATGGCAACAAAGACTCGATATACAGCCTAGCCATGAACCCGTCTGGCACGGTGATAGTGAGTGGCAGCACGGAGAAGGTGCTGAGAGTGTGGGACCCGAGAACCTGTGCTAAGCAGATGAAATTGAAAGGTGAGTGTTCGTCCAGACTTCACTCTAAATGTTGCATGCATAATACCCAGTAATACTAAAATGCCAGTGTATGATTTTGGATGTAGTGAAAAGAGTGAGTTTGCGATGGAATCATTATTCAGAGGCTTTGATTTAATGATTTTTTTTTTAGTGTTGCCTTCATGAAAAGCATTTGAGAGCGCCGGTAACTTGCAGTGTCTGCAGAAAGGCAAAAGTACTTAGCTGTCTTGCTGTTTCAGATGGTGGTATTTATCTCTCAAACTTGCGAATGGAAACTATAGTCCTACGGGAGTTGCAAAAAGTCATGCTCCAAATCCAAGGCTTGTTTACTGATCATTTAAATACAGCTTGCGTGTTTGTGAGTGTGAATGTACGTTGATCTGGAAATATGTTATGATTTAAGGTCCAGTCACTTGTCACTTCCAGTCGCTCTGGGGCTATTGAGTAAACTACACTTAGTTATATAGTAGATTATTTGAGTTTATAAGTTTTAACTTAATTACATATTGACTTTATTATAGTTTATAAGTTTTAATGTAATTACTTATTGACTGTTTTTCAACTTACAGATATACACTATTGCAGAGTCTTTGTCAGTCAGAAAACTAAGATTAAAACTGAAAAATATTTTAAATATGTAGTGAATATGTAAAAAAAAAACACAGAAAAGAAGTCAGTATTAGCTATATTATCAAACAAAAATAAGTAAGGTATTAAGTCATTAATTAGTCTTACAAGGCAAACAACTGAAAAAGTGAAACAAGAACATACATAATAACTGACAACAGGCAAACAGTTCTGCATGACTCAACAAACACAGCCACATGAGTACAGTGGGAAAAAATTAATGTATGTAATAGTTTTTAATGCTAGTTATATTAATAAGATTTTGTATCAACTCTGACTGTTTTTTCTTCTTCAAGTTTATGTACAATTACTCTTCTTACAATTGCTATGTTAAGTCACATTTAACAGCTGTGTTTCAAAATTATTTGATAAAAGTTTTTCTATAACATATAATACTGGTTTGCCAAGGTGATCTGCCAGTAGCAGTCAAAACAAGCACTTGAAACAAGTAGAGGTGCTATAGTCAAAGTAAATTTTGATGTTAGGTAAATCCATTGAATTTTAAGTGCATCAAGGCCTTTTGGAACTGAAGAAATTTTTTTTAGAATTTAACGAAAATTTAAAAACTGGAAAAATGCAACAATTAATACAAAATTATAGGTAAGAGAAAAAATTAAAGACGTGTCTTCAGTCACTGTTATGTATAAGGCACTGTCTCACTAACAGCAATGAACGCTAGTGGCAAGTACTGGAAACTCTTAAGCTTTGCATATGGTAGATAGTCGGATGCATC
The DNA here is from genome assembly GCF_032445375.1 of Bacillus rossius redtenbacheri. Lineage (NCBI taxonomy): Eukaryota > Metazoa > Arthropoda > Insecta > Phasmatodea > Bacillidae > Bacillus > Bacillus rossius. Next base: position 12,125,564 of record NW_026962012.1, on the reverse strand, counting down.
TACGGAGGTTAGTACAGTAAACTTCAGATATTCCAGATCAACAGACGGTATACACCTTTATCGATCTGCGCTAAGTTGTAGAGAAAATACGTGTCCAAGATGGTGATTGGCTGCAAATATTTTTCAGCAGAAACATAAGGATGAACATTTCAGTGCAAACATAGACCAAATATAATTAGTCTATCAACCTAAGTACCTAACTAAAAATATATATTGTTACGAGCGCGCTTGGCTGCAGTGCTTGGCGTCGCCGCACTCGTTCGGCCTGTCTGCGCCCCCTTCCACCCGCATCCTCTCCCTGGTATCTCGTGTCATACTATCTCGCTACATCCTGACCGTCGCAGCGCGCACCTGCCTCAGATCGGGTTACTTAAAAGAGGCCGCACTGCGGAATAAAAGGACTCAGACGCCTTTATCGGCGTTCTTAGAGCAGCCACCGCGTCCTTCGAGGACTCACGATGCGTTTCTGGGCATTTCGACGGCGAAGGTCGCGAGATATCTCGGAGACATGCCCGATTGTTCTGGATGGGAACCCAAGGGCTATTTAAGGAGGTTGGGCCGACCTTCGAGTCAGTCAGAGAGGGAGACTGAGTGAGTTCTCCCGCGGCGGAGATCCGGGCGATAGTGCCGCGGGTGCGGCAGAGTGGCGAAGTCCTTGGACGAAGGTTCCAGGGCAGTCAGTCAGTCAGTCGGTGACTGAGTGAGTTCTCCCGCGGCGGAGTTTCCGGGCGATAGTGCCGCAGGTGCGGCAGAGTGGCGAAGTCCTTGGACGAAGGTTCCAGGGCAGTGAGTGAGTAAGTTCAGTGGAGTCGGGAGTTTTCCCGCGGCGGAGTTTCCGGGCGATAGAGTCGCGGGCGCGGCGGAGTCAGTGAAGTTCCGAGTGAGGCGTCGTGTGGGATCTCGGCGAAGGGTGTGACGGCGGCGGCGGAGTGCGGCGACGGAGTCCCGCGGCGGAGACCCACGAGGGGTGCTGCGGTCAGAGTTGCGCCGGAAGTGCGGCCCAGCGAGGTGTGTGAAACGAGTGACTGGGGAATTGGCATTTCTTTAAGTGTAGTTAATTATTTGCCAATTTAGAAGATTATTTGTAAGTGACAAGTAGTGGTAATAAATAAAACTGTGTGTGTGAAATAAAATCTATTAATTGGGCTATCCTTTACGAACCCGCAGGTAAATCGTAACAATATATATATTTGTAGGAGGGGTCCGGGCTATGGACGGACCTACCTGCATTTCAGGCCGAAGCCAATTGGTCTAGTAATGCTGGTTTTTTTTTTTGACCGTAGCTAAAACATTATAGCTTAAGTTTGCTTAGTTGGCTTAAGTTCGTACATTCCTAGGTGATGTCTGAATCAGGCTTTCCGGACTGTTGAATTCTGAACTGTCTGAATTCTACTGAATGAGACTTTAATTTCAACTTGTGGTTATTCATTAAAAAAAAAATTAATAAAGGTGTTGGTACATTAATGTCCAAATTATATGCTATTTTTCAAATAAACTTACCGTGTTTTCTCGCGTAATTGTCGCACATTTTATTCTAAAATCAAGTTTGAAAAGTAGGGGTACAACAATTATGTGAGAATTTTTTTTTTTGATAAAGTTATTTATGAAAACAAAACCAATTCATGGAAAGTACGTTTATTTAAAAAGTGAAGTTTAACGGAGCACGCCAAACAATTTAAATTAATAAGTTCTGCAACAAAAAACTGTCTTAACTTTAAATAGAAAAACCAAAACTCTGACGCGAACGCAAGCCACTTGAATCTGTGACGTGAACTAATGTGTCGTAGTACATACTTGCCACGAAAGAGTGCGGGCTATCAAATGTAGTTAACTCGGCTGTTGACAGAGAGCACGCGTTGCATGAATCGGCGAGATATCGATATTCGACTACGTGTACGTGCTCTATCCGGGAAGCAACATAACTAAACACGAACAATACCAACTAGCGCTTTCGACATTATTGTAAATGGTACATACAATGCAAACGAATAGATAAAGGTAATAACGTTTAAAAAGTCCTTAAAAGAAAAATTTACAAGTCAGACAACTTCGTATTTCCATTAATTAAATAAGTACAGTGGAACCTCGTTACTATGAGAGCTGACGATGGCGGCAAAATTTCTCGTAACGAGTACTTGTTATAACTGAATATAAAAAATTAAAGTCAAGTTAGATTCTGGACCGTAATGCAGTCTTTAATTTCAAACCCTAACTATAAAAACTGTGCACTATAGTGAAAAAAACGTGTTGAATAAATGTTGTAGCAAATTAAATTACGAATAGAAAATGTCTCTATGGAATTTTTTGTATCTACAACTGTTTTTGATTTAATCGCGAATGAAATGGCCTGATACAAAGACCGACGCCGCCGTTCATGTCCACGAAGGGAGGGCATGTAAAGCAGTGGGGAAAAAAAAGGAGCGAAGGAAGAAAGGAAGGGTGTTAGCTGGTCTATTTTTAGATTTACCCCTCCGCCGACTTAGGAGAGGAAGCAACTGGCGGTCAACAGACAGAGAGGGGGAGGGAAAGAAAGAGAGAGTGCATGTTGTTTGTCACTAGTCCTTCCTCTCCTGATCATTGCGTTACTTACTCTATGGCTTATACCTTCTAAGGACTCAGTCCGTCTGGCACCCGCGTAACCACGCAGCTGTGTTTACTGCGTGAACATTATTTTTTCAACTGACGGTGTTTTTCCTATTTTGAAGTTGCCATTCAAATCACTCGTACTTACGAAAGGGCCAACAAGGGCGCACTCGTATTAACTGGTTTAATTTGGTATGATTTACGTAGTCAAACTGACAGTGCATTACAAAAGTGTCGTAAAAACGAAGGTCTCGTAGTATTCCGTACTCGTAATAATGAGGTTCCACTGTAAGTGGTAATGTCCGAATAAATATTAGATTTCTACTTTAAAATACATTGTTTTATACGGAAAAGATACCTACACAAAGCGCTTGGCATCAAATAGTAGGACCAAAAACAACATGCGACATTTACGCATGAAGTTATTTTTATCCCAATTTTGACGGCCTAAAATATAGGTGCGACGATTACACGATAAAAGAGGGTAATTAGAAATTATATATGTTTATAAATGCCAGTATATGTTTTGGAAACACTCATAACATTGAATGATTTTGATAGAACCCAGGTTGGAATCCAGGTCAGCCATCCTGCTTTTGGTTTTACACAGTTTCTGAAGACACTCCATGCAAATATTGAGATGATTAAGGCCATGTTTAATTCCTTCCCCAAGTTACTTAACTTGTATGGTGTGTGTCCATCTCTAATTACCTCATTGTCAATCAACCTACAACCAAAATTAAAAAAAAAAGCTACTAACCTAATGATGATAAAGGGTTGTGATTGCTCAATTCCCAGGTAGCGACTTGGGGCAGAAGTGCACTGTGCCGGATTTCTACCATTGTTTTGAGCAGTACTCATACATGTTGCATCTGAGCTGGGGCCAAAGTATTCAGTAGTAAGATAAATTACTTGCCTACCAACAAGACCATCTGGGTTCTGCTCCTGGAACGGAGGTTTTTTTTTGCAATTAGGAAACGTGGCAGATGTTGCTGTGAACCTGTGTGAAGTACTTACGTTCCCCCCTCCTGTACTAATTTTGTTAATTCTCTAGTCTCATCTCATCATCCTTCATTATCTCTAACGACTCAATGTCGACAAAGTATTTAGCCATAATTCGTTGATACGTGTGAGCCTGTGTGTACTGTGTATGTAGCATGTCTCAGCCTTAGATTGCAGTGTGTTTTTAAATGGGCATTTACTATCTGATTCTAATCCACAATATCTGCTATTTGCTGTCCTTGTTTCAGTGTGCTATGTTCCCAAATATACCCAAAGAGCACAAAAGTTTTAGACATTACTTTTTAATTTATTGAAAATTTTTTAAAGTTTATCTGAAACATTGTATTTTGTGATGGAAAATTTTAAAATAGAATTCTGGAAATACTTAATATTTTTGTATTTTATTAAGAGCATTATCTGATAATATTCAATTCTTACTTTTAAGAAAACGTAATTGAAAGACGATATCTTGTTTTCAACCGTTTTGTCATAAATTTTTTAATATAAATTAACAAAAAAAATTAGGCTCTGTTTGGGCCTAGCACATAATTAATATAATGTCTTGGTATTTAAAGTGACCAACTGCTACAAATAATTTCTCATAAGTATAATTGATATTTAATCTTTCAGAATGTATACAACTGTAATAATACTGTCAAAAGAGAGACTAATGTACTGTGTTAGAAAAATGCACAAATAGAAATATTAAAAAAAAAAATTTAAACTTATTGTAATCACGGATATATACAAGATTATATTTGTAACATGGAGGAGCCGGGCAGCGTCAATCTGGCTGTGCACTGCAGTGTGAGCGTGAGGCAGGCTGTGGAAGCTGGCGTGCTCGCAGGGCACTCGGACAACGTGAAGGCGCTGGTGATGAACCGGGACGGCACGCAGTGTCTGTCCGGGAGCTCCGACGGCACCATCAAGCTGTGGTCGCTGGGGCAGCAGCGGTGCGTCACCACCATCCGGGTCCACGACGAGGGCGTCTGGGCCCTGCTGGTCAGTGCTTGCTTCCCCCTCGCCGTTACAATCTGTCTGTAGTTTCCTTTCTGAGTGTTGGGCGTGGGACATGCGTGGGTACGCTGTGCTGTTGTTTATGATCCTTCTTAATAATGAACGCTGAGCCAAACATGTTGATGTGAAGTTCATAGGTTAAATATTCTTATTAATTTCCCAACAAACATAATTCAGTAAAGGGAAGGAAAAAAAACAATTCTATTGTAGAGCAAATTTTTGTCAAATTTAAAACGAAAATTTTTGACCAAAACCAATCCCAACACGTGAAACAATTAAGTACAGTAGAGCACCCCTCAACCGGAATCATTGGGGGAAAGTCTATTCCAATTATGGGAAAATTCCTGGTAAGGGGAGTTGCGGTAGGGAGGCAAAGAAAAAAGCCATTACATGCTGCACATATTAACTTAAATGTATAGCCACATTTGTGCTGTAAATATTTTCCAGTTATAAAACCATACAACAAAAAATATGTAGATCTGTTATCTGTTAAATATGTAGTACTGTTTTCAAAACGTAACGGGACCGTGCCGGGTCGTAAAACTCCGGGCTGGTTAAATTACCTTCATTCTAGCAAGCTGGCAAGGGGGTGTTTCTTATCTCTGTGAGTGGGTGCGTGCATGAGCGAAGAGGATGATGAAGAGGGTTCGGGGGAGGTAGTAGGACTACAGCTGTGTTGTGTTCTGTATTTACGTGCTAGTGATTCACACTTCCTGGAGAATGTATAGTCACTGCCACGCATAGTTTACATTTCACATACACAAGAATATAACACTTCAAGCATCTCATTTATAGAGAAATACAGGTAAATGTAGACTGTTTAACCATATATTATCGTATAAATATGTACATAATACATATTTGTACACTAAATTATTGTCTACAAACTGAAAGCATCACACGTTGGAAGTAAATGTTACTCGCTATCACGTGTGTCAGCGAGTATAGTGGGAGTCGGTGTACATACTTTCGGGCCGGCAGGAATTTTCCATTTACTTGACATAGTGAAACAATAAAACTACTTATAGCATAAACATCTTTATAGTAATTCACGTCCGACCCGAAAACCAGCGCTGTATTTACTCAATGCGCGGGAAAGACTGGTTATAATTAGCTCTCTGACAGACGTGCGCGCGCCTACAAGACATGTACAGTCAGGCAAAAGCAGAAATGTTTTGTAAATGTTTTTTAATGTTTTAATTTTTTTGGAAAATTAGTTCCGGATATCGGGAGTTTCGTTTGTGGGAATTACGGTTGAGGGGTGCTCTACTGTATAAATTACAGTGAAACCCCTCAAATTCGAACCCTGGAAATCCAAAATCCCGGGAAATCCAAATAAGTTTTTTTGACAATATTAAGTTTGAAAAACCCATGCAAAAAAGAGAAAATTATTTATTTAGTCATAAAACAATAATATATTCTACATTATAACCTTATTTTACATTATTTGTTGAAAATTAACAAAGAAGTACAGTTGGCATACCTAACAAAGTGTAAATGTGTCTACATACTTATGTCATTCCAGGATTGAAAAACTGTAAAAGTTGGTTATTGAAATTTTTTACGTTAATCACTTTGCAAAAACGATATAACAATAGAAACACACAAAATATCACTTAATCTTTCACTTGAAATCAGTTATCTTCAATTGTCGCGCCAGCGTACCATAAACATGACATTGTTTGGCATGGCTGCTGCGTGTTGTTTTATGAAGCGAAAGGCGATGTCAAGAGCAAAGGCAGCAATGGTATAAGTTACATTGACTGTCGAAGTATCTTCTTCCTCACTGTCACTAACTACATTGCCGTCATGTTGACTTTGGACCAGACTCACTATTTCATGTTCACTGTATTCTTCATTGACATCAACTCTTGTCTACTCCTCTAGACAACCTTCTCCAGTGTCCTCACAACCTGGTACTTGCTGAACAAGATGAAGGAGCTCAGTGTTGTCATCTTGTGTGACATGTGTAGGAACTAAGCCAAAGCTTCTTCCAAGATAATTTAAAATCAAAACATTTATCAACACCGTTCACTTAATTAAAAACTCAACAATAACAACAAATTTGAATAGAAACAAAAACGAACAGCACATAAATTAAGCAGTGACAGGAGACCCGCACAGAACAACAGACTGGAGCTGACTAACTACAAGACTGTTAGGGCAGTGTTCTATTGTTAGCGCAGGCCTGCCAAACGACAATACGGTCAGCTACCTTCCCGCCGCCTGCTCACCAGTCAAGGTCATTAACCTCGCTCGTCGCGTGCCAAAACCAGCCTGCCTCGCTCAATGTACAGTCCTATACCGTAACGAGGGCTAGTTATTACGTTATGGATAGTTTTCAGCTGAACCGAACAAATTGAAATCAGAACAGGCTACAGCCCCAATTAGTTCGGATTTGAGGGGTTTCACTGTAAACATAAATATTAATATTCTAAAAGAGGCATCTATTTTTTGACAATTCATTGGAAACAGAATGACTTGTTTACTTAAGGCTCAATTCTCAGTTTATTGCTATGATTTCAATAATAAATGTACCAGTAAACTATATACTAAAAAGATTTTTGCTGTAATCGGGATGGCTATCCAGCCAGGAATATTGCAAAGTACTGGAATAAACTGTGAGTTTTTTTTTCTAGCAGGAAACCGGGAAGAAACCCATGCGTTTTTAAAAGGCACTGGGAATTATCAGTTTGGCTAGCGAGAAGTAAACGGCTTATTGGAAAAATTCCTCACTTTGCCAACACACTGCATTATGCCACTGTTGTTAATGTCTTACCCTTGGCAAAGACATTACAGAGATGGGATCACCAATAACTAGAGACAAGGTTTTATTGTTTTACTCTCAGGATAATTTTATTTTTAAAACAGAAGAGTTCAGTGTTTTTGATTTTATTTTTCATGAAATCTAAAAAAGATAGCACATTACCAAGCAAATATGACATTTAAATGTTCCATGGTATTAATATCTCCAAAACATTATTATTTTGGCTGGCTGACATGTGATGCACTTTTACAATATGTATTATGATTTGTAATAAGCATTGCTTATAAAAATACAAATATAATAAATCTGTTAGTATTTTGTGTTTTTAAAAATGTATTATCATCATAATGTAAAAATGAATAAGAATAACTAATAACAGTTGCAAAATTGAAAAGAAATAAACTTTTTTTATTTATTTTGCATAGAACGTCATGCTTAATAAAGTACTTTCACTGAATTTAATATTTAAAGGATTATGTTTTTCATTAGAATTAATTGTTTGAAAATGCCAATTACCATGTTTTCTCGCATAATTGTCGCACATTTTATTCTAAAATCAAGTTTGAAAAGTAGGGGTGCGACGATTATGCGGAAAAAAATTTTTTGTTAGGTAAAGTTATTCATAAAAACAAAACCCATTCATGGAAAGTACGTTTATTTAAAAAAAAGGTGGCGTATACAAGGGCACACCAAACAATATTAATAATTCATTAAACAAAAACCATTCTTCAACTTTAAATTAAAAACCAAACTGAAACACGAACGCAAACCAATTGAATTTGTGACGTGAACCAACACGTAACTATTGCTGTAGTAAAAATTTACCATGACAGAATGTGGGCCATCAAATGTAGTTAACTCAGCAGTTGACAGAGAGCGCGCGTTGCATGCAATCAGCGAGATATCGATTTTCGACTACGTGTGCGTGCTCTATACGGGAAGCAACATAACCAAACATGAATGATGCCAACTAGCGCTGGCTACATGTTCATAAGCGGTACACCGCGGCGACGCAGACGATCAGATTAAGTAAATAACATTTAAATAGAACCACACTTTTATCAGATGTCTACTTAAAATTTTTGATAAAAACAGAGGCTATTATTATTGTTATTATTATTATTATCATTATTATCATTATCATCATTATCATTATTATTATTATTAAATTATAATAATTACATTTTTGGAAAACAAGCGCATATTCTTCCATGTATAGTGGTGCAAATAATTTTTTTTTTTTTCTGTATTGCCAGTGTATGTTGTGGTTAGAATTTTCAGAGTTGTGTTTGAACATTTAGTTGCTCATGCAAAAACACTGTCACACATTATTTCTTTATTTTTGTAACGTCGCAACAAAAATAAAACTGCAAGTCTACTTAAATTGATACTATACTAGCTGCACATTGCAATGAAAAAGGCCTCATTACTTTATAAATGGCACCAAGACCAAAACTTTTGTGACTATACACTTATAGGTTTATTAAGGGATACAAACTCCTAAGTTTATGTGGTTTAAAGGTGCATAATTTGCATTGACAATGTAATTTTTTCTCAGTCCGGGAACATATCTGGTCTTAGTACATACGTACCTAGTTGTGTTGGATGTGCTTTGAAAGATGTAGAAATGATACATGGTACTTATCAAATCATAAATCATTACTTGTTTGTTGTGACATTTTTTTTAGACTAATTAATGCTTGGTTGAAAACTATAACTAATTTCTTTAAGGTGAAAGCTAGAGTACTTTGTTCTGTGGTTTTGACAACTGGTCATTTAAGACTTTCACTTGCCGGGCTATTTATTCTTTCTGTTCCCCCACCCTGGAGTTTATATATGGAAGTATTCAGAAATTAATAACAATTAAGCTGTATCATTGATTTTATTACATTGTATTGTTGTTAAGTCTTAATAAAATAAAAGTTTAAATTATATTTTAACAAAAATATTTGGTTAGTTTGTTTGCATCGTCAGGAGCATGATCTTTAAACAGAGTTGCTGTATAAAATATTCTGTGGAAGCTCTATTCCGAGTGCTGTTTGTTTCAGACGACGGATTCGTTCAGCCACGTCGTGTCTGGGGGCAGAGACCGGAAGATCTACATGACGGACATACGTTGTCCGGAGAGGCATGTGTTGTTATGTGAAGAGACAGCGCCTGTGCTCAAGATGGTCATGACACCGGACCAGAATTCTCTGTGGGTGGCAACGTCAGAGTCTTCCATCAAGAACTGGGTATTTAGCTTAGAGTATTTTTGTAGTTTTTGTTCTATAAACACATTAAAGTGCTTGAAAATCATGGTAGTGTTAAGTGTTAGAAACACCCCGCATGCGTCAAGGATGACCAACTTTTCAGAGCAAAAATCTTTGATACCCTGTCCAAAAATTGCAGTAACCTTTGTGTGTGCCTTTTACAACTACTCCTTAATTAAAAGTAAGGAAGAATAAATATACTGTAATGCTTCGGGATCTTTCAAGTCGAGCCTTGGGTTGGTAGAGTTCTTTTTTTATTCTTATTCACCACGGAATACAAACATATTAAGCTTCATCATCACTCTCATCCACCATTGTTATCCATAGAGTAAAAAAACAAAACAAAAAGAAAACACATCTGGCCATACCAACCTTCACAAACTAAATTCTCTACACAAATAAAAATACCTTCCAGGTAAAAATATAACACATCAAAAAACCCTTAGCCCGGGAGTGCAAACACTTTACAACCCCCCAGGTGAACTGACGTACAATTTTACAATGATACTAAATTAAAAATTTACCTGAAGTTTACCTCTAAATTGAACACACTGGATTGCTAGAAACTAAAATCTAGGCCTGCCGTAGTCACTCCCTTCCAGCCATCTCTACTAGTCTTGTTATACATGACAACAAAAGTTTCAACCTGTCCGTCTAAATTAACATGACATTCTCACACAAACTGAACAACCAGAGTGGCAATGATTACTACAACGCTTCCCTTAAATTAACATGACATCTTCACACAAACTGAACAACAAGAGTAGCAATGATTGTTACAACACTTTCCCTTAAATTAACATGACATCTTCACACAAACTGAACAACAAGAGTAGCAATGATTGTTACAACACTTACCCAGTTATATAAGGTTTTAACAGAGACTGGTTGAATGTACCCCGAGCACCTCCGCCATCGGTCAAGTGTCCCAGTTCCCAAACATTCTTCCCCGCTTCCCCAATGAGCTTAAAAGGCCCCTCATACAACAAACTCAATTTTTTTGTCTCCTTTAGCAAAAAATCACTCCGCCCACAGACTCTGAGAAGAACTAGGTCACCTAGTTTAAAAATGCTATTACAAAGGTTTTGTTGGGCTCCCCTCCTCAGCGCCGCATGCTTCAATTTAAGTCGGACTATTTCAATTTTGTCCTCTATTTGGGTTTTTTCCTCTTCTGGAAACTCAAACTTTAAAGCTAAGCTATCTTTCGGTGGCTCCCCACTCACTAGCTCATTGGGAGCATAGCCTGTGCTACTGTGAACGTGTTGGTTAAAAAAACTGTTCATTAAAGGTATCATCTCCGCCCACCTGCTGTGTTGGTTGTGGCAATAGGTTCTAAGTAGTCTCCCAATCTCTCTCATCACTCTTTCACTGGGATTCCCCTGAGGGTGTCTTACTGAACTATAGACTACATCTACTCCCTTCCAAGCTAGCTCCCACCTCCAAACGTCTGCTGTGAACTGAGTACCATGGTCACTCAGAACTCTTTTAGGTACTCCTACCTCCACACAGTAATGATTAAGCAGTTTGTTGACACAAGCGGCTGCTGTAGCCTTCTTTAATGGGTAGCAACGCACAAATTTGGTGAACACATTTAGCACTACCAGAATGTACCGCACTCCTCCTCTTGACTTAGGCAAAGGGCCATATAAATCCACCGCTACAAGGTCATCTGGTCCTGACGGAATAATAGGCTGCCATCTTCCTTCCCAATTTCGATTTGGATACTTTGCCTTTTGGCAGATATCACAACTGCTTATGATTTGCCTGACTGACTTCTCCATATTAGGCCAGAAGTAACTGTTGTTGGCCAACCAAAACACCTTTTTTCCACCAAAATGTCCCATGGACCGGTGGAGATGCCACACTAACTGATTAACCCAGCCCTTTGGCACACACACTTTCCACTTTCCTGTCGCATCCCTCCGATAGAGCACCCTTCCATTTGTACAATACCACATCAGCAGCTTCTGTACCTTTGAATCATTGAGATCTTTGTCCACATTTTCCAACGTTCTTATAATGCTACCCCATGTTTCATCTTCTCGCTGAGCCTCTCCTAACTTAGCGAATCTCTTAATCAAATCATCATCCCGTTCTGCAGTGAGGTGTGCCATAATAGGCCCGGCCCTAGGTTTTTCCTCCATTACCAGCTCCCCCTCCTCAACTACAGTTCTACTGAGCAAGTCTGCATCACTATTTTCTTTTCCTGAGATATACACCATCTCCAGGTTGTACTCCTGCAGGGCTAAACACCACCTCGTTAGTCTGCTCCCCATTAACTTGCAAGTTAGTAGGAAAGCCAAAGAGTGATGATCTGACAGTACAATTATCTTGCTGCCTAACACTAGGTTTCTTAATTTCGCTAAACTCCACACAATTGCTAAACATTCTCTCTCTGTTACTGTATAGGCTCTTTCTGCTGTATTTAGACTCCTGCTGAGCATGGCTACCAGTTGTTCCTCTCCCTCCTCATTTCGCTGGAAACACTTGGCCCCAAGGCCATAGCCTGACGCGTCAGTGTTTAGATAGAAAGTCCTATTGAAATCCGGATGGTGGATTATACAGTTCTCCACAAACAAAACCTTCGCTTTTCTGAAACTTTCCTCACATTCACTACACCACCTCCACACCCAATCTTTTCTTAGCAACCTCAACAGCGGTGCCACCACATCTGAAAACCTCTCTGCAAAACGGCGGTAAAAGTTACACAGTCCTAGAAACCCCCTCAACTCCTTGAGGTTTTTTGGGCGAGGAAACTCTTTGATTAAACTAACTTTCTCAGGATCTGGTCTGATCCCTCCCGCACTCAATCTAAACCCCAAAAAGGTCACTTCCTCCCTCAGAAACTTTGATTTACCCAAATGTAAGGTCACATTTACTTCCCTTAGTCTACACAACAGTTGTTCCAAAATTTCTAAGTGCTCATCGAAACTCTCAGTTGCAATTAACAAGTCATCTACGTAGGTCAACACCCTGGATTCTAGTTCGGGTCCTAAGGATGCATCTACCGCCCTGCAAAATTCCCCTACACTGTTTGGCAGACCAAATGGTAATACCTTGAATTGGTAGGACCTTCCCTTATACAGAAACGCAGTGTACTTCCTATCCGCTTCAAGTAAGGGCACCTGCCAATAACCCTTCACAAGGTCTGTAGTGCTTATGTACTTGCATCCCCAGAAAGCACCAAACAAAATGTCTGGCTCCACAGGGCTCTGTCGGTCAGGGACGATAATGCTTTTAAGGCCTCGTGAGTCGACACACAGTCTCACACTCCCATCCTTTTTCCTGGCACACACCAAAGGGTTAACAAAAGGGCTGTTCCCTCTCTCAATTATACCATTCCTCTCCATCTCTCTGATTTGCTTTTCCACCTCTTCTCTACATGCCCATGGGATAGGGTAGCTCCTACCTTTAAACGGAGTGCTGTCAGTCACCGGAATTCTGGCTACATACTGAGTAGTTAACCCTGGTTCACCTCTGAAAACCTCCTTGAAGTTCACCAACAGATTTCCTAATCTCATTCTCTCCTCTTCACTTCCTATCTCACATTGCCCCAATACCTGGCTTACTTCCTCCTCCCAACTTATAGGGGTGATAGTTTGTAACTTCAAAGGGCTTTCTCCTAATGTTTCTCCTAATTTCTCCAACTCCATGCGTTCCCCCTCTTCTGCACATTGCACCCTCAGTACTTCAGGGTTATACCCTGAACACCTGCTACTTCTCTGCATGTCATACGCAATCCCTCTAATGAAAATCACTCCCTCCTTGAAATTAACAATCATACCATGCCTATGCATAAAATCCACACCAACTATCACTTCTTTAGTTAACATAGGTATAACTAAGCAATTCGCCCAGTAAATTTCCTCCCCTAGTCGAAAATCCAAAAAAATTTGTTTGTTTACTTTTTTACTTTTCCCTCTGGTAGCCCCAATCACGGTAAGTTGTGGCACCGGCAATACCGGATAAGTGAACCCATGCTTATTTAAATCTGTTAAAAACTGTTCAGAAATGCCTGATACTTCTGATCCCGAGTCGAAAAGGATAGCGATATCCTGGTCTCCGATCCGGCATAACAATTCCGGTACCGGTCCGCTGTTGGGCGTCTGTGTTTCTTCTGATAACAAAAATTCCCTCTCGTCAGTAAACATTGCTGCAGCCATGTGAACAGCATCCCGCTCTTCTGCCTGTCCTTTACCTTGGATCGTCCTGGCCTGGCTGCTTAGGCTTGACGATCCCCACCGTTTCCCAAGCAAGTATTGAGTTTGTCATTATTATGCCCTACCTGTCCGACTCCCATGCTTTCCCCCGATCTACTTTCTCCCTGCCCTGTTCCTGCTTCTTTACGCTCTTCCCCCTCTGCCAATCCGCCACCGCTTTTCCCGTTTCTCCAATTTCCTTGCCATCGGCTGTTACCAAAATATGCCCCTCTGCCAGGCCTGTTTCCTGAATAGCTTGGGTTATAATTCGTGTTATTATTACTGTTCCAGTCTTGAGATTTTCCATTTTGATCCTGAAACCCACCTTTCATCTTGTCCTGACTACCACTTCCCCCACTCTGATTCTGTTGGTGCCAAGGGCTTCCCCTTTGGTCCCTCCTCGCATTAATTCTGTCTAGTTCCTTCAGCACCTTCCGCAGTTGTTCCACTGTTGATACATCTTTCCCTACCAACGCCTCCTGCACACTTTCAGGGGTCTGTGAATACACTAAGGTTACAATTTCCTCCTCACTGAACGGTGTGTCGTAGTACTTGCTTCGTTCTACCACATTACTTAGGTGAGTCTCAAGTTGCCCGGCCATACATCTCCCCTGGTATAAGTTTGCCCTATCGATTCCTTGTATTCGTTTCCCCCAATATTCCGTTGTAAATTCTCTTTCGAAATCCTGGAGGTGTGATATTCGAGTTTCAATGAGCCGCAGCCAGTTTTCCCCCACCCCCACTATGGATCTTTTTGCTACTATCACTTGCTCCTCCTCCGAACATCCATATACTGAAAAAAATTCATGTAGCCTTTCCAAGTGTTTTCTAGGGTGAGTTCTGTCCTGCCCTGAAAACTTTGGAATGTCCCCGTCATGATACGGCTGTGTAAATCTCATGTTCCGACAACTACCCCCTGCTTTGCACCCCCCAGACCTTTCTCCTTCCAATTTTCCAATTCTCAGATTGAGTTGATTCACCTCTGTCTGGTTGCTGTTGATTTTTTGTTCCCATGTGCTCACATCCGCCTGTACCTGAGCAAAACCTTCTTCCCTGATCTTACGTTCTTTGGGTAATTCTGAGTTACTCTTTCCTAGCTCATGCCTTATGAGCGCAATTTCCCCCTGACTATTGGCAATTGCTGACTCTAGTGTGGTTGCCTGCTGCACCAATCTATCTGTTTCCACGTCCTGTTTTCTTACTTCTGCCCCCAAACTCTCCATTTGTTCACTTGCCTTAGCTTGCCATACTCCTACTAGGCCTATTGTGTCCTCAATTTTGTTGAGTCGGTTAGCATAGCGAGCCTCAAACGCCCTCTGCTTTTCCCCAAACTCCACAAACTCACCTTTCACTGCTGATCGAAATTCCTCAAATTTCCTACTTTGCTCATCGAATCTTTTGCTCTGCTCGTCAAACATGCCCCTGATGAAGGTCACTAGGTCCACAGTCCCTTCCCCGAGTGGCGGAGGTGTAATACTACTCTCCTTGTCACTTTTGGTTTCATCCATTTGGTTTTTTGCTTCCCCGTGCTCCTCGTTTTCATTTATTACCTCCACACTTACTACAGGACAATTATTACACATATCAGCTCCAGCTGAGTTTGATGCTGCCGATGCGGCCCTAGTAATTATTGGTGTCATATTTTTTTTTTTTAACTCTACACTTACATAACCTTACAACTGAATGCTACTCAATACTTCGTTTTTCCTTTCAAACGGCACACAGGCCTGCAACATAAAATTAATTACTGTAAACAACCTGATTAAGTAGTAGGCTATCACAAATAACCTGGCAGGAGTGACTATGCCATTATTGCTACCCTCCTGTATTCGGCAATGATATAATTTTCTTAACCTTATACCCAAACAAAACGAGAAAAAACAATAGCACACACAAATTAACACACACACTCTGGTCATGGGCCTCCTTTCAATATATTAACACTTTAACTTCATTTATCACAGTTTGGGGTTGGATGGAGCTGACCTTATGTCCTCCTGCTGCTGTTATTCCTTGTCGATTACACGTTAAGTGCTCCCGCGATGCTTGCCGATTTCAAAAGCCGCCATTTCCTTTTGTTGTACTCGTGGTAGAGGTAGGTCGAAAAGTATCAACCTGATACTTTGTCACTGATACACGCCTGTATCAGGAACGGCAAACGAATACACTTGAAAAGTATCAAGTACTTTAGTATCAGTTCAGAATTCGCCTTTTTATGCTCGTGATGACGGCACAGAGGATGTGTACCTTCTAACTCGTGGTCAGCCGCCGCCGCTTCTCCACTCACCAAGCCGACTTCAATTTCTTATCCGTTGCTTAAGTTCCCCGAGTACTGCTATTCCTCAGGTCCCTGTTCGGGCGCCAATTATGTAATGCTTCGGGATCTTTCAAGTCGAGCCTTGGGTTGGTAGAGTTCTTTTTTTATTCTTATTCACCACGGAATACAAACATATTAAGCTTCATCATCACTCTCATCCACCATTGTTATCCATAGAGTAAAAAAACAAAACAAAAAGAAAACACATCTGGCCATACCAACCTTCACAAACTAAATTCTCTACACAAATAAAAATACCTTCCAGGTAAAAATATAACACATCAAAAAACCCTTAGCCCGGGAGTGCAAACACTTTACAATACCATACTATTATATACAAACAGAGGCAAAGTACTTATTTATAATATAAGCTCAGTAAAAGTTTACAATTAGAGTTTAAAGTTTTTTTTTCCTTTTGTTGGCACCTAAATCAGTTTCTTACAATTTAGCATACTCCCTAAATGTTTTAATTATGATACAATTATAAACTTTTTGATTCAAGAAATTTTGATTCTTGATATTAGTAAATCCTAGTAAAATCAAAATTAAAAATTCCTACCTTTGTACACACTCTTAAAAGCAAATTAACACAATTTGTAGTTGTGTTCAAAGTTCATTTTATTTTCTTGTGGAATTTTAAATAAAAATATATAAGGTAGTTTTATTTCAATACATAAAGTTTTATAAGTACTCTGTAAACTGATTAAAACATATGTAAAAAAATTATTTATACTGATTTGAAAATTAATAAGCTTTGTAATTGTATAATTCAGAGTTTTTAACATCAAAAAGACTGAAATGAAAGTAATCATTATTTTATATGTGAGCTGGCCACTTTTAAACTAGTTATGAGTTTTCTGATGTTTTATTTATCCTTTTATTAGTTATCTGTCAAATGAATATCAAATTCATAAATACGAATATTGAATTCAAATACATAGTAGGGATGAGAATTAGAATCCCACTAAAAAACATTTTCACGTCATGTCACTTCTGGAATATTAGACAAATGATACTAAAGTGAAGGGTTGGTTTAGGTAAGTTAGCTACAATAATTATAAAGAAAATGTTTGTTAAAATATTTTAAATAATTTTTTAATTATGTAGCTAACTTACCCTAACTTAACCTAACCAACCAACAAACCTTTCATTTCAGTTCCTATTCACCTTATTTTCCACAACCTGCTACTCTGCAAATTGATCCAGAAGATTTTCGTGGACCGCAAAATACCATGAAATCCATTGCAATCTATTTTATGTAAAATGTTATTTTTTTTCCATTATCTATTCTCAAATTAGTGATAGAATGAGCTCATATTTACATATTTAATCCCTAGATATTTACGAGTTTTCGTTAACGGCAGCCACGTAAATTCTGTTTTAGTACAGCAATTATATAAAAACAATTTTTGCTGATTTCATCTGTAATCTTAAACCATTATTTACATTTTTTATATATTTATGACTTATGTGTCCAACATCTGTTTTGTCATAGATATATACAGCAAGTCAGCTGCTACTGTATCACATGGTGTTAGATCAATTGTGACTATTGATTTATACGGCATTGAAACTACGACGAATACTTCTTTTAATGCCCATGGCCCCATATCAAAAGGGTGGCCATGTTTTGTAGTGTTGTAGGTCATGGTTGTTGATGTTAGTTTATTTTTTTCCCGCTTCTGCTGCATTTGACAAAATGAATACAAATAATATTTTGTTTTCAAGTTTGGAATGACAAATGTGCCATGTTTTGAATCGTTCATGCGATTGTTCCGTTACTGTTTAGTGAGACAGTTGTGTAAAAAAACTTTGAATACTTGTTGCATGTTTAAAACTTTGCTTATTGTTCATTTTTTTGATTATGAAGCCCTATTATAACAGCAAAAAAAGGGTATTTATATTGCAGAAATGTCTTAACTTCAACAGTGAATGTTGGTATATGATAAACTCACAAGGTATGCTATGTCCAATATTCATAAGGAAACAAATATTTGCTATTTCAAAGTATTAGTATTCAAGGTCATCGTGCATGACGCCACGAAGTCTGTTTCAACTTCTGTAAACAACAGATGTGCCGTGGCACATTAGTTAGGAATATGAGGGGGGGGGGGGGGAAGAGATGCGTGCGCAGGTCTGACTATGCTATGGGCTATTCTGCCTATTGTACATCAGCTATGGCAAGTTATGTTGTGGCTATGGAGTGTAAAGGACCAAATGTTTTTTACATTCGCAAGTATGACGCCGTGCCGTACCGTTGTCGCCTGGCCACAGACCGGACCGTGAACTCAGTCTAGCCAGTGGCAGGGAATTCACACAAACAAAAGCGTCTGCCCATTCATCTGCCGGTAACTGTACGTACGTAATCACCTACAGTTGGAATCATAGTGGAATCAGGCTTCCAAGTGAGAGCATAATGCATCGTGTTCAAGTATTTAAGACAAAACTAGAAGTATTACGGTGCGCAAATTGTCATGAAGGCCACACTTATGTTGGTCGCACTTTAGTTTTAAGCAAGTAAACTGTGCGCACAATCGTATGAAATAGGGACTCTATAAAAAGTTTATATGTCTGATGCTGTTGGTTGTAATAGCGGGAATATATTTGACATTAGATACCAAAACAGAAATGAACAGATGATTCACGTGGAAAAGGTTGTTAAACGAATGTTGCAAAAAAAACAATAATCATAGGCCTGGCAGGATTGGTGTGAACCAGGTGGTGATACACAAATAAGCACTTTAATTTTTGAAAAATTAAAATGTAATTATCCAGACAGTAACATCGGTTTCACTGTCATTAATGGTTGGTTTGGAAAGGAACGTGACATGAGTTGAAGGTCACGCCCGGGCGGGCAGTCAGCCAGCCGACTGACGATAAAGTACATAACCACGTATCTCCTGTTACACTGTGTTGAATTTGTTATACAAAGTGCAATGGGAGGCATGTAAAGATAAATGGTGTGACATATTTATCGTTTAGTGTTATTCTACGCATTTATATTATGTAAAGTACCGTATTTACTCGTGTATAGCGCGCCCTCGTGTATAGCGCGCACCACGATTTTTGCAACAAATTCCAAAGAAAATTTTTTTTTTCCCCCCATAAATAAATTTTACTAACATTTTGTGGTACCTGTACGTGTGAAACAAATGATAATTTAAATTGATGTGTGGTGATGCGTCAGGAAAATACTTAAACTCTGCTGTGTAGACGGAAGATAATGAAGCGGAAGATAATGAAGCGCTGTATCATCACAACTGGTACTTGGGCGGAGGGAGGGAGACAGGCAGGAACGGGACGCGGAGGACTAGATGACTCACCGATAGCAGCTGCGACGAGGAAGCGAAGGAAGTGGGAGGGGGAATGGCGACAACATTCTTTCTCTCTCTTTTATTTTACTAGCTGCGCTGGCTTTCTGTAGAGGGGGAGGTCTAAAAATAAACAAGAGATGTGCGAGCTTGCGCGCGCACGTGTGTGTGTGTGTGTGTGTGTGTGTGTGTGTGTGTGCGAGAGACCAGGTTGCGTGCGTGCGTGCGGGTGGGTGGGTGTGTGCGTGTGTGTGTGTGTGTGTGTGTGTGTGTGTGTGTGAGTGAAAGAGAGGCCTTGTTGCTTGTGCATATGTGTGGGGGCTGGCCAGAAACGTCACCCGTCACCCGGCAGTTAACGACTTCCATTCCTCCTCCCCGCCACACCCCCCCCCCCCCTTTTTTTTTTCCGTGTATAGCGCGCATCCTTATTTTTTGCCTTTACTTGAGGGGAAAAAAGGGCGCGCTATACACGAGTATATACGGTATATTTTCCTACACACTGTTGGATTTGTAAATAGTGCTTACCCTAGATTTATGTTAACTAATTCAAGTGTTGGACGCTTCAAAATTCAAATATGGCGCCATTTCGCTGCCATTAACTCAAGCGATCCTGGTGGCCATCAGGAAAGACTCAGTGGTTCGTCTGGTACCGGCGTCATCGGACGTCCGGCTATCGTTTTTGACTTTCATGTTATCTGGTAACAGTTTCAGTACGAAACATTTGGTCCTCCGGGCCGGATCAATCCGCTAACCGCGATTACTGAGCTATCGGGCTCAGTTCTAGTTACGTGGAGAGATTCGGAGTGTTTGTTTGCGTCGTTCATTGTACCGAGTCTCCTTTGTCCGTCGTTGCCCCGCCATAAAAACGTGAACGGGTTATCATCTTAATGTGCTATTAGCTTCCAGTGGAAGGGAAGATAACAACTGAGTGCGTAAGGGAAGATAAGAACTGAGTGCGTAAGGGAAGATAAAAATTGCCTTTATCACACTGACGGTGTTGGTGCTGACGAAGCCTTTTGTGTCGTGCCGCACTATTATTTCTTATCTTTCCACGGTAACCAGATACTGATAATGACCGGTCTGCTATAAGATTGCGTGTTTTCTAAGACTGGCGGTGAAAATGACTTTGAATTATTAAGTAGACCGTTAACATAGATTTTGCCAAGTCTTTGTTCGGCATTACTACACATATCGATACAAAATCGATTCGCAGGACATTGAAAATCGATTATTTAAACACTACTCGGTTTAGAATCGATTTTAGTTATAAAATCGATTTTATAAACACCACTCGGTTCAGAATCGATTTTTTGCTGAAAAATCGTTTACATTTAAATTTTTAGTTGGTGCTTCCATTTTTGACTGAGTGTACTTAAGTAGAATAAACACAACCATGACTGACAGTGTTTCAGCTCTGGAGCGACGTCTGGAGCGTGCCGAAAACCGATTACAGCGTGCCGCGGATCTGGCCAAAAGGGTTACTACAGACACTTCCAAGCAGTCATTATTCTTTGCAACCTGTCGGGACTTATCTCAGCTTCGTAATGGGTTTGAAGATGACCATTTGGCTTATGAATTGGCATGCAAGGAGCAAGTTGATTTTGATGACACAAGGCATACAAGTAGGCTAAATCACTTCGACGATCTTTATTATGAAGTTAATGCAATCTGGGACACATTAGTGCAGGATTCTAAGAACCGGAACAAGGAAACACGTAATCAATGTGCAGCTGGGTCGTCACCCCGTCTGCCAGCTATTGATTTACCCCACTTTCAGGGTAATCCAACAGAATGGCTCAGCTTCTCAAATCTGTTTGAGGCTCTAGTTGTAGACAACAGAAGTCTCACCAATGTAGAGAGACTATCTTACCTAAAGTCATCTTTGTCTGGTGACGCGTTGGCAGTAATTCAGGCATTACCCTTGACTGATTCGAACTATAGTATTGCTTGGGAACTACTGTCTAAGAGGTACAGTAACAAGCGCTTGATTGTTTCATTGCACATTGAAGCAATTATGCAAATACCATCTGTGTCATTAGAGGCCCCAGCATCAGTGAATAAGATGATGTCTCTTCTGGCAGAGCACATTGCGGCATTACGAGTGCTGGATGTCAATGTTGAAAAATGGGACCCGCTGTTGCTGCATATCATTGAAGCTAAGCTGGATAAGGTTTTGCGTAACCAGTGGGAGCTGTTTATTAATGACAAGGGAGCAGAGTTACCCAAGCTTACCGAGTTTTTGTTATTTTTAGAGGGTTATCGCCGTGCAGCTGAGTCACAGCTAGTGACGTCTGGGAAAACCTTTAAGAGCAAGTCGTCTATTTATTCTAAGCCAGCTTCTAGATATGTGCAACATCAGTCATTCGCAGGAAACACTGTTTCCAAGTCAGTGAAGTGTGTCATATGCAGTGGACCTCACGAAATCTACCAGTGCCCCAAGTTCCTTGAGTCATCTCCAAAGGAAAGGTATCAGATGGTGAGGTCAGGAAACCTCTGTTTGAACTGCTTGCGAACGTCTCATCATGCAAGTGCATGCCTTTCGTCTTCTCATTGTCGGTCTTGTGACTCTCGACATCACACACTACTTCATTTTAGTGACATGCGACCACAGTCACCAGACCATGATGGTGTGAATGCGTTGTGTGCTTCATCTCCTGGACAATATTTGGCTGCATCCGAACTGCATAATCAAGATAGTCCATCTACGATTTTGCTGTCCACTGCACTCATAGAAATTCCAGTCAGCTCTGGCAGGACTCACACAGTTCGAGCACTCTTGGACTCTGCCAGCCAATCCAGCTTCATGACAGAAGGTTGTGTGAAGAGGCTAGGCTTAATACGTCGAAAGGCAGCTCTGCCAGTCTACGGTGTTTCCCAGGTACCAGTGCATGTCGCTAGGGGAGTAGTTGACTGTTTAGTGAAACCAGTTGGTCAGGAGGGTCCGCGATTGTCACTCACTGCCTTCATTTTGCCTAAGATCACTGGCTCACTGCCTACAACACAACTGAACCCTCATTCATGGGATCATCTTTCCCATTTGCAACTAGCTGACCCTCACTATGCACAGCCTGGGCCTATTGATGTGCTAATTGGGGCAGATCTGTTTCCCTATGTGCTGAGCGGACGCACACTAAGTCTCAGTACCCAGGTCCCTGTAGCGATTGACACTGTCTTTGGATGGGTAGTGATGGGGAGAGTACCTACATCTGCAGTATCGCTCAGTTGTGTATCACTTCATTCTATTACACCAACACTTGACGACACAGTTCGGCAGTTTTGGGAGGTGGAAGAGGTTATTGTACCCCCAAAGCCTTCCTCTGAGGACATTCGATGTGAACAGATCTTTCTCGAGACTTGCAGAAGAGATGAGAATGGTAGATATAGTGTGGCCTTACCTTTCAAGGAGCCTTCACCTCATTTTGAGGAATCACGTGTTCAAGCACTAAAACGTTTTCACTACCTTGAACGCAAGATGAACAAAAACCCTCATTTTAAGGCATCCTATGTAGAATTTATGTCAGATTACATTGACCAAGGTCATATGTCAATGGTTCAAGAACCCCAGTTGACTACACCGTCGTTTTATATTCCGCATCACGGAGTTTTGAAACCAGACAGTAGTACAACAAAGTTACGTGTGGTCTTTGATGCATCGGCCAAGGACAGCAAAGGAACTTCTCTGAATGATCAATTACTTACGGGACCCAAACTGCAGAGAGACATAGCTGACATTCTTCTCTCATTTCGAGATCATGCAGTTGCATTTACTGCTGACATACGACAGATGTACCGTCAGATTCTAGTTCAAGAGGAATTCCGCGACTGTCAACGAATTCTGTGGCGACCATCTGATGATGATCCAGTTTGTGAGTACAGGCTCAACACTGTTACCTATGGCGTGTCATCTGCACCCTACCTTGCTATCCGCACACTCCATCAACTGGCTGCAGATGAGAAAGATAGATTCCCTCGGGCATCATCAGTCCTCCTAAAAGACACGTATGTTGATGATGTTGTAACTGGAGCACCCAATGCACGTGAGGCTATCTCATTGCAAAGAGAGTTAATTGACCTCCTCAAGGCTGGTGGTTTTCAGTTGCGAAAATTTGCCAGTAATGATTTATCTCTGCTCTCTTGGCTTTCCGAAGACTTGGTGCAGGGCAGCAAGGCTCTCCCCTTGGACAACACTTGTGGACTTCCCACCGTCAAAATATTGGGTCTGCAGTGGCAATCTGAAGTGGATGCATTCGCTTACAATGTTCAACCTACTTCCTCGACAGCTACGAAGCGGAGCATACTGTCCGACTTGGCGCGAATATTTGACCCTCTAGGTTGGCTGTCACCTGTGGTCCTGCTTGCAAAATGCCTCATTCAGCACTTGTGGATTCGATGCATAGATTGGGATGACCCTCCTCCTGCCGACATCCTTGCAACGTGGCAGCGGTTCCAGCGAGAGCTTCCTAGTCTGGCTAGCATCACTATTTCAAGATTTGTCCCAGTGACCCAAAGAGAACTCTTACTAGAGATCCATGGATTCTCTGATAGTTCGGAGCAAGGTTATGCGGCAGTTGTTTATCTCAGAGCCACTTCACCTGATGGCTCAGTATCTGTATACCTTCTGGTTGGAAGGTCAAAGGTAGCCCCAATTAAAAGAGTGTCATTGCCTCGCCTGGAACTCTGTGGTGCTTTGCTGCTTGCTCGCACAATGCATAGAATCTTGCAAAATTATGGACCTCATGTGAACCTAGACCAAATATTTGCCTGGACAGACTCTACAGTTGTCCTCCACTGGATCCGTGGATCACCTCATAAATGGAAAACTTTTGTTGCAAATCGTGTCGGCCAAATCCATGACCTTGTCCCAGCAAAGCACTGGAATCATGTGTTGTCAGACAGCAACCCGGCTGATTGTGCCTCTAGGGGCTTGTTTCCAAGTGAGATAGCTGACCACTCGCTGTGGTGGACCGGTCCATCATGGCTGTATAAGCCACCAGAGGAATGGCCACAACTCACCGGCTTGATGGACAGCATGGACGAAACAGTGATGGAACAACGGATCTTTACCTTGCATAGTGTCAACCCTCTGGCAGACACTACGCTGCTGGAAAGGTTCTCATCTTTAAGCAAGGTCAAACGCATTACGGCCTATTGTCTCCGCTTTGTGCAACGTTTGCGCTTCAAGAAACTTCCCCCCCGTAGTCCACCAGATGCTAATGAGCTTAAAGATGCCATGATGGTATGGGTTCGTTTAGCCCAGGCTTCAGCATTCGCATCTGATATCAAAGCTCTGCAAGCTAACCAACCATATCGGGGTCCACTCTTCAAGCTGTCTCCCTTCTTGGATCCTGCTGGCATTCTCAGGGTGGGCGGACGTTTGGAACTATCAGACTTGGCTTACAACCAACGACATCCAATTCTACTGCCCAAACACCACAGATTGACAGACCTTGTAATTGACCACCTTCACATCCATCTGATGCACTGTGGTCCCACCATACTACAGTCTGCTGTGCAACGTGACTTCTGGATTGTAGGTGCTCGGGGCCTCATTCGTCAACGGCTGAAGAAGTGTACTTTATGCTTTCGAGTTCGCCCTGTGCCTCGAAACCCACCCATGGGTAATCTTCCAGTCGATCGTGTCACACAAGCCAAGCCATTTCTCAAGACAGGAGTCGACTATGCTGGACCCTTTAAAATCACCATGTCCCGACTGCGGAAGGCCCGCATCCAGGATGCCTACTTGTGCCTGTTTGTATGCTTTGCCACCAAGGCAATCCACTTGGAGCTGGCCTCTGATCTGACGACAGATGCTTTCATAGCTGCCTTTCGCCGTTTCTTGTCTCGTCGGGGGCGATGCTCTGACCTTCACAGCGATTGCGGGACTAACTTTGTCGGTGCCAGTCGCTTGTTGACTGGACTAAGAGCCTTCATGTCAAGCAAGGATACACATGACTCCTTTGCTCAGTCGCTGGTTGAACACCAAGTTACCTGGCATTTCAATCCCCCATCAGCACCACATTTTGGAGGCCTGTGGGAGGCAGGTGTAAAGTCTGTGAAGTCTCTCCTCATAAAGAGTGTAGGTGCTCAGGTACTCACTTATGAAGAATTATACACTCTCATGACACAAGTGGAGGCCATTCTCAACTCACGGCCTCTGTGTGCTCTCTCAAATAATCCAAACGACATGGCTGCTCTGACACCCAGTCATTTTCTAGTCTTGGGGCCTCCTGCACTAGTGCCCGAACCAGATTTGTCCCACCTCAAGCTAAATCGTTTGTCTCGATGGCAACTCATCCAGCAAGCGCATCAGTCATTCTGGAAGCGCTGGCACCAGGATTATCTACAACAGCTGCAGCAACGACCCAAGAGCCTAACTGACCAAGACATCCTCAGTGTTGGCACCTTGGTTCTCATCAAAGATCCGAATCTACCACCATTGTGCTGGAAGTTAGGCCGTATTGTGAAGACTTTTCCTGGCTCAGATGGTGTCGTGAGAGTGGCTGAGGTGAAGACCCAACAAGGCACCTTTCTACGGCCTGTGGTGAAGCTGTGCCCGTTGCCCGCCCAATAAATGTTTAAAATATGCATTTTGGTGGGCGGTATGTTGGATTTGTAAATAGTGCTTACCCTAGATTTATGTTAACTAATTCAAGTGTTGGACGCTTCAAAATTCAAATATGGCGCCATTTCGCTGCCATTAACTCAAGCGATCCTGGTGGCCATCAGGAAAGACTCAGTGGTTCGTCTGGTACCGGCGTCATCGGACGTCCGGCTATCGTTTTTGACTTTCATGTTATCTGGTAACAGTTTCAGTACGAAACACACACTTTTGGAACACATTAAATAAATTAGCCTTACTATTTATGGAAACTAATGCTTCAGAATACGCGATTTTGAATAACACGAGCATTTTTAGGAACACATTAGTGGTGCTAAGTGAGGGATAGGTGTAGTTTATTTAACCCATAGCCTTACACAGAAGATTTTGTACACTGGCTGCACTGGCCAACTTAGAATTAATTGAGATATTTTAAACTTATGAAATAAATCCTAGTCTCACATATTGCGCCTGTGATTATCAGCATTTTATTGTGGCAGTTAACTAGTCATCCCTGTTTCTTGTGCCATCCTAAATTACTATCATGCTACCTTTCTCAGTTGATGTCTGTGTAATATAAAGCACATCCTTGCTGAGTTTTTAAAGTCTGTAGGACGTAAACTTGAAGAGCGGGAATTTTCATACAGAAGCTTCTACTGAGCAAATCTGATTGATGCCCTTCTTAATATTTGATTTGACTTTGCCAGTAAATTTGCTGTTCTTTTCATTTGAAGCTTCGAATGTGATTCAAAGTTTGGCAACTGATGTGAAACTTTAAATCACTGGGTGCCTCAGAATCTACTTCTTAGTTATAAGCCTGAAAATTTTTAATTTTGAAATTGTGCTTTTTAGTAAGTAAAGTAAAGAGATGTTTGGTTGGTGTGATTAGCCACATTTATATGAGGAAACCTGATTACATGATTAACTTTAACTTATACATTTTCCAGTTTTTTCCACAGTTTTTTGAAGTTATATTTAACATTTAAATCACTGTTAAACAGTTTTTAAAGAATATTTTACAGAACACATATTTTATGTTTCTAACATTGTAATACTAATGTTATGGCGTTATAGCAGATGTGGCGACGACTCTTAATGGGGTGGTAATATAATTCTTTCTCTTTAGTTAAATTTGTTTTAATAAAATTTTCAGGAAATGGGCTCTTAATCAATATCAGTGTTTTGAATTTTGAATATTGGGGTTTGTGAGCAGTCATTATTAATGTGTGAGCTAGTTAGTATGCAGTGCAGTTGAAACAGGTTTTGATTTTTTTTGTATGTATAGTTTTATTGCGTGTGCACAGCCAATCGTGAGACGAGAGTCACAAGGGGACACTGCGGATGACGAAGCACTCAAGCCTCAGAGTTTGAAGCCTGATCTGTGCATCAAGGGTGGGCCAGCTGTTCGGCACTACCACATTCTGAACGACAAACGCCACATTCTTGCCAAAGATACAGATAGTAATGTGATGGTGTATGATGTTCTCAAGGTAAGTTCCGGGCAGAGGGATTTTTGCTCTCGTATTTGTCAAGTTAACAATGTGGTTATAGTTATTTGTTATCAGTAGACGTTATGTTTTCCAGGCATGCAAAGTGGAAGAACTTGGCCAAGTTGACTTCGATGAGGAAGTTAAGAAACGTTTTAAAATGATTTATGTTCCTAACTGGTTTAACGTGGATCTTAAAACTGGTGTAAGTAGTGTTATTGCTGATTTCATAATTGAAAGCTTGGTCTGTTTTTGGTTGCAGTTAAGTCTAACAATTAGTAAAATTCTTTTCACAGATGCTGACCATTCATCTGGGTCAAGACGAAAATGATTGTTTCTCCGCGTGGGTGTCTGCGCGTGAGGCAGGCCTTGCGCCAAATGACACAGTGGATCAGAAAGGTTGGTGTTAAAAGTGTCAATTGGGGAAATTTTTTGATGCGTATAGGAAAAAATTCTTTGCAATACATATTTTTATTTTTATTTTAGAGCTTTGCCAATACAAATTGTCAGAAGCCGATTCTGCCGATATATTTAGTTGGCATTGTTGCCAATTCACAATATGCTTGTTAGTGTACAGTCTATATTACGGAAAAATGAAAGTATCTGCCATAACCTAAAAATCCACGAGTACCCTTCTCGTTTTTCATTTTAGGTACTACATACTTTGAATTATCATAATTTTTTTTGCTATGTATGCCAGCCATTCATAACAAACTTAAACATCCTGTATTTTAATAACGTTCTTGACTTCAATACGTACATCGTAAATATATCACCATCACTGTAAAGTTAGATAGGAACAAAACCTTTATTTATTTAAAGCATGGCTGTCACTACAAACAGTGAAAAATACCAACTGCATAAACTGTAAAGAAATGTTCATAATATAGTGACTGAGACATTATTTAATATACCTTAGTCAAATTTTTAAAATTGTATTTCTAAAAATTTAGAAATAATATAACAAATAATAATGTAAATTACTTTTACTGTTTCTTACGCAAAGTGACTATATGCAATGCATTTCCGTATGAATGTCTGGTTGAGTGAATTTTTGCAATAGCACACGTTAATTTGGTATTTTAATTGCCGTTCCAGAATCGTGAAAATGTACAAAGTCTCACAATTTGCAACATTTTAAATTCCCTTTTAAACAACTAGTAACTCGCACCATGCAGTTAACCTCACTTTCGCCGAGCCGAAACGACGGGAGGAAACCCCCTGTGGGCTAACCGACCTAGTGTGCCTGACCACATTGGGGAAAAAAATACTGAAAAAAAAAAAAAACGCTCCTCTCCCAAAAGTCCGGGAAGACACGTCACGCCACCTCGAGGCTCGCTCTGATCTGCCGGCAAGGCAGCGCCCGGCGAAAGTTCCAGTCTGTTGCCGCGTGTATTGCGTCCACGGGCTGGGCTTTCCCAGCAACGCACTGACTTGAGGCGTGAGAAACGGTGAGGAGCTGCCCCGGCAGTCGCCCGGAGAGTGGCGCGCCGGCGGGAGGGTGTGGGACGGAGCGGGTGTCCCCTGGAAGGCTGACGTGTGGTGCAGTGAACTACGGCAACCTGCTGCTGCAAGCGCTGCTGGAGCACTGGTGGCGGCCGCTGCAGGGCGACGACGAGGCAGAGTGCCAGGACCCGGCGGGCGGGCCGATGCGCGGCGGCAACGAGTACTTCTCCGTGCCGGGCCACACGCCGGTCATATTCAGGTGCGTGTCGTACTCGGCCGTCTGCATAGATGTATATTCCCACCATCAACTGGCTTTCATTAATTATTTACGTGTATGTATGTATTTATTTATGGTAGGGATGGGGCGAATCCTGATTTCCTCGAATCCGAATCCTAACTCAAATCCTCGACTGGAATTGCCGAATCTCGAACCCGAATCCAAATCTTTTAACAGATGATGTCCACATATCTAATGTAAGTGAGATGTATTCTGCTTGCACTAAAAGTCCCTTGACTTTATCACATGTAGTTTGGTACATTTCTGGTATAGCCTAAGTGTATATAAAGACAAAAAATTTTTCTTGAGAAATTTCAGTTTTAGTACAGATTAGCGGTTAGGATTTTTTCTATAAATAAGCTAGAGGTCTGCGAGCCTAAGAATTTTACTTCGAGCCGAGCTTGAGCTTTTGTGGTACAGTTACACTTTTGGGAAATTATTTTTATCTTAAACTTAGTATAATGTTTGAATAAAGTATTAAAATGAAGTGGGCTTATTAATTTTGGGTAAGTATTGACAGTGTGTGTTTACATTTTGCACTGCTAGAAAAAAATAACATTTTTTTTTCTATTGAATCTTACCTGTTTCCATTGGTTTATTAGTAACTGATATCATCCAACTAACATAACCAAGTATATGTTTGTGTAAATGTAACATATCTTTGGGAAAATTTCATCCTTGTCAATTTTTCTGGAGTCCTTACTGAGCTTCAACAAACTTAGCACCAAAAATCATGTTGTTTGAAAAGTACATTCACATTGTTTCAACATTTCCACTTTTCAGCACAATAATTCTGAGAGAGATTGTCACAGAGTATTAAATTCTGTTCTTTAATCTATCATGCAGAACAATAATTTGTTCTGCACGTTCAGGAGTTAAATTAGCTCTACGATTGGAGATGAGATAGTGTTTCCAGCAGAAGAGAAGCGTCTCTCGCTGGCAACCTGCTTGGCTGGAATGCTTTAGTAAAATTGCTTAACCTCAAAATTAGTGTCAAATATCTGTAACTGGTCATTAAAGTTTAATCAATTCAAAGTAATAAAAATAAAAGCATTTTACTTCATTCAATTTACACTTGCAAAAAAAAAAACATACACACATAAACCTACATGGAAATTAAAGTCTTTTTCAATATCCTGAAATCTGAAATATGTTTACTCATGTCATTAAATGTAGAGCTGTATTGAAGAAGCCGATTTTGCCAATATTTAGTTGAATCGGCATTTCTGCCGACTTCCGATACAGTACGCTTGTTAATTTTCGGCCGATATTACTGAAAAACGAAAGAGACTGACATAACCTAAAAATCCACGAGTACCATTTTCACTTTTCGTAGTAGTACTGCATTCTTTCACATCACATTATTTCTTAGCAAAATGTGCCAACCGTACATATCAAAGTTTAACATCCTTTTTTTTTCAACAATGTTCTTTAATTTAATATGTCATAAATAAATAATACATTACTATCACGGTAAATATACATCTCGGTTGTTACGGTAAATATAGTGCAAATATGGTAGCCATCATGCTTCTGTAGTAATTATGGTATCTACAAAGAATCTTTAGTTCTTATTATGGTAATTATCTTAAAATAACTATTGGGTTTGTACTGTAGTTATGGTACATCATCCATATTTCTTCGTATGTT
The DNA here is from genome assembly GCF_032445375.1 of Bacillus rossius redtenbacheri. Classification (NCBI taxonomy): domain Eukaryota; kingdom Metazoa; phylum Arthropoda; class Insecta; order Phasmatodea; family Bacillidae; genus Bacillus; species Bacillus rossius. The sequence continues at coordinate 12,094,658 of NW_026962012.1, read as the reverse complement.
GTTGTTCATTTGTCTTTTTTTCATATTTACGTGCGCAGAAAGTTTCAGAAAAACTTTTAACGGACTTTATATCACACATTTAATGGCGTAAATGATGAGACCTCGGGCAATTTAAACGCTTTATACGGAAAAACCTACCATGCGGGTCCTCGTAAGTGAGTTTTACTGTATTTTTTTTCCCGTAAATAGTAAAAAACCGAATCCTTTGACGAATCCTATATCAGACCCGCCGAATCTTCGAATCCCTAGGATTCGGCGGATTCGGCGGATATTGGATTCGGTCGCCCCATCCCTAATTTATGGGTTATAATGTGCCGGCCAACAGTACATGTTAAATACTTTTAGGGCAGGCACAAACAAAAAACTGATACACAAGAAGTACAGGACAACATACAAGAGGCAGGCACCGCCTACAGGTATGAGCCACTACAACATGTAGCCGCCAAACACAATGTGGGCACCACTAACATGCAGGCACCACCTACTACAACATCACAAGACAAGGCAATAACTATACACAAAAAAAATTAACTTTTTAATAATGACATTATTGATTGCAAGTGACTTAATTAAAAATAAGATATGAGACTAATATGAACTATGCACAGATCAGAGGAGAGATCACGGGTGGAAGCTCTGTAGGTAATGGGGTTGGACGGAAAGAGGGTGGCATGCCTTCCTAGTGAGGATAGGGAGGAAGTGAAATGGGCTGGAGGAAGGAATGTTGGTGTTGAGAGAGATGGAGATGACAAAGAAGAGGGGGAGGGGAAGTGTGAGAAAGGGGACAGCGCTGCATATATTAGAAAAGTTTAGATGTACCATTAAAGTTGATTGTGAATAGTGTTAGGTTTATTTATTATATGTTACTGCGTGTGCTTGTGGTCACAGCCTTTTAATTTTTCATTGTAAAAAACTTGAAAATTTTTTGTGCCATTTTTCCTGGTTAACCTAATGGCCATAAACCAAAAGTTTTTGTGAAATGAACATGAAAATTAAGTTCATTTTGATATTGCAATGTAAAGATTTTTTCTCTAAAAAGAGTGAGAGTAATATGTGTATTCGAAGAACATGGAATTAAACTAAATTTTATTTTGGACTCATTGTGCTTGAAAGAGTTTTACTGCCTGATTCATATTTAAAAGTGAAATGGGTAAAGTATGCTGATGTGGTGCTTTGCAGTGAAGTTGGAGGAAGAACCCTGTACCGACTTCTTGTTAGAGACGCAGGAGGAGAAACGGAAGGTGTTCTGCTCAACGAGACTGTACCACCGTGGGTTGTCGACATTGTTGTGGAGAAGAACCTTCCCAAGTTCATCAAGATACCTTTCTATTTGCAGCCGCATGCGTCGTCTGGAATAAAGAGCGTTAAAAAGTTAGTTTCTGTGGTTTCATTTCTATGGAGAAGTTTGGTATTGATCTCTCAAATAGTTCTGTATCATTATCAGGATAACAGCTGTTGTTATTTTTGCAAATAAACTACATTTCAGCCCCTAGCTAGACAGTCATACAGGAGTACAAATGTGTGACTCCAAAATAGTTCAAGCTACCTGACTTTTCACAATCATTCTTCTCAACACTATCAGATGTAATAAAACTCAATTATTATTTTCTGGTGGATTTAGTGAAGCCATAGTGATGGGAATTTCCCAATCGTCTTCCAGCAAGGCAGTCAGAGTTTTATTCCAAGCATATTTGAGCATTGTGTTTTTTTGAAATGGGAAAATTGGGGATTGCTTGCTAACAGCTGGTGGACCCTTCATTATATCAATTCTTTATTCATTAATTTTTCATGTATTCATTTTCATTCGTTCATTTCATACATTATTCATTTATTGATTCGTTCATTAATTATTCATTAATACATTCATTAATTTGGTAGATTTATAAGTTTGAAAATAGATTTTAAGTTATTTATTCATTTATTGATTGATTCATTCATTATTAATTAATAGTCATTAATTTGGTATATTTGTAAGTGTGAAAATGGATGGTGAGTCAGCAGCGTGGGACCTGCAGGGAGATGCAGGGAGGTGCACTGTGCCGGCAGGGACCGCCTGATAGCCAACGACTTCATCCAGGTGCGCAAGGTGGCGGAGCACGTCTACGAGAAGGTGCTGTGCGCGGGCTCGGAGTCTGGGTCGGTGGCGGGGGGCCCCGGCTCGCCGGGTGCCGCGGGGCCCGACACGGAGCCCCAGGAGACCGGCTCCGTGGCCGAGGAGCGGGTGGAGCTGCTGTGCAACGACCAGGTACTGCACTGCCATCTTCCACATTCAGAATACGTATGTTAGGTAACGACAAAACTATCTGTTTGATAGTCCAGAATCGGATTGTTTGCGTTCCCTTTGCAATATTTTTTTTCTGCAAGTAGCAGCCCGTCACCTGTGTTTCTGTCCATTTTTACTTTAAGTCTATACAAGCAGTATTAATCCAATGTACTGAAATTTTTAATCCTTTCAAGTTGGTGTTATGGAGGTTACATTGTATTTCATTTTGTACATTTTTCACAGCTGTTTTCATTTCTTTAATTTTTTTTTTTTTACAATCAAGGGGTGACATATTTGTAAGAAATAATGAAAAATCAGTTTTCTCTTACAATACAGTTGAAATTAAAAGAAAAACTTATCGATGAAGTAGTGGTGAAATCATCTCATATTTACACGTTGCTTCCTAGGTTTACACTGGTTTTGATTATTAACAGGAGCTACCTAAATTTTTAAATTTAATATTCTAATCGGATGTGCATCAAGAAAATATGTGTGGATTTAGTTCTCAATTTTATTAGATATTAGTTAGATATCGACTGCCTTTGGGAGCCTGGCTAGCTAGCTAGGATTGTTTCCCAGCGTATTCCTACTGTCTCTTCACATATTCTTACCAACGTGCTTTGTTTCTCTAAAGTACCTCACAAAATTGAAAACACTTTCTTTATTTTAAGTTGTACCAACAATTGAAATTAGTTTAATTTTTTGGGATGCTTTGCTCTTTAATTAAAATTTTAAATTTGATATAAAATTAAATCACAATGCCTGGTTTTACAGCACACATTCACACTCAGTTTATAACATATTATGAATTATTGTAAAATTAAAACCAGATTCTTTCGTTTTTTTGGAATTTTCCAATTGTAAATAAGCATATATAACATTAACACTAGAGTGCAAAACTGAGACTAAGTTGATAAACTAAAATAGTAGACAGCTCTGAATATTAGACTGGTTAAGAGATGAGTTTTGAGTATAAGAAAATTTTATAACACGATGTTACTTACCTATACGTTCATATTGTTATTCCCTGTACAACGAAAAAATAATCACAGCCAAATGAGCTTTTGACTGAAACTCTTTTATCAAAAAGTTAGCTATACTAGGAAAATTAAACTGTGCTTTATCTTTAAATAATGTAATTTTAATTTGTCCGCCTTTTTTCCTTCTTTTGTTTTAATGTGTTGATTTCCTGCTTATGTTTTATAAAAAAAAAATCTGGTCCATTTTGTGAGTGTAATAACATTAAACCTTTGATGATTGAAACACTCCTTTTTGAGATACAGTACCACTTTTCTTCTTCCGCGTTTGGTAGGAGATGGAAAGTGAGAGAGTTGGTTGGTTACTTGTACCTCCCCCTCAGCTTTTATTGTTATGTATTGGTTAATGTTTAATCCTCAACATCTTCAATTTATAAATAGGATAAACAACGTGTAATTAATTGTCTGTTTTTGTTGGTCTTTATTTTGCATATACAGTAAAGTCAAGATGAACTGAGGTAATGTGGACCACAGCAACCTCGATTAACTCAGATAAAAAAAAAAAAACAGGTTGTCTACTCTGAGATACTAAAAAGGATTACTTCAGTAGCAACTAGGAGACAACTTTTGTTTCTTTAATCGTGATAAGGTTGTCATGACATTAAAAAAAGTACTGCAAACAATTTATTTTATAACAAAAATCTGTTCCAAGTACAAAAACAGCAGCTGTTTAATGTATTCTACAATGCAAGGACACTTTAAACATGCTTGAAAAATTGATTTACACATTTTGACAAAAGTCTTTAACAGTCTTCTAGAGGCATGGTGGTGGAGTGGTCAGAACATGTGCCTCCCACAAAGACGACTTGGGTTCAATACTGTGGGCTGAGGGGGGTCAAACCTGGAGTTTCGCTAGTGGGAAACGTGAAAATGTTGCCGTGGCCTGTGGATTTTCTCGGGGTGTTCCTGTTTCCCCCACCAATTCATTCCGTTTCTGCTCCGTACCCATCTCATCTAACCTCATGCATTCTTCAGGCTGGCGGGAACGACAGATCTGTTGCTTGGGCTCCTATGTGTCAGCCGCATTACATCCATGTAGACCCTGCCTCAGGTAGCATTGCGTATTTCACTGGCTCGCATCTTGGACTCATCATGTTGCACAGATGCCACAGCATAATGACGTCAGCTGGTGACATCTTGTAGAGTAGTGCCTTGACGTTAGCGCTCAAGCCCTCCTTTTTCCTGATTCCATTTTCCAGGTGCCTTTCAGTTGATGTGATGTCATCTTAACCATCCTGTTTTTATCATGTGACACTAAATTGGTAGTAGCCTCAAGAGTTCACGTTGCTCGTCTACTTCGTCTGCTTCATCCTGTCGTTTACATGTTTCTGTATGTCTGTTTCTGAATTGTAAGTACATTTGAAAGGTCACTTATGGGACATATCGTATTCAGCATCTAAATGGTGTTGGTTTTTAGTACTTCAATAGTATAATTTTTTTGGGTGAAGTTTTCAGCTTTTCATGTCACACCATAATTAACTGAACAGTTAAATCATGTATCATGCAGTCAAGGAACTTGTACAGTCAGGTGCCCATTAGAATAGGTTGGCTCGGATGTTACGGAACCTTGGTTAATCGAGACACTACTGTACCAATTATTTACTGATAAAATGACGGGGTTATATCAATCACCTTGATTAGTACATTCCTAATACCTTCATCACTGTGTTATGTTGTCTGTGGGTGGTTCTCTGACCAAACGTGGAATGTGACAGGTGCTGGATTCGAACATGGACCATCACTGTGTTAAGTTGTCTGTGTGTGGTTCCCTGACTAAACGTGGAATGTGACAGGTGCTGGATTCGAACATGGACCATCACTGTATTATGTTGTCGGTGGGTGGTTCCCTGACCTAACGTGGAATGTGACAGGTGCTGGATTCGAACATGGACCATCACTGTATTATGTTGTCTGTGGGTGGTTCCCTGACCAAACGTGGAATGTGACAGGTGCTGGATTCGAACATGGACCTGCGAACTGTGCGTCACTTCATCTGGAAGTCGTCGACTGACCTCACCTTGTACTACCGCCCGCTGAAATAGGGCCGGAGTTGTCCGGGTGTCTCCTGGCTGACTCGGAAAAGGAACAGCAACTGATCAAAGAGAGTCGTACATCTAGTCTGTTAGCCCGTCGTGCCAGTCGCGTGGCGTGGCGTGGCGTGGGAAGTGTGCCGATGACTGTGCTGGTGATGGCAGTGGAACGCATGCCAGCATGTGTCACAGTGGTGGGCTCACCCGACAGCATCTCACACATTCTACCTTGGAATTGCGGCAGTGTGTACTGTATTTGAGAGTATACCGTATGTTAGTAATGTGGTTGTACACATGTATATATTTCTATTTGTTTGTTTAAAACCTAATAAATACATACATACTCAGAAAGGATGGCACCTATAACAGTTCTACGATTAAATATTTTAAGAAGAGACAGTGGAAAATATAATTTATAATTCCTGCTTGTAGCATTTATATTTTTCCTTGTAGTATTAATGTGGCATTAATTCAAATATTAATACCATGCAACATTAAATTTACTAAAATAATTTTATTCTATGAAGTAGTCTATAAATGAAGGAGAAAAAAACAGTTTTAAGAAAAAATTTTTTCATTGATAAATTATTTTAGTCACCAGTTTTCATTACAAAACCAAATCTTTTATACTTCAGCATTGTGAAGTGATAAAGGCTTGTGTGCATACAATATGACAGGAAGTTATTGTCACCTGCACACCTTGCTAAGTGAACCTCATGGTGGACAGTTGAAGAACTAAAACCTCTGCCTCCAAACAATATCACTGAGCCACTTCCAGCCACTGCCCATATGTGTACGTGAGACGCTGTTCTTCATTTCATGCCCACTTCACCAAGAGGACACGAACAGACTGCATGAGGTGAAACTAAACAAAATCAATGGTGCCACTGATTTTAGTGTGCGGTGTGGCACACTACTCTGTGGTCTTGTTCTTAACTAGTTTTCACTCCTTTGATGTGTGTGCTTTGACACATGACAACCTAGGAGATCTCGGCTGCAGAACAGGAAACCAGGAACGTTATAGACAAATTTAACTAGACTGGTACAGACCTGCCAACGCTCACGATTTTGGTGTGAGGCTCACGATTTTAAGGTCCATCTCACGCCCTCACGCCAAAATAGTGTTTCCTCACGATTTTTTGGGGCCCCAAGATTTTGTTTGTAAAAGTTACAAAACAAGTTTTACGAAAGCTTACAGTAACAAGTTTTCATCAATACTCGAGTCACGTAAAGGAAGCAATTTTTCATTTTGTAGCGTGTGCCGTGCTGATTTTTCTATCTTGCATAGTGGAAGAGGAGACATTGTGAAACATGTCGCTACAAAAAAACACAACTAACACGTGAAGTGCATTTCTACCAATAAAAAAATTAATTTTGCTGTGAACAGTGATAATAGTGTTACACGAGCAGAATGTTATTTTACATCTTTTTTAGTTGCGGCCCTGCATGATCACTACACAACAGCGCTAAATTATGTTCAAGTAAATTAAATCTGCAACCTATAATTTGTTGAAATAAATTTTGAAGCAGAGACCATGTAACATATGTACAGGTATGTCACTTAAATTTAAAGATTCTCATTGATTGTTTTTTATATCTGACCTGTATTTATGGGCCTGAAAATTTTTATCGAGGACCTCATGATTTTTTAAATTTGAATGTTGGCAGGTCTGCTGGTAAATGATGCCTGTATTCTTGTTACTTCTATGTTCCACGTATTTACATACGTATGGGTCGCACATTTTATGCCGATTTTTTTGTTTTAAAAACATGTAGTGCGATCCTTTCCAAGTTTTTCATTTTGGATTTAAAAAAAGTTAAGAGTTGTTGAATATGTACTAGACTGTGTTGGTTTTTATTAAATATCTTATGAGTAAGTATAAATTTTAAATTGTTTGATTAAAATATCTGAGCGGTGGGTGTAAAGCATCATGAAAGCGCCATTACGCTGCGTCTACCACCTGTCGGGCGGCTACCTGGCCGCCGCCGGTAAGTGACACAGCTGTCTGCCACCATGCTGGCGTTCGGCAAGAAAGGAAAATATACAAATAAACCAGCCAGAGAGGGGGTCCATGCATGTGCGTGTGAGTGCGAGTGGCCATGCAGCAGGGTTTATGGTTCTCCCTCCCTCTCTCACTGTAACTTGCACCGTTCACAATCATCACGTGTCTTATCTCGACAGGTTTTGTTTTTTTGCAACTGTGTCCAAACATGGTTTTTGTGCGAGATTTCCCATGCTTTCTATTGCGACATTCCATGACAAAACTGCTGTAAAGGGCATACTTGTTTTTATTGAAGGTACTGACAAAAATAATTGACATTAAATGGTAGCATGATGTCTTTACTTTCTTGGCGAAAGGGATGGGTATGCATACACACACACACGCACGCGCACACACACACACACACATATGCATGTATGTATATATACATACACACACACATATGTATGTACGTATATATGTACGTACATATATATGCACACACAATAGACGGGAAGGATAACAGGGGTATAAGTAATGTGAGCAAGTCGTTTAGTACTGACCATTGATGTTTAAACATCTAACCTTGGTAACGAGCAAATTCATGTGTTCTTATGTTGTTCATGTTGCAAATTAACTTATAATTCAAAACTCAGACACAAAACTTAAAGTGTTAAAGTATAATTTTTTTTTAAATAATTCAGGGCATGATAACTACACTGATCAATAACATATTTGGTTTTCAAGTACATACCAAAATTTCTAGATGGGAATCACAAATCACACGTTTTCTTTCTTCACCCACCGCTAGAATTCGCTGCCTGAATTGTAAATGTTGCTTGCCATCAACACTCACAGATGATAGCACAAAATAAATGGCAACTCTTATGGTGAAAGTATTAGTTTTTATGCCTAAAATTATAGAGGCGGCCCTTTTGTGGGAAAAAAAAATACAGTATTTGCATAAAACTGTGATGAGGTTTTGGGAGCAGCAGAGTTTGACGGGAGGGGAGTGTTCGAAGGGAGGTTGTTGACAGATACTGGTTTCTTGTGGAAGGGCAGAAGAGCCTTAATCAGTAAATGCAGTCGTAGAAGGGCAGGTGCCTGCCGTCTGGTTGTGTATGGCACAGCCAGGCTTTCAGTTCTTCCGTGCTTCCTAAAGTATTTCAGCTATTAAATGTTTACTGTAATATGATGCATAGATCATGTTCAGGGTTGCTACAGGTATCGAAAATCAGGCCAGGGAAATGAAAATGGTCAAGCAAATTATAAAATATTTACCGCTTTTGCAGTCGACTCAGCACCTCAAAAAATAGTTATATGTGACATGTAATGTTTTTTTAATTTGCAGCCTTTTTATTTTTAACATGATCTTTAAAAATAATTAAATGTATTCAAGCATGTTTAGATGCAGGTTTGATAGCCTACATTCAGTAGTTTTTTGGTGAATCAATAACAGTAAATTCACAAACACGTGTGTCAATCTGAAATGATTTGTTGATTTTTTTCAAAATGGCAATTTATTTAATGCTCTTTCATTACCTGTTGACAACTAATCCAACATCAGCTAGCATCTCAACAAATGCTGGCGAACTAAGTGTTTTTAATTTTTGAGTCTGCTTAGCTTAAAAAAATGTTAATTAAACGTAGTAAGTTAATTAATTATATAGCATGTGCTAAAATTTTAATAAATCCTGATGTTGGAAAAAGATGATGATGGAAGTGTTTACAAGTAGAAATGATTTACCTAGTTGTGTTTTCTACAATCTCCATGTTTACTGGATGGATAGGTAAGACCACAAAGCAAGGAAGGTAAGAGAGTTTCAACTCATTTATATATTTAATGCTCCTATTTTTTATTGGCATATTTGACAATAGTGTAGACATTTAGAAGCAACTCGATAATCTAAAAGTGGCTTACTTTTGGCAACCTTGAGTATTTTTTTTCTCACTGTCACTCGTTGCTGATAATATGTACTTTATGATGTTTAAAAATATTTATTTTGCAATACATAACAATTTCCTGTACCAAATACTAGCCTCAAAGTGTAAGTGCTGGAAATCATAAGCTCACTTTTTTTAGTGAAATCGTTCACACATATACTACATATAATGTTACGTTAGAGATATATACATGTCATATGATGTGAAAACAACATTCAAAACATTATAAATACATATGTGCAAACAACTTTCATGTAATGCAACACACACTGCTTTAACCTGGAAAATGATTTTGTCACTAAAATACAATAAAAAATACAGGATTGAAAAATGTAATTACAAAATATAATTCATACATCACATATATTTATATTTTGCTTACTTCTTGGTCACCTTAATGCCAACCTTTTTTTTTTTATGTTGATATTATTTAAGTTGGTGTAAATCTTTTATAAACATGTGTCTCAAATATGTTTTCACCAAAATTGCAAGCCAAAGTCAATTCTTTGATTCTCACAATTCTATCGACGGCAGTTGTTTTCTATAAGCTTGTTTTTACTTATGCCACTTTTGACCACAGTTGTTCATCTTTGCATCGTATGTGCAAAAATTACATATGACCTGCACAGGGTATCTATTTTACTCTCTAGTTTTTTACCCACCATAAATGGCTGCGGATGAAACCCAATATTATAACTACAGGCATACAATATTTGTTAACTTGTAAAAAATTGAGAAACTGAATGGACAGAAAAATCTAAAGTAGTAATCCAAGTAACTTTCTACACTGTTAATTGCTGCAAAAATTATCATGGTCATATTTTTTTAAATTATTGCTAAAATATTTTGCATACTTAAATCTAGTTGCACGTTTTACAGCAGTAGGTGTGCACTCAAGTATATGTTATAAAACATTTATCCTTGCATTTTGACAGGTGGCGTAGTGGGAGATCCAGTGAAGTGTAAACATTTAACCTGGGTAACGAGAAAATTCATGTGTTCTCCTGTTGCAAAAAAACTTATAATACAAAACTCTGACATAAAATTTAATGTAAAATTCTTAAAAATAATACAGAGTGTGATAAATATACAAAAAGTATTCATTTTAGGGAAAAACTGTAAAAAATTTTTTTCTGGTGCACACCTATCAGCGGGTGGCCGGGGCTATACCTAATACGTGCCCTTCAGCATATTGGCCAGTGATTTACCTGCTGCATGCCCATCCGAGTCTTATGATTCTATCCTTGAATACCTTTTTAAAATTTGAATAGTCATAAGATATAATCACAACATTAAAAATACCTTTAATTTATTTACCAGGAAAATCGTGTTTGAACAAACATGGCGATATTTAACGTTTTGTTCTCTAAAGTAGTATGAATGCAGTGAAATTTTTTAAGAATTTTTCAAACTAAAATTTGCAGTCTAATAAATACATTGAAACAATATTAACCTGTAAGATTATAAACACATAACACTGGAACCTGCCTTGCGATCAAATAGGAAGGAGGGTCCCGTCCCCGACTCACCCTGGGGAACTATCAAAACTAAAAAAAAGGAAAAGCTGAAATATGTATTAAGCTCTAGAAAATCTACCCAAGTGGTCGAGCAATCAAAAGGATTATATGTATTCACAAACATACACGCAAGTCTTTGGCTAATTAAAATGAGAAAAACCGAGTAATACTAAGCAAAGTTTTAATAACAGCACCATCATTTGCAGGCCTCATAAAAAAATTGAAGATTCGTACATGGCATTTACCTACTTCTACCTTAACATTAATATAGCGAGAATATAACGCTAATAAATAATCAGAGGTGTAAACAAATTCAGAAACTACTGATACAATAGAAATAAATGTGGCCCGGGGGCCACAACACCTAGTATGTGTATGGATTTTTGATTTGGTTAACTAACTGAAGTTAATCTGTTTATAACTACATACAAAACTTGACCTTATACTGATTCATCATTTAATATTTAACACTAAAAATGTAAAAATTTAACTACAAATTTATTTCATTTAACATGGCTTCAAATATATATAAGCTAATTATTTCTTGTCTCTCTATAGCATGACAAATTCTGCGCTCCCTTTACATTTTAATGTTATTTAAGGATATCCAAAATTGTATTGCAAATTTTATTAGTAACATTACGGTATGTATTTTTATGACTATAAATCACACTAACATTATTAATGCAAAAGTTTGTTAGTGCGTATGTTTGTTACTCAATCACACCAAAACTGCTGAACGGATTTAGATGAGATTTTGCATACAGCTAGCTTATAACCTGGATTAACACATATGCCACATATTATTATGAAATTCCATCCCTAATGGAGTGAATAAGGGGTAAATTCATTTTTATAACCAGTGAGTGTATGTCATTTCTCTATGTCCACCTTACGATCATACATATAGTAAGGTCTGGCAACTTCATATCCTTATTCTTGGTGAGACCCGTCCGCTTAGTGGAGCTCGCGGCGGCTAACAAACTAACGACGTTAATAACAGTTATCTCATTCTCTAACAATTGACTTTGCATGTGTATTGGATTAAGCTGATTTTGTTACTTATTGATTTGTTTGTAGTTTGTAGGTAAATTTGGAATTTGTTTTTATCATGACTCGCAAACGCAGTCAAATCTTTCACAGAGCTCTCAAAAACCTCGAGCTATGATGGTAGCCAGACAGGAAGAAACATGCAAACAGCGGAGGATTGAGCAGATAGTGGAAAAATTTTTTTGTAAAACCATAGCTAGTTGTATGTATGTTCTGACCCTACTAGGTATGAATGGCCGTAAAAAGTAATTGGGAGTTGTAACAGATTATGTCGTGCAGTGCAAATACTTGACCGTTTTTTTTTTAGTGAACTAACCGCTGAAGTACGGGTGAAACCGCAGGGCTGAGCTAGTTTATCATAAAGTTGTATTATCATAAAGTTCCATTTGGCACATCAACATGATTGGTATGTTTCCTAATGTTTTATGAAAGTACTATATACAGGGTTATATTGCTGCATGTGAGTGGAATCTTGGTGTCACATTTCTGTACATCGATTTCCATTCCATTTTCACAAAATTACTCCTACAAATGCCGTATACGAGAGCTATGATGTTTACACATCAGAAACCTGGGTTCAAGATAATATTCAAACCATTAACCACAAGGTTAGAAGTCTTAGAAAGTGGGGCACCCATGAACTTGAGTCAGTGAAAACTTTAACTGAACTAACATGTTGTTCTATAACCTGTAATTGTGTTTGAATTTTGGTAAAGTTATTCTTTAAATTGATACTTTCATGTAAATGGTACCAAGTAAATGCTACCAAATAATTTTTAAAAGAAATACTTAATCATAATTTGACTATAATTATAAAATATTGTAGTTTATTTCAGTGTGAAATTCGACAAAATAAATTTGGTTAATTCTGAAAATCAAATGAGACTACTTTGAAAAACCGTGAAACAACCCAGTATTTGTGACTACCATTGAGTGGCCGCTTTGTTACTCCTATACATGGAAATTCCAATAATTATTTTCCATTTCAGCTTAAAATTTATATTGAGTTTTTATTTACAAAGTTTTTTTTATTTATGGAGTTTATATTGCTAGATGTGGCTGAAGTTCTTTAATACTGTCTTATGAACTGGTATTTAGAATATTATTTCATCCAAAAATCGCAATGATGTTTTTAGTGAAGTGTATATATGAATATGAATAATGTGATTAAACACACATTAGGATATTATTTTTTTTTATCTGTAGTAGTGTACATCATTGTGTGGAAATAGAGCATTTTTTTACTAAAAAAATATGGTTTACTTTTTTAAAATTATTTATGTTATTGTAAAGTCATAGTAGACAGAAAACTTGACATTTTCAGTTGTCACATTAAACATATAATATTATGTGACTACAATCTTAAACTTCCAAATTTTGTGAACCAATGATCCATAATTTAAATTGAACTGTGGAATAAATAAAATTGACATTTTGACTTGGAATCAGTTTTTTTTTAACTTGCAATTTTACAAGATTATCAGCACTTTAATATTGTTTGACATGAAAAGATAGCCATCATTAATATTTGCATTTGGTATTTAAACTTTTTTGGAAAGGAAAATGGTAACAAGTCAACCTAAACATACTGTGTAAAAATTTCTTTAAGGAATCCTCGATAATGTACTACAGTAGCATGATGTTAATTTGTGTACCTATACAAAAAGTGCACTGCAGGTCTGCCAGGACAAAGATAATTCAATGACTTTCAATTCCACAATGGAGGTGAAAGTATAATGTTTTTATTTCTGTACTATCCGGAGTACCCGCGCTTCGCTGCGGCAGTCTGAAGGCAGAACACTCGCACTGCTCACATTATACACGCCCCTCCTTGCGGTTACGCCACTGTCCTTGCAAGAGCTGTTGCCATGGATACGCAGAAGGCACCAACAATGCAAAAGCCCGTGGCGATGGAAAAGAAGAATGCAGCATCTGTGAAATTGCAAAATTTCATCAAATCTTGCTAATCTTTTATTGGTATATTGCAGCTCCGTCTGCGTGGCATCTAGTGCACCCGCCAACATTGACAACCCCCCCCCTAATATGAATGAACGAAATGTGAGCTTACTTTAGGTTTGTTGCGCTTGGTTGTAAATAAATGTGGTTTTATTGTTCTATATCTTGGGCTCTTTTCGTCATAAGGAGATAAGATATACACCAGTTTTTATGTCTAATCATAAGATTTTAAACACAAATAGTTTATCTAAATTGGTCTAGTAGTTTTTGCGAAATGCTTAAACAAACAAACAGACGCACTTCTGTGGTTTTATTGTTACATCTCTGGATTCCATCATCGTAGTGAAATAAAATTTATACCAGTTTTTAAATTAGGTTATAAGCTTTTAAACTCATAATGTTTCCTCAAAATTAGTCCAATAATTATTGTGACAACCTCATACAAACAAACAAACAGACAAACTACAGTTTTATAACAGTATAGATAGATTATTCTTGTTACATATGGTGTAAAATAAGTCACATTTATATCTTGAGCAAAACCAAAAGTTGCAAAAAATTTTGCTAACAGAGTTCTCAGAAATGGAATTGAAATTTTTAAATTTTGGATTTTTAAATTTGTAATTCTGTTAAATTATACATAGTACATTTCTGTTTGAACTCATTTTATATCATTATAAATACCATTAAATTTATTCTGAACTAAAACTTGAGTAATTTACTGTTTGATTGGTGTTATGAAAAGGTAAGAAATTTCTGTATTTTTGGCACATTCACAACATAATTTTTGATGATGGCATTGCTCTGTCCTCTCCAATTTTTAGTGGCTATATTCCACCAATAGATTTGCAGTTTTCTGGTTAGAACATGTATGTTTAATATTAATACTATATATGATCTATCATAGAAAAAAACCAGACTGCACATGTTTTAATGGGGGTGAAAAGAAAGATGGCATCGGAAGCCATTTCAAGAATCAGAACCAAAACAAAATTCAGACATAACAACATGAAGTGCTATATTTACAAGTGCGCTGTGCAACGGAGTCGCAACGAAGCTTCACCATCTCGCCGCCCGCAGCGCTCCTTTCCCCGCTTCCCCTCTTCCTCCCCTCCATTTTTTGTTCAGTTTCCCTCCACTCCACCCTCATACCCCTCCTCTCGTCCCTCCCCTATTTTCCACCGCGACTTCAGCGCCTCTATCGGCGCACCTTTTTCGGGCTATATAAACCCCGGGTCTCCGAGTGTTGATCACTGTCTGAGCTCACTAGGAATGTTGACGACGGTCCACCGGGCAGCATTAGGATAATTCTGGAGACACTCGGCGAAGCTATGCCTGAATTCATAGCGATAGTTTGGGTTTTCAGTATTTATTACGATTCAATCTGTTTAGGCGTCTTTAACATCAGTCTATTTCTATTACCCTCTTCGAGTGTCTCGCAGTTGTCATTTTTATAATTAAGCTTAACTTAGGTTCTCTAATGCTCTATGCGCGCGGCTCGACGACCATAGTAGATGTTTGTTAAACTGATGTTGATATTCTGTGTTACATGTTTTTGTTAGCTTATTCAGAGCCATCTGCTCACTATGCTCGAGGACTTTACCTTTTTAGCTTTTCTTGATTGCTGCCTGGTGTTTGTTAACTAATTTATAGTTTATGCGCCGTGGCGCGCCGTATCTAACTACCGGTTTAAAGACTTACATACGTTGTACTTGGGTTCGTTCGGGCGCAATTACCTCGGTAGCTACTATAGAGGTATTTGAGAAGCCCTCAATAGAAATGAATTTTATGTTTATTATTTTACTTCTTACCTCTATGACTTTGTCTTAGTCCTGTTATGAATTATATTTACCAGTATTGTATCTCTATGGTCAGGTCAATTTGGTTTTACTCTTTAAGTATTTTCATGTTTTATCTAAGTAATAATTTTATGAAATGTCTTTGCAAACATTTGTTAAACGGCGACGAATAGGAAATGAGCTTACACCTTTTAATATTGTTTTTGGGTCATTACTGAGGAAAGAGTATATGTGATTGGACGCTCGACTGCGCATATATTTTATTTAAAGAATTTAGTATTTCCAGTGTGATTTCGGAGAGTGTTCAATAGAGAAAGCTTTGACTGTTTGAAACAAATTGGAACGGGAGTTTCTGTTCTACTATCATGGGAGAAGGATTAGAGAGAAAGAGCTCCGTGATTTAGTCATAAATGAATGTAAGAATATCACGTAAAACATTGGTACGACGACTGAATAGCTAGAATCTACGTGAAATTGATGATTTTATAATAAATACCGGAACTACACAATGAAGAAGAGGTAGTTACCGATGTTCGAAGCTCTACTAAAGAATCTACGACGACGATAAGTTTTGACTAACAGCATAAATATAACTGGATCAACGACGAATTAAGAAGAAAAGAAGAAAAGGACTATCAATCTTCGATATGGAAGGAGTTCGACAGCGGTAGACGGCATCGTAGACGGTGTACCGGAGGACATCATCCTTCTAGACGACTCCAGGTGACCGACGCCAGTCCTGCTGGAGTACCAGCAGCACGAGAGGAGGTGCATCGAGACGGAGACCCAACCAGCGACATCGGAGGAGAGACTGAGATCTAACCAGCAACATCGGAGGAGAGACAGGGGTTCGGAGAGGTTTTCCACAGCCTCTTGGTCTTGTAACGACGCGACGAGGTTTGTCTGCCCCATCCCGAATTAACAAGAACAGCGAGAAGTTACCTGTCCTATTCTAATGGCAAGATATCTTAAACCATGATGTTTACGATCAAGACCTAATTTGAAACTTGCAAAACCAACTTAATACGACTTAACGACTTAAAGACTTGTAGCTTGTACATACTGGACCTGGTTAATTTACATTGAGCAGTAATATGTACTAGATCGAAGTTAAAGTCTGTTAAAGTCATTAATTGTCTTGAATGTTTAAAGAATAGCCCCAGGTCCAGAAGTCTTGAGACAGTTTGATCTACCGAAAGAGACTGAGCTAGTAAAAACAAAGAAAAGACTAATTTGCCAGTTAAAATGTGTTTCAATAATATTTAAAATATTGACTGATAACCAAACTATTATTCAGTGATACAATTACGTAAAACGTAATTAGTTCTGAAAGACATTTAAGTATAACGGATATTGAAATTTTGTTTAATGAAAAACCTATTTAAACATGAATAATTGTCTCAAAGGTATTTGTATGTTGCTTGCTAATCATTGACTCTGTCACTTTTCATGTTACAGTTGGATATGTTGCAAAAGAGTATTGTCACCCATACAACCATGATTTTGACCATAGTAAAAAGTTAAATTTTCATTATATTTTATTTTTCCGATTGATAACCATACTTACATATCATGTGTATGTTAAACCAGATAGACAGAAATATTTAGCTTGGATTGTCTTGAAAGAATAATTAGTTTTTATTACACTGAGATCAGCAGTCATAGAGAAGTTAATGCTTTTAAACACACTACTTATATTTGTTGATTTTAAGGTCAGAATACTTACACCAAAGAGAAGGAGACATACTGCTAAGGAATTATACGACATTTTATTGTTTGGTATTCACACTGAGTCAAACTACACCAGTACATACAACTTGAGAATAATTTATTTTCACTATCAACATAACAAGACATATTTTAGTTAATATTCTGTAGAGGATAGTAGTTGTGCTACATACACAATCACAGCACTAGTACTTTATAGAGTTTTCACGGCGCCCAACTAGACCACATTTTACATTATAGATATTGGCATTTTAGGAAATATACTCTATAGAGTAATTCTGAAAATACTTAGAGAAATTTTGATCACCCAACGGTGGTACACCCTTTTGAAATTTTGGTCGCTCATCCTTGGAGCTGTCTGAAAAATAACAGAAGAAAAGGGAAAATTCTGAAAACACTTCACTACCCAGGAGTTCTACTTAGTAAATGTTCAAACTAGTGAGACCAATGCGACTAAGAATATATGTGTCTGCATTACAGTACCGACTCACATCTGTTGTCATTTTTATTAATTCTATCGAGCTGTTAACACAAACCTTGACGGAAATGATACTTAAAGGTGCGAACACGTAAAGAACTTTATTTAATAATTGTAGTAAAATGTGATTGAACTATTATTTGTATTTGAGCGAGCTTATAAACATGTACCTAACTATTCATACTATACGCGCATTTATTGTGAATTGTTATGATGTATACCCACAGTTATGTGTAATAAAAAATTCTATTTTTTCTTAAGTTCTTATATCATTACGACACACCTTTCTTTCGCTATTGGTAATCTCAGAGTACGTTTCTTAATTCTTTTTTTTATAATTTTCAGGAATTTCTTTATCTATTATTATTATTCTGAGAGTTCTTATTGGAATGAGGTTGGGAGTACAGTCGGTTTGCTCCAACCTCGCTTCAGCTGGGATAACGTCAGTAGTGACTGGTAGGATAACCAATCAATATCAGGTGACAACTTGTGAAACTGATGAGTTTGTTTTTATAGTCCTTTTTAATCTGAATCAAACAATACATTTTGAAATCCTCATTGTTGCAACTACTAGTACCTACTCAGTACTATTGATTTTTGACCTTCACTCCAAATTTTCTTACCTTTTGTGTAATTTTAGTACTTATAATAGTTATTTTTATTGAGCAATTTTTTTTGTGTACTTTTCCTGTGCTTTTTAGGTTTTCCCTTTGTAATCACAATCTAATTATATGTAATTATTCCCAATTTTCTACTTCACAGACATTTTTTCTGTGTCTTTCAGCACAATGAACAAATGCATTAGTAAATAAATATTATACATTACACATTTTTGGTGGATCAAAAATGTGTAATATTGAAAATTGATTTCAACAGAGAGACTTTGAGTAAAATCATACTTTTGGATGACATTCATAATCTCTGTTTTTTTTTCTCTATTACCTAGATGTGCAAGTGAAGACAATTTTTGGAGTTTTTTTTAAAAGATTATATGTACTTTGGAAATTCTAATTTACTGTAGTAGTACTCATTTTAATATTAATATGACATCTTTGAACTATGTGTATGACTTCCTTTTCCCCAGAAGTGCACACAACTATTGTCTTCAATGTCAGGGAACTTGGAACAGTCAGGGAATTTTGGAATTCCAAGCGTTTATCAACCCTGGCATGTGTAGCATTTTGTTTTTGTGAAAGGCTTCTTTCATGTTTATTTTCACTTATATCGCTAATACGATTTTCCACTGTTTCCTAGCATGGTTATTATTGATTTAAGTGTTATAAATACAAATTTTTATTGAAAGCACAAGACATCAAGTTTTGTACTTTGATGGAATTGAATTGGGTTTCAGTTTGGTTATACACTCATTGACAAAACCAAATGTAAGTGGAGTAATTAATTCAGTGAGGTGCAGAGGCTAATTTATTGTGAATATTATTCAATTTGATATTTAGTTCTAGTAGTATTTTTAATTATTGTGCATCCTCAGTGTTTGTTAGAAATGACTGTAATAGTTTTTAAAATTTTTATTATTATATTTTTAGCGAGGAACATTCCAGGCTGAATTTGTGCATGATGTTGCTTAGAACATTTTTGAGACAGTTTACATTACCTATGATGTAGGTACAATTTTTTGAGAGGAAATAAGTCAATATGCTGTAGCAGTAAATCTTGAACAGTTTTCACTAAAACTTGATTGAATTTTGTATTTGATGTGGTAGTGTATGATCAGTGTATGTACATAGTATGTAAAGTAATGACTAGTGATGGGCCGAGACTCGAAAATTCGAGTCGAGCGAGTAGCATCAGCTCGGCTCGGCTCGGAATTCGAGTTTATTTTACTCGACGGGGCGAAACTCGAAAGGAAATTCGGGTAAAACTCGAAGATAAAAATATAATAAAATTGAATTACAATAAATTCTTTATATCTCCTTACGTGACTTCGGCCGACACTAAAAATTACGTACGTAAGACCGAAACACATACTTACAAACAATGACGACAATTGGCCATTAGACTTGTGTAGTTCGCGAACGAACTAGTTCGGAAGAGCGCTCCCACAGACGAACTACGCGAACTAGTTCCCAGATCCCTCGCTCCTCAGTTCATTAGTTCGTTCTTTTTCCGATCTCCTTCTTTTAGTTCTGTGCACATGATCTGGCTCTTATCAAAAGTCGTCACTCGTTCTCCCTTTCGGGTATTAATTACGGCTTTGTCGCTGGTCTTTTTTGCTGGCTGTCGTTATCTGCTCGGGTCGGATAGCTGAAATTTCGGACGTCTAATGGATACTGACTTTACAAAAATGTTGACTCTTGATCGCTGCAAATGTTTACTGCAATGAAACATTTTCAGATGATAGCTTTATACTCGTGTCCGAGCACGGTAACTTCGCGGTGGGGAAACCGTGGTGTATACTGAGAACAAGTCAGACATAATTACATTAGGTAGTTATATCAGTGTTTACAAAATGATTTCAATATTCATAAAATAATTTTGACAGCTGATAACTTTAATATTAAAATTTTGACTTATATAAAACCATTGTTAAAAAAACTTATTTTTGACGTAACAACGTCTAATAAATCGATGAACGCCGGATGCACGCACGAAAAAGTGTCCCGTTACGCACATTGTCACGTTACGCTTGCGCCGCATCTATCTCTCTTCCACTCGATTGGAACAACCATCGATTTGACTTTTTCGAGGCACATTAAACTTGAAACAATCCCATTAGTTTCCTACTTTTCCTATCATCGTCCTATCCTTAACAGGATAATACAGATTGGAAGAAGTTAAATAGCAAACATGTATAAAAGTTATAGTTAAAATAATATCTTCATTAAAGTAATAAACATATTTTAATTAATGAGTGCAAATAAAAGTAAATTTATCAATTAAATTGTAGATTTCATTTCACTCCTTCTTTGTATAAATACAAAATAGTGATAATTCAATAACAATGATTAAATTTTATTAATAGAAGTATGCTATCATTTCATTAATGTTTTGTTATGACGTCACGTTAAACTTTTCGTCCGTAAACCGACTTTACAGACAAACCATTTTTTGTTGATTATTTCTAAAACTTAAAAAAAATAATTAAAATTTGTATTTTTATAGGCATAAAACGATACCGTATTCACTAAAATAAACACATTTCATAAATAATATTTCTTAAACTAGCTAATAAATAAATAATTTTAGAAATTAAAATTTTTCGATTATAGTGTATGTTAAGTGTTTTGAACTTGCTAAATTTAGTAAATTATATAAAGGTCCTAATAAACATACACATTCTTAAGCAATATTAGCATACAATCTTACCTAAGAGTTTTTATTAGTTTTTCTATGTCTAATTGTAAGGTAACAAATTAGAAGACTAATGGGTCTTTTTTCTTAATAATTTACGTAAATTTGTAGCCTGTACATAATAACGCATTTTTTGTTGATTATTTATTTAAAAAAAATATAGTTTGTATATTCAAAAAACGGTATTTTATTCACTAAAATGAACGTATTTCATAAATAATATTTCTTAAACTAGCTATAAAATAAATCCTTTTATAAGTTAAAATTTTTCGATTATAGTGTATGTTAATTGAAGAATAAAAACAGAACTGTTATATACGCCATTTTACCCAATTATGTAAATTATTGTTTTATTTACTCATTTGATGTATAATAACCCAAAAAAGGATAATAATCTAGGCGTTCACAACACTGATCATTATAAAAAATAACTATTATAACATACAAAGAAGATCGCCTGCAGTAGCGGTAGCAAAGCGAACGAACTAGGGATGGGTAGTTCGCGAACTACCAGTTCATTTGGAACTGTTCTGACGAGCGAACTAGGTGACTAGTTCGCTGTTACCAAAAACAATCGTTCTTTCGTTCTTTGCGTGTTTCTCTTCTCCTACTCTGTTTGGTCCTTACTGCGCATGCGCGAAAGATCCCTAGGTGACTAGTTCGCTGTTACCAAAAACAATCGTTCTTTCGTTCTTTGCGTGTTTCTCGTCTGCTACTCTGTTTGGTCCTTACTGCGCATGCGCGAAAGATAACCCCCCCCCCCCCCCCCCCCAACCAAACCACTGTCAACCAATATGCCACGTCTTTCTTTCTTGCTTTCTTCCCTCTCTTACGTTTGTTCTTTATTTGGTCTCACCCCCCCCCCCCCCCCCCCTACCAATATTTCCCCATCGCTTCGTCAGTTCTAGACTTGCGCATAATAGTTCGCGACCGGGAGCGCTCCTTTTAGTTCGCAGCTCCTTGGCGAACTAGGTCGCTCTTTTAGTTCGTCCGCTCCCATCTCGAATTCAAAGAAGACAGGTCACAGATAGTTCGTTCGCTTTGCTACCGCTACTGCAGGCGATCTTCTTTGTATGTTATAATAGTTATTTTTTATAATGATCAGTGTTGTGAACGCCTAGATTATTATCCTTTTTTGGGTTATTATACATCAAATGAGTAAATAAAACAATAATTTACATAATTGGGTAAAATGGCGTATATAACAGTTCTGTTTTTATTCTTCACTTAACATACACTATAATCGAAACATTTTAATTTATAAAAGGATTTATTTTATAGCTAGTTTAAGAAATATTATTTATGAAATGCGTTTATTTTAGTGAATAAAATACCGTTTTATAAATATACAAATTATATATTTTTTTTAAGAAATAATCAACAAAAATGTGTTATTATGTACAGGATACAAAATTATGTAAATTATTAAGAATAGAGACCCATTACTCTTCTAATTTGTTACCTTACAATTAGATATAGAAAAAACTAATAAAAACTCTTAAGTAAGATTGTATGCTAATATTGCTTAAGAATGTGTATGTTCATTAGGACCTATATATAATTCACTAAATTTAGCAAGTTCAACAACACTTAACATACACTATAATCGAAAAATTTTAATTTATAGAAGAATTTATTTATTAGCTAGTTTAAGAAATATTATTTATGAAATGTGTTTATTTTAGTAAATAAAGTACCGTTTTATGCCTATAAAAATACAAATTTTAATTTTTTTTTAAGTTTTAGAAATGATCAACAAAAAATTGTTTGTCTGTAAAGTCGGTTTACGGACGAAAGTTTAACGTGACGTCAACACAACATTGATGAAATGATAGCATACTTTTATGAATAAAATTAAATATTGTTATTGAATTATCACTATTTTGTATTTATACAAAGAAGGAGTGAAATGAAATCTACAATTTAATTGATAAATTTACTTTTATTTGCACTCATTAATTCAAATATGTTTATTACTTTAACGAAGATATTATTTTAACTATAACTTTTATATATGTTTGCTATTTTACTTCTTCAAATCTGTGTTATTCTGGTAAGGATAGGACGATGATAGGAAAAGTAGGAAACGAATGGGAGTGTTTCAAGTTTAATGTGCCTCGAAAAAGTCCAATCGATGGTTGTTCCAATCGAGTGGAAGAGAGATAGATGCGGCGCAAGCGTACAATGAGCGTACGGGACACAGCGTAACGGGACAATGTGCGTAACGGAACACTTTTTCGTGCGTGCAACCGGTGTTCATCGATTTATTAGACGTTGCCACGTCAAAAAATTGTGCTCTTTAACAAATTATTTCTTAGAAGCTAGTTGCAAAGAAATAGTTTGTAAAACTAATAAAGCGTCCCACTTAGTTTGCCGTGTAGAAGTAAATGGGCGCTTTCTCTCTCTTCCTA